>NC_039259.1:5740760-6065760 GCF_003368295.1 Carassius auratus | reverse complement strand
CTTGTGAGAAAATATTAAATGAATAAACAAACAAATGAGTGATCCATCTTTTCATGGGTCATGAATATGTAATTTAATCAATTGAAAAAAAAAAAAAAAAAAACAGGTCACAGCATTCTCATCTGTAGGACTTGACACAACAGGTTAAAGGTGAAGATGATTAATGTTAAGTTTATGTTTTTGATGTGTTGGAAGGCTCTCAAAGAAATATCATCTGCTGAGGTCAGCAGACATTATAATAGCCCAGGAGTACTTAAAGCTGCAGTAGGGAACTTTTGTAAAAATATATTTTTAACATATTTGTTAAACCTGTCATTATGTCCTGACAGTAGAATATGAGACAGATAATCTGTGAAAAAATCAAGCTCCTCTGGCTCCTCCCAGTGGTCCTATTGCCATTTGCAGAAAATCCATCGCTCCCGGTAAGAAACAACCAATCAGAGCTGCTTTCCATAACTTTGTTTGTGTTCAAAATGTAGAAAAAATTATATAATAAGCGAGTACACAATGAATCCATTTTCCAAACCGTGTTTTTGGCTTGTCCTGAATCACTAGGGTGCACCTATAATAAGTGTTTATATTCTGACTATTTTAGATTGCTTCGGGGGTACCGTGGCGGAGTAACCCAATACCTTTGTGATTCTTCATAGACATAAACAGAGAGAAGTAGTTCCGGCTACAATGTTCTTCCGCAAGACGCAAGCAGTTCTGTTTATTAACCGCTAGAGCGTCAAAAGTTACCTACCGCAGCTTTAATGACTGACCTCTCACTTTCTTAAGAGGCAGCTTGCATTATATGATTGATTCAAATAAGCTTATTTCCTCATTTATGATTTAGCTCACCATGGTTAACTGGGTATTTATACATTTTTGTTTGTGTTTTATAATCTGTTAAATCACTCTCTCATTTAGTTTGCTGCTGTAAGAAACATGGTGCTTTTTTTTGTCTGCAGATAATCTGTGGAAGTACTTTGAAGTATCTCATGGCAGATACTTCAGACAACTGAGATGTGGCAACAATTAACAGCATGTTGATATGACTTTCCTTCAGAAATGAATGGGCCATGTAATTTGACCATGCTTTGCTGTTTGTGTAACACTGACATGATTTTGCCCTTGCAAAATTCCAGAAAATTATTAACCCTCACTTTCAATAATGCATAGTTATTGCTGTATCCTTTCATAGGCAATCAATTATTCAACACAGTTCTGTTGTCATATCAGCACAAGTGAAAAATATTGGTGCCTTGAAGCTTTTCAAGTTTAAAAGCACAACAATAACTACATAAGGAGACAGAATTGGGACGTGAATAATGATTTCTCCAAGGTGATATCAAGCAGAAGCAGAGATCCTCCGGCGCCATTGCCTCATTGTTTTCTTTGTTACATTGCAGAGACATAGTGTCGCCTGTTTCTTCAATAGGCCTATCAAAACTCATGCACTTTCAATCATTAAACTAAAATGGTAACTACAAAGTAATGAGTGTTAATAATAATAATAATATATATATATATATATATATATATATATATATATATATATATATATATATATATATTAAAACACACTGTAGGTCTCTATTAATTCTTCTGTCCAATAAAACATTTATCTTATATATCATATACAGGTGTTAAATAAAAGCATTCTTAGTTGGAAACATTGTATGGTGGGCTGTGCATGTGTTTGAATGTGGTTTGTGCTCCAAGGCCACACTGTTTCTAGTCTATTTTCAGAGTGTCCCTGTCTATAAAGTGGCTAGAAAGTGCAAACATATAACCTTGAACAAAACTTATACTGGCTTCTGGCGGCTTGCTTTGTTGCAAATGTACTTTGGATTCAACAAAGAACTTCCTGATTAATCTTATTTCAGATTCTGACGAGTCTCAGAAAACAGATGTGGAAAGACAACTTGGAAAGCCATTATTTGAACAGGTGGCTAATATTTGGAGTCTTCACTAACACTGCTGTCGCTGGCTTCACAGCATTTTTCCAGTCTCAATTTATTTTCCACCATGCGTGTCAGCCATAACTCCCCTACAATATTAAGGCAAGGCTGCAATAGGTGAAAATAGTATTATCTTCCATCTCTGCTATCATTCTTTCCCGTTTTATGTTTGTGTGATTATCCTCATATCACATATATTTTCTTATTTGTCATGAGCAGCCTTTTGTCCTCCCCCGCCCACCTTTTTTTTTGAGAGAGTAGTAAACAAACACATAAAAAACTAGAGGGGAATTCTCTAATAATAAATTGTACCCTCTGATAGGGTCACTTAAACGAGCTGTCTGCATTGTTTTAGTAACCATTTCAGTGCAGGAATAATGCTAGTAACATAATGGCAAAGTGGCCAGTCCTCCAAAATGACCACTCTCCCACCCGCTCTTGCTTCCTCCACCGCTGTCATCTGGCAGCCCCTCTGCTCACCCTTAGCCCACCATATATGTGGTGAGAGCACCCGTGGGACTGCCACCCTCCAGTGTTGCCATGGTCAGAGTCTCCCTCACCTCCGCATCCAGCCTCCGAGGCCCAGACTCCACCTCAGCCTGAAGTCCCAGGGGCTCCACTTCAGCTCCTAGCTCCCTTGCCTTCACAGTAAACCATTGATCAACTGGGCTCCCTTGTCCCTCCGGCTCCGCCTTGGTCGGGTGTCGACCTGCCATTGCCTCTGGACTCCTCTCAACTGGACTCCTCTCAACTGGACTCCTCTCAACTGGCTGCGTCTAGTCGCTCTAGTCCTTCCTCCTGCCAGCTTCACCTTGGTCCTCAGTCGCTCTTGCTTCGCTGCGGATCTCTGTATCCTCTGCCCTTCCTCTGGCTCGTTGGCTCTCTGTCTCCACCTAGGGCTCCTCCTCCACCTGCTCTGCCACCTTTGGTAAGCCTCTGGAGTCACTGGCCATGGCTTTTCCACCGTTGGCTCCACCCTGGGCTGCTGTTGTGGCTGTGACCTGGGTCCCACTGGGCTCCTCCTGTCTCCTCCCTCCGTCGTTTCCTCTATGGTCTCCCAGGGTTCCATCCTCCACTGGAGCCTTCTCCCAAATTCCCACTAATGCCTCCTACTGTTGTTGCCTATGATGCAAAGACGCACATTCCGGGAGGGGGGCGAAATATCAGAACACTAGACTTGTCTGTGTGTGTTTTTTCCCTGTGACCCAGTTTCTGTCTCCTTGAATGTTGTGTATCTCCTTAGTTCACTCACTATCCTGCCTTTATAACCCTAGTCCTTTCAGATAAGCGTTGTCGGGTCTACAAGTTCCATACGTATGTCTTCCTCCTGTACTCCCTGTTGGAATTACTCCTGCGATGGATTTATAAAGACTATTTTGATTATCCTCAACTCTGTGTTCCTATAGTAACATGTAACACAATTACTCGAGCACAGTTCCACTCTATGGTTTCTTGCAGACTGGTTCTGGAATTATGGAAATTGCACCAGACTAATACTTATTGAAATACTTTATTGGGGACCTACAGCATTACTAGAATATTACCTTTTACTTAACCAGGAAAAAAACTCACTGAAACTAAAATCAATTTAGCAGCCAAGTTTGCATATACAGTACAAATGATAATTTGATGTATTAAAAAACAATTGCACAACAATCCGTGTATCATCTGCTTTTTTGTGTCAGCAAAGTAATGTTCACTTTTGTGAATAAATGCATTCTATAATTTTTACATTTTTATACTTTTTTTTCTGCATATAATGGACACAACGATAAGAGTGACAAAACTGTTGAGGATGCACCCCTTTATCTTCACCAACAAGAAATCTCTGTTGTCAGTCATTGACAAATAAATTAGTTACATTCACATGCTTAAAACTAGATTGACATGATAGTATTTTTGACATTTTTGATAGCGATCGAGTATCCCAGGGGAGAAGGTGTTTTCGCTTGACTGCTCTCATCTATCACTGCAGTTCAAAATGAGATTTGAAAAAGTGCTTCTGTGGAATGGTGAACAAAGGAGCCCATATCATTGCTATTCTAAAAAGGAGGATGACTCGCCTTCCTCATTCTTTTTCTTGTTTCTTTACACTTGGATGCCTAAAACAGCATTTCTCCTGGAAAAGTGGCAAGTGTGGCACTATGAGTTACGTTATGTGGAAGCATACTTAAAAAGAAATGAGACGTCAAAGTCAATTCTATCCTTTTATTTAAGGAGTTCCGTATGAAACAGTCTCATATGCGTACTCAAAAGAGAGAGAAAAGTAATAAAACTTTTATGCAAATGACATGCAGTCCCATAACACTTGTCATGCTGAGCGTAAGGATGATGGGGCATACAATGTTTTAAAGAAACAATCCAGATTTTTGTCCAGAGACAGTGCAGATTGTCATTGTTATGAAACAGTGTTTACCTATACAAGACCAAAATGCTGAGCAGTGTTTTCCTGAAAAGTTTTGAATCACTGCAAGAAGTAACATCTGATGAAGCTGGTGCAAAGACAGACATACCCCCACCCGACATCCCTAAAGTATCAGCCTTGTGTGCTCCCATTCCTGGTCATATTTTATCCTGGGTTCATATTTATAGTTTTCAGACTGTTACAGCTCTTCAAATATTGCTTGCATGTTCTTAAAGTTTCTGTACACAGGCATGCAGGCGCATTCAGAGCTTCTTTCCGATTCAAAAGGGTTCTCAGCAGAATGACCGAGGAAACAAGCCAAAATATGCATGTTATATTAAAAATGCCACACATGGTGTGGAATAAAGTTATGGATAAGTTACTTTTAATTGGATAAGTAATTAATAATTATTACTAGTAACATCATCAATATTGTATTTAAATGACTTTACTAATTACACTGTCTGAAAAGGAAATTAGTTACTCAACAAGTAACTTAATTATTCAAATTGCTAATTATGCTTCATCTTAAAATCCCCTATTAATCTTAATCTTAATAGAAATTAAACTCTTTATTCTTTCAATTTGAGTTAAACATATAACAGTTTAGCCTTTTACCCTTAAAACCAAGGCCAGGACTCTTATCAAACATGTGAAGTTTGGGGCAGATTGGACATTGTATGTCTGAGTTACAGCAACTTAATTTTTCATGGCGAATCATCGAAACTCACCAGGCCGCCACGGACACGCCCTTCAACAAAACTAAAGACCTTAGCAATTTAACATTTAGATTAGGCATACCAAATTTGGTGTTGATCTGAATAAATCTCTAGGAGGAGTTCGTTAAAATACAACACATGGAAATGACAGAAATTACACAAAATTTGCTCATAATATTAAAAATAACCGACTTCCTGTTGGGTTAAGAAGAGTCTTTTTTGTAGGTACTGGTTTGTTAAATCTGTGTGCCAATTTTTGTGCACCTACGTCAAACATAGCTGAAAGGCTGTTGATTTATTTTAGTTTAGGTGGCGCTATCGAGCCATTTTGCCACACCCTCTTCTGAATCCTATATCAGACGAAAATTTTCACCAGATTTGACGCGTGTGCAAATTTTCATGACTTTCTGATCATGTTTAAGACCTCAAAAATGCAATTCATTTTGGAGAAGCGGAAGAATAATAATAGAAAACAGAGCAGATACAATAGGGTCCTAACACCATCGTTGCTCGGGCCCTAATAAACAGTTTAATACACTTAAAGCAATTGTTTAAACTCGAAAGACTTGAAATATTTATACTTTTTGATTTGTGACAACATAATTTTGATGTTGTTTTATGTTGACAAATGGTTAGATCAATGTGTAAGGTTGATTTTGGTGCTCAAAAATACCTAAACAGTAAATAATGTAAACCAATTTTTGTGGCTGTTCTAATTATACCTATTCCATTGATTGTTTTTCACTGAAAAAGCGACAACAGTGATGCTAAAGGCACTTGATCATGCTACAGGTTTTGATGCCTTGAGAGTAAGAACATTTTCATATAAACAGACCTCATTAATAAAATAAAAAAATCTCCAAATAACTTAATACATGAACAAAATTAATCTAAGATGCTCTGAAGATCTGCAGTGCATCACTGTATAACACTTACTGAATGGCAAGTTATGGCAAAAACAAAACAAATGTATTCTACTAGCAGAGATAACGTTAGAAGGAGGCTAAATGTGATATAGTGTTTTTTTATGCAACTGCTTTACATTTTCTGCTTGGCTCTCATTGAGAATGTGTTAGCCTATGGCTGTCAATCCTCTATGCTTGTACTGTATATTCTCAACACCCTGGCTGGCTCTGTATTTGAGCATCTCACATGAAGAGCTAAGAAGATTAAGTCTGTGCTTTGAGGGCTTATAGCAGCATTAGAAGGTCTGAGCCATGTGAGGGAGTCGCCCTTTAACACCAAAAGCATATCCCACCATTTGATCTCAAAAGAGCTAACAACTGACCCTATCTACTTCTTCTTGGTCAATCTCTTTCGTTGTGTAATCACTCAACAGAACAGTGGGGGCAATTCTTGTATCGTAATCCCAAGAGACACTTGTGAAGGTCTTAGCTCAATAAGGATAAAAGTGTTGTGCCTGTGAGGTAACTTAAAATGTAGATGTAGTGTTATTTATTTATTTGTACTTGAACAAAAGATTTATAGAAAACATACATTTTGTGTAGCATGTTATGTGACTATAAGGTCTGGTGTAATGACCTGGCTCAGAACATTAGCCGTGTTTCCAATGTCAGGCATAAACCGGGCGTGTTAGTGCATGCTAGGGCCAGTCGCGTTTCCACTGTCATTTTCAGGGCTTGACGATGCCTCCTCTGGGCTTCCTCGGGGCCAACGGCCAGGGTTTTTTGGCCCAACGAAAATCCTTGCGCCAAAGTGGGAAAGCTGGGGCTAGAGGAGGGGTTATGAACAAAGGTGGAGTTTCTCCACGTCTGGAGAGCGTCTGTGCTGCGGCTCATTTCAGAAAGCTAACAGCTATAACACCAGCAATAAACACTTTCAGTCAGCAGGAGTCTTTGCAATAACTTGATGTGATGAGAATTATAATCACCATACAAGGCAGAAATATTTATAAACAATGCAAAAGACTGTGCACGCTAAACATTAACATTACCATAGTAAACATAGTAAATATGACAGCTTGAAGAAATCAGATGTGAGCTTCTTATTCTCTATCACAATCGTGTAATTGTTTAGTAACTTATATTATCTGTTATAAGTCTCGAGAGTTTAGCTCCACATAGCCTATCATAGAAATATATTAATGTCTTATATTCAGGAGCTTTAATAAAAATAGAGATATTATCATTCATTCTAAATGTTACTACAAATAAACAGAAACAGACTTGCAGTGATTTGAATGCCCATCCCACCACATATCTGCTCCATTTTTGAGACTGGATTCATAATGTCTGTCATTCGAACCACAACTAAATCTGTGATGCTCTTATTGATGAATGCTGCTCTAAAATGCGTTGAATTACATTGTTGTGATTGTGTATTAATCTGTGTATATATATATGTATATATATATATATATATATTATATATATATATATATATATATATATATATATATATATATATATATATATATATATATATATATATATAAAGTAAATCGTGTTCTGGCGTGGTTTAACATGAAATCATGTATAATGTTGGTGCATTTTTGGGCAATGAATGTAATAAACAAGAACGCTGTCTAAGACTTGATGGTTGCTCTGTCAATTCTTCGTCATCAGCTAGGAACCTAGGTGTGCTATTTTGATAGAAATCTTTCCTTACAAAGCCACGTTTCTGGCCTTTGTAAAACTGCATTTTTTCATCTAAAAATATATATCTAAATTACAGCCTATGCTCTCAATGTCAAATGCAGAAATGTAAATCCATGCGTTTATGACCTCAATGCTAGATTATTGTAATGCTTTATTGGGTAGTTGTTCTCCATGTTTAATAAGCAAACTCCAGCTAGTCCAAAATGCAGCAGCTAGAGTTCTTACTAAAACTAGGAAAGTATGACCATATTACCCCTATCAGCATTGCACTGGCTCCCTATCAAACATTGCATGGATTTTAAAATCTTGCTTATTACTTATAAAGCCCTGAAAGGATTTAGCACCTCAATATTTGAGGGAGCTCTTGTTACTGTGACGACTAGTAAAAGAGGAGGAAGCAATTGCAGGCAATCAGATGAAGTTTATTGAAATCAGAGTCCAGAATGTTGGCAATGGAAAAGAAGGTCTACGGTGGCGTGAGAAGAGCTGGATGGTGAAGTCGATGGTGAAGGTGAAGACGGTCAAATGGATGAAACCAGGAACGGACCGGAACACTGACACGAAGACGACAACACGAACACAATCCAGCACACGAACACGGGAGACGGTAATCCAGCTAGGGAGCGGAGACATGAGTGAGGATCTGACAACAGACGGAGAGATGAGTGAGTTTATGTAGCTGAGTGGAGATGAGGATCAGCTGGAGCGAGACAATCAACACACAGGTGACAACAATCAACCAGACGAGCACATGGAGACTACGTGAGTACAAAAACAAACACAAAACATGACACGGAGGAAACAATGGATTTCCTACCGTGACAGTACCCCCTCCCCTAGGACGTCACCTGACGTTCCCAGCCTGCTTTACCTGTAGATTGTAATCATCAATAAGGCGGTGATCCAGTATGTCCCGAGCAGGAACCCACCTTCTCTCCTCCGGACCGTAACCTTCCCAATCCACCAAGTACTGAAATCCGCGTCCCCTCCGTCTAGAGTCCAGAATACGATTAACCAAATATGTGGTCTCCCCATTAACGATACGAGGCGGGGGGGGGGACCGGGGCAGGCGGATTAAGACGGGAAAAAATCACCGGTTTAATTTTGGACACATGGAACACGGGATGAACCCTCCTGTACGCCGGAGGAAGGCTAAGACGCACTGTTACCGGATTAATGATTTTGGTAACAGAAAACGGGCCAATAAATTTGGGAGCAAGTTTATTCGAAACGGAACGCATAGGAATATTCAGGGTTGAAAGCCACACTCTTTGACCGACGACGTAACGGGGAGGCTTCGACCGGTGGCGATCGGCCTTAGCCTTGGTGCGCGACCTAGCCTGGAGCAGAGCTCTGCGAGCTCTGGTCCAGGTGCGGTGACACCTCTGGACTAGTGCGTGTGCGGAGGGGACCGAAACCTCGGATTCCGTACTGACAAAATTAGGTGGTTGGTACCCTAAACTACACTTAAATGGAGACATGCCCGTAGATGACACTGGCAAAGAATTGTGTGCGTACTCCACAATTGAGAGTTGCTGACACCAGGACGAAGGATTATTGGAAGCCAAACATCGCAAAACCCTTTTGACATCCTGATTGGCTCGCTCGGTTTGACCATTGCTCTGGGGATGGAACCCGGAAGAAAGACTAACAGTCGCTCCTAACAATTTACAAAATTCTCGCCAAAATTTGGACACAAATTGGGGACCCCTGTCAGAAACCACGTCTGTCGGAAGGCCATGTATACGGAAGACGTGGTCAATGACAGCTACCGCTGTTTCCTTGGCTGAAGGTAATTTGGGCAAGGGAATAAAATGAGTCGCCTTCGAGAACCGGTCCACTACGGTTAAAATCACCGTATTGCCCTTAGAGGGCGCGAGGGCGGTAATGAAATCTAGCGAAATGTGGGACCAGGGTCTCGAAGGGACAGACAGCGGTAAGAGTAACCCATCTGGAGGTCGATTGGAAGTCTTACCAATAGCGCAAACTGAACAAGCCAAGACGAAGTCGTGGACGTCACGAGCCATACCAGGCCACCAAAATCGTTGCTTGACTAGAAACCTAGTTCTACTAACCCCTGGGTGACAAGCAACACTGGAACAATGACCCCACTGGAGAACGTCTGACCGTAACCCCTCCGGCACAAACAATCGGTTCGGTGGGCAACGAGCTGGGGGCGTTACCCCTTCTAAGGCAGTCAACACCTTCGATTCGACCTCCCATCTGAGCGCGGAGATAATGATGGTCCCCGGTAAAATGGGCTCGGGAGTAGCAGTACGATCGGAACGCTCAAAAAGACGGGATAAAGCATCGGGTTTGATGTTTTTGGAACCCGGCCGGTAAGAAAGTGTAAAATCGAAACGACTTAAAAACAATGCCCACCGAGCCTGCCTGGAGTTAAGTCTTTTGGCGGTTCTAATGTATTCGAGATTCTTATGGTCCGTCCATACAATGAAAGGTACACCCGACCCCTCAAGCCAGTGACGCCATTCTTCCAGTGCAAGTTTGACTGCCAACAACTCTCAATTGCCAATGTCATAATTAACTTCCGCAGGAGATAGACGGTGAGAATAATACGTGCAAGGATGCACCTTTCCGTCTGAGGATGCGCGTTGGGACAACACTGCTCCTACCCCCACCTCTGACACGTCGACCTCCACTACGAATTGACGTGAGCGATCAGGGGTGACGAGAATGGGAGCTGAAACAAAGCAGCTTTTCAGCGTTTGACCACCTGAACGTCAAACTAGGGGAGGTCAAGGCGGTCAGAGGAGCGGCTAGTTGGCTGAAATTGCGAATGAAACGCCGGTAAAAATTGGCGAACCCCAGAAATCTCTGCAGGGCCTTGCGAGACTCTGGGGATGGCCAATTTACCACAGCCTTAACCTTCTCAGGATCCATGCGAACACCCTCAGTCGAAATGATGTGTCCTAGAAAAGAAACAGACTGTGCATGAAAAACGCATTTCTCCGCCTTGACAAACAATCCATTCTCTAGCAACCGCAGAAGCACTCGTCGTACGTGTTGCACGTGTTCCTGGAGAGACGAAGAAAAAATCAATATGTCATCCAGGTAAACATATATGAACAGATCGACCATGTCTCGCAACACGTCATTAACGAGTGCTTGGAAGACTGCCGGCGAGTTCGTAAGCCCGAAAGGCATCACGCAGTACTCAAAATGGCCTCTAGGGGTGTTAAAGGCAGTCTTCCACTCATCCCCCTCCCTGATGCGGACCAAATGATAAGCATTACGTAAGTCCAATTTAGTGAAAACGGAAGCTCCCTGCAACCTCTCAAAAGCTGAAGACATAAGCGGCAAAGGATAGGTATTCTTTACCGTTATGTTGTTCAGCCCTCGGTAGTCAATGCAAGGTCGCAAGGATCCGTCCTTCTTTCCCACAAAAAAGAACCCCGCCCCCGCTGGAGAAGAAGAAGGGCGGATAAACCCCGTTTCTAGAGAACTGGATATATATTTCTCCATGGCCACCGTCTCTGGAATAGACAAAGAATATAACTTGCCCTTAGGCGGAGAAGTACCTGGCAATAACTCTATCGCACAGTCATAGGGACGATGAGGAGGAAGAGAATCAGCACGAGACTTACTGAACACCTCCTTCAGGTCGTGGTACTCCGCGGGCACGTTAGCTAAATCCACTGCTTCCCCCTGAAACACAGACTCAGAAACATTAACACCAGCAGACAAAAGACAAGACAAATGACATTCCTCGCTCCAGCTAACCACAGATCCGAGGCGCCAATCGA
Organism: Carassius auratus; assembly: GCF_003368295.1. Lineage (NCBI taxonomy): Eukaryota > Metazoa > Chordata > Actinopteri > Cypriniformes > Cyprinidae > Carassius > Carassius auratus. The sequence continues at coordinate 6,054,309 of NC_039259.1, read as the reverse complement.
TCCTGGGGTTGTGTTTCTGGAGCCAGGTGTGACCGAGAACAATGGGGGATTGAGGTGAGTCCGTGATGAAGAATGAAATCTCCTCCGTATGGTTGCCAGATGTGATGAGAGAAACAGGTAAGGTGGTCTGTGTGATGACTGGCAGTCTGTGTCCGTTGAGTGCAAAAGGTGCAATGGGGTGTTTGAGGGAGGTGAGAGGAATGTTGAGTTTAGTAGCAAACTTAAAGTCCATGAAACTACCCTCGGCCCCAGAATCCAACAAAGCGTGATGATCGAGTGCGTGGGTGGACCACCGTAGACTCACCGGAAGGAGTGTCGATGTAGATGAGGTCTTCCTGGCAGAGATCCCACCCGATAGTAGCCTCCGTTTTACTATCGGGCTTGGTCTTTTACCGGACAGCGCTGGATGTGATGTTCTTGGCTGCCGCAGTATAAACATAGTCCCAGGGATCTCCGCCTGATCCTCTCCTCCCGGGAGAGCCGAGCTCGCCCCACCTGCATGGGTTCAAGATCTCCAGGTGGGCTGACAGCAACCTCTGAGCGCTGACGCTGAGCCTCCGGTCTGGTCGCGAGAACTGCTCTCCCCCTCCGTCTGGCGGCTTGGTCGAGTCGGTTGTCTACTCTGAAGGTGAGGTCGATCAGGCCATTGAGAGAAGTGGGGAGCTCGACGGCGCGGATCTCCTGTTGGATGCGGTCAGCCAACCCATGCAGGAAGTGATCCCACTGCGCCTCTTCGTTCCACTTACACTCCGCCGCCAGGGTGCGGAACTCAATGGAATAGTCGGATACGGACCTGTATTCCTGACGTAGGTCCGTGAGAAGTCTAGCCGCCTCCCTCCCGGCGACGGAGCGGTCGAAGACCCGTCTCATCTCCTCCGAAAGGGCGTGGAACGAGGCACAGCAGCTGTCTTGGTTCTCCCACACCGCCGTCCCCCAGAGGGCAGCCCTCCCCGTCAGTAGTGACAAGACGAATGCCACCTTCATTTCCTCGGTGCAAAACGTGCGGGGCTGCAGGGCGAAGTGCAGAGAACAATGAGACAGAAATGATCGACAAAACTCTGGCTCACCCGGATTTGAATTTGCCTTGATGGCTAACTGCCTTGGAATGCTGCCTCCGAAGGCAATATTTTTTACGTTTTCGGCCGAAGTCCTTGATTAGCTGGATCAGGTGTGTTTAACTGGGATTGGAGCTAAATTCTGCAGCACAGTGGTCCTCCAGGGCTGAGATTGGACACCCCTTCCTTAGTTCAAGACACACATATATATATATGCACTGTGATGCCAGAATATTATGACCAGTCACAGGTGAAGAGAATATTGTTGAGAATATTGTTGATCATCCACTAACAAATATTAAGGTCTGAGCCGATTAGATAGCAACCAATCAGTTCTCATTAATGAGTGCGTCTTAGTGACAAAATATTATTACAAGGTGACTGGCTCATCTCTGGAATGGCAAGGCCTGTGGTTTACTCCTAGTCAGCAGTGGTGAGAATTTACCAATAGTGGTCTGAGGGACAAGCCACAAACTACTGACGGGGTGTTAGTCGCTCAAAGATTGATGCATGAGGGCATTGAAGGCTATCTCGTTTGGTAAGAGCCAACAGAAGGCCTACTGTGGTAATAATGTTTTGGCTGATTGGTATAAGTGAACTTCAAGAAACATTAAAATTATTATAAAAATCAACCAATCCATCAATAAAATAACACCTTTAAATATTTAAAATAAATCAGTTAGCCACTGCTGGTAGACACTTAATTATGCCATCTGGTTCCATTTTGACATTATCATTATTATTTTTTTTTACATTGAATAAATATTAATTATATACATATAAATGAAAATATTAATGTAAACAACACCACGCAAGCATGAGTGTTGTTACTTCATGTTTGCATGTTTTTTTTTTTGTTTTTTTGTTTTTTGGTACAGGTTAAACAACCTTACAATGACTGAACTTACTGAACGTAGAGTTTAGGAGTACTTTCCTTATCGAGAATTTTAAGATATTATAATATATGACATAATTATTCACCCTCAAAACAAAAATAAGAGGCACTGTGATATTGGTGAGAGCTCCCTTGATGGTTTCTACACAATTCTTATACTTTAAAGGCCCCTATTATCCAATGACCAGTTTATCAGTTCTTCAGTACGGGGAGGAAAAACAATTTGAGAGGCTTAATGTTCATTAGTGTCCTTTGGCACTTAAGGGAATATCTCCTGCATTTTAAGTGTTTCTTACAATAGCCGCTGATGCTCAAGGTTTTTTAAAATAATAAAAAAAAGAAGGCAAAGAAATTTCATTATGCAGATCCATATTCAATATTCTCTGTAATAGCAGAGGATTAGTGAGACAGGCCTAGCATCTATTACCTTAGAGATTCAAGCAGCAGAATTGACCTCTAAGGCACAACAGCATTAATCAGCAGTTCTCAGGTCAGTCAGGGTGTAATATGGCATTCACTACATATTTACACTTCCAAGGGCTGTCTTGAGATTAATTAAGATGCTTTAGTCATTGCTAAACTTTTCCTACACACTAAGGATTAGAGGTTCCCCATCACCGGATAACTGATGAAGTAACTAGGATGAGGGATAAAACCCTATATATATATATATATATATATATATATATATATATATAAAAAGAAAATATATTTTTTTTTACTATCTTAAAGTACTATCAGGCTATAGAGCCATGGCATGGTAAGCATTTAAAGAAGAAGACAAAGATTGTGAAAAGATCAACAATCTTTTACTTATTTAGACTTTTTAGCATCTCTCTTCCATCGCAAAATTTCAGTTGACTTCATTGTATGTTCTTTCACTGTCTTCTGATTGTAATCCAGAAAACCTTGGAACATGCTGAAGCAGTCTTTTGTCACTTAATATACAAACATTGCTCGTTTTTCAGTAGAAAACACTGATGTCCCCCAGATGCCTGTATCCTTGCATGCCTGTGTCCCTGTTTTGTGAATCAAAAATGTATAAAACCCCATAGGAATGAATGACCCTGTACAAAGTAATGTCTGTTTAGATTTGGTACACTACTTGGGATGTCCCTATTGTGTTCCAAGCCATATGGGACTGAGGGACAGCAAGGGGGAAATTAAGGAATGAGAGCAGCTGTTTTGTTCAAGTTTTGAGCATTCCTTACATCCTGATCTGAACCATGAGCTATTCATTAGTGCAATGACACTTTACTGAATGTCTTTGGCTTGGTTCAGACAGAATGCTGTCATGTGCTGTAACTGGATCACTGAAGCAGCAAGCCATCCAAGACGCAAAGTGAAAGTGGGAAGACTGTGCCATCTCCATGGCAACTGTGTGGTCTAATAAGGGCGGCTGAGGCAGGTTGGAAAGGAGAGAGAGAGAGATAGAGAGAGAGAAAGAGAGATAGAGAGAGAGAGAGAGAGAGAGCAGTGCTCTGAGGGAAACCAACTTTCTATGTGGCAGCAGGACTACATCATACATTTGACAAAACATGTTAATAAGAAAATGAGTGTTCATTTTTCATTTAATAAATGCATATTCTGAGATGAGATGAGTAAGTGCATACATGCATCTTTTCACAGTGAATCCATATTTACCATAAAAAATGCATGTTGCCTATTTAAGGCTATCTATCTATCTATCTATCTATCTATCTATCTATCTATCTATCTATCTATCTATCTATCTATCTATCTATCTATCTATCTATCTATCTATCTAAAATCTAGTGGCCAGGTAACGAAATAGTTTCTCCTCTCATTGAATTAACTGTTTATTTATTTTTATTTGTATCCTTTTTTTAATATATATATATATATATATATATATATATATATATATATATTGGTCAGTCAATATATATATATATTGCTGTATGTATATATATATATATATACATACAGCAAACATCAAAATATACATTCATGACAAAACACAAAAACAACAACAGACATCCTCTATATAATCCAGTACTTTAGAAAAAGAACACTGCCAAGCATCAACAGCAGCCGGCTCGGCCCAATCAATTCATGCCGCTGTACATTAATGAGACATAATCTTGGCTTAACCATATAATCAGTCAGTAATAACGAAGATAAAACAAAGTTTACGTGTTCATAGATTATTAACAGAATAGGACACTCCCCAAACATATGAAGAAAATTAACTGCTGACACAGTATTACAGAAAAGGCAGTTGTAATTTGGTTGTAGTTTCATTTTGAATCTTTTGCAAGGAGTTACAAAAGACAATGATACAAGTTTTTAGTGAGGTTAGTCCACACCTTCTCCCAAGTCGACAGATAAATTAATGCCAGATAATTCCCGATTACAAACATATTTGACAGAAAAAGGCATTGTAATATGATCAACAATTCCACCACACACCAAGGAAACAGATGGTCGACCAGAAGATGGCGCACTCCAATCCCACACAGGATGAGATATCCTTAAAGTAACTCTGTATGCCAAACCACCCGAGTGTGGAATCCTTTTCAAAATCCAATTAAATAAATAAAGATATTAATATCTGTTGTATAAAATAAAAGTAGCACAAAAGGACAAAGAACCAAAACAGACCTCACATTTTAGAGAATATAGGTCTACCTTAAAAAAAAATGTTTGGATAATTGACCAATCCACTCCAACGCAAAACATGTTCCCAAAAAGCCCACAGTGTCAAGAACTAGTAATCAAACCTTCTCTCCATTAGCTCCAAGAAAATATTTTTTCAGAAACTTAAGTGTACATGTCCACCTTGTTATTCTCCTCTCCTGGGCAGTTAAGATGCCTTCTTCTGTTGCAGTGAGCTGATAAAATCATCTGCTTTCTGAGAAGAGTCGAACATCTGCTCACTGTGTGCCATAGTTTAATTATCGCCGAATAGATGAGAAACGGCTCAGGCCCAGTACTGTCATCCTCCTAAGGACTGGGTTGAGGTTCCTTTCTTCTTCCTCAGTTAATTTAGCCCGCTCAATCTTAATATCATGTCCTTTCAGTGCAGGAATTAACTTGGAAAATCTAGCTCTGAGGAACCTGAATATGAACCTTCTGCCCCCTCGGGCAACCACACCAGTCGCACATTATTTCTCCTGCTCCTATCTTCTATGTTCATCACTTAATCTGTAAGTTGTTCTAGCATCTTTCTCAGGTAAACACAGTAACGGTTATGCATATGTCTTAACGTAAACAGTTCAGAAAGAAAAGGCATGTGTATCGGTATTTTAAATCTGTGCTTCGTTCTTAAAGTGAAAGCAAACTAAGTATAAATCTAATGCTGACAAATAAAAATACAAGTGCTCAATGCTTCTGACCATGAGGGAGCAAGCCACGGATGGTGTGAGAGCTCTGCCCCCTGCATCGCGGCTGTGGGTGAGCAAAATGTGGAGCATCAAAATGAGGTGGGGGATCTTATAGACTGTGACTCGGTAATGGAAGTTGTACTGCCCACTTCTACTTGTACTGCCTACTTCTCCAACATCTCTGCAGGTCCATCAGACTTCTTCATCCTCTCGGCTCCACCTCAGTCCTCTGTGGCTCTGTGGCTCTGGCTCCACAGTGGCCTTCCAGATCCACATCTCCGCGTCGGTCTCCAGAGCCATCAGTTCCGCCTAGGACCTCCGGATCCTCCCCGTCACCCTGGCTCTTTGACTCTCCGTCTCTGCCTAGGGCTCGTTCTCCACCACCTCTGTTGTCTCCTCCCTGGTCCCTGTCTGCTGGGCCCCTCCTGGGAGTCTGTCCTCCACTGGAACCTCCTCCCAAGTTCCCACCCATTCTCCCTCCCCTCTGTTGTTTCTACAGTTCGAGGAAGCACCTACCTGGAGGGGGGAGTAATGTCACACCCCTGGCCCCTTTATGTGTGTTTTTTCCCCTTGTGACCCAGTTTCCGTCTCCCGTGTTTGGTTGATTAGTATATATATATATATATATATATATATATATATATATATACATATATTAAAGGAGGTGTTACCCATCATTTGAAAACATAAGGGAATTCAACCAAAGTAAACAACAACAAAAAAATCATTTGAATAATAATTTATATTTAACACTTTTATATTATCTGGCTTTCTGTTAATACAATACACAACAACTGTCTGAGGTCTCTTAGTGGTTTCCATTATGTTCAGTTTAGTATCATGTGATTCACTGTAATTTACAACTAAAGCTACAGGTAGTCCAAAATGCAGCGGCTAGAGTCCTTACCAGGTCAAGAAAATATGATCATATTACCCCAATTTTACAGTCTCTGCATTGGCTACCTATTAAGTTCCATATCAGTTACAAATTATTATTACTTACCCATAAGGCCCTAAATGGTTTAGCATCTGCTAGGTCACAAAATGCTGGACTTTTGATAGTTCCTAGGATAGCAAAGTCTAGTAGGTAGAGCTTTTTTTTTAATGTTCAGGGTTCAGACACACTCTCTTTGTTTAAATCTAGATTAAAAACACATGAAAATAAAGTTGTTTTGCAATGATTTGTATCGTAAAAAGCGTTATACAAATAAATTTGAATTGAATTGAATTAAAACAAAATAAAGCATAATGCCTTATTCTCCAAAATATATTTTGTCTTAATGAAATAGAAAAATCTCATTTCCAATTCATTAAAAGTAATTATTTTTTGTGCAATGGATTGTTGGTGATTGAAGGATGCGGAGGATACACCTGATGCATACTTCTAAACCTGCCAAATGAAGGAGGCCAAACAAAGACTCCCTTCCAAGCATCTTACAAATTGAGATGTCCTCCAATGGGGCTTGATGACATGGCAGGCAAGATATGCAGCTTTACTAGAATGTAGTCTTTTGCCTGAGAAGCACCCTATATTTCAGCTATTGTGGGTGGATATAGAGATTAGATAAGCACTCCACTTGGATCTTATTACTAATTGTTTATACAACTAGTTTGTATACTCATGCATTTGAATGATTATTGTGAATTGTGAATCTTTGTGGGCCACTGGCACATTAGCCCTTATTTAGCCTCACCACTGGCATGTAATTGTACACTTAGGTTATATTTGGAATGAAATATTCACTTACAAATACAATACATAAGCAAAAAAGCAGACATTATGCCAGTATACAGTAAATGTTTAAAACAGTAGTATACTACATTGTTGTCACATGACTTATTGACATTACATGCCGGATATATTCAGTTTGTATTTATAATCTCGAAAAATAAAAAAATTTCTAACACATTTTTTATAAAGTATATTTATTATGTCATAGAGTCTGATAATGATATGTTAAACATAATTTCCTCACATTTTTAACTTCACTGTGTTGAAGCCGCATATAGCTATACAGTTCTCAAGAATCCCTTTAATTTCTGCTAGATTCCATTCTAAGAGAGACCGACTGACTGACATACCACATGTTCCAAATGGTTGGTACGTTAGATAAACATCTGCATTCAGTAAAGTGAGGATAACTGTGCTTTCATTTTTAAATGTCATGCTGTTCCTCTTAGTCAGTGGAAATTTTCCTGGATGTTAAACTCAAGTAAGACAGCTGTGCTGGTGGACTGGTCCCCCATATATCAGTTTAATGTGATGAGCATTAATTTAAAACAGAGGCATTCACATGTACAACGTTACGTGTTTTTTTTTTACAAAACATTTAACATATTTGGTCATATTTTACTCTAAAATAACAGTGTACTTTTGTTAACTTTTTTTTTTCTTTCAATAAGAATAATGCCAAAACACAGAAAATATTCTTCATTTCTTCATTGTGATATATAGTGAGGATAACATGCAGTGGTATGAATAAATGAGGATCCTGTCCAGTAAGCATCTTCTCTAATATTTCTAGAGCTCTAAATGAGGCTAAAAGTGTCATGGAGAACAAAGGGAGCTTATGGTTTGCTCCCTAGGTGACATGTTATCTTAAACAGGCACAAAAACAGTATTTTACACTCATTTGTATATTTCACAATATCTATCAGTCTTCAAGCACACTCATATACTTATCTGTTCTCTGTAGATTGCTCTGTAGATCTGAGTATCTTCAATTATGAACAGAATTGTTCATACAGTAATGAGCTGACTCAAGTCCATTAGTAATCAGTGATTGTATTGCAGTAAAACTCTGCTTCTCCAGTATGACATCAGCACATTACAAATGAACCAATGTTACGCAACAATTCTATAAACACAATTTTGTATATAATTGAGGATTATGATGATTACACTCAGATTGTACTTATAATTTTTCATTTCCAACTGTGCTGTGTTTTTTTAGAGCAGGATGAGAGATGGGCCTCTCTTAATTACACCCACAGTGCAGTGCAGTTCTTTGTTTGACAGCATATCATTTATCCCTGTTCAACAACATCCCGCTTCAGAAATACTGAGCAGATCTTTTAATATAGCAAAACATCATTGTTTCATGCCAAACCAGATGGATGGGCGATTTAAGTAATCTTTCTCTGGCTAATCTATTCTAACCTATTGCTGCCTCATTTCTATATGACTGGTCATTTTTTATAATGTGAAAAAGTAGCTGAATTATTTAAGAGTAAATGTGTTTGAACAGGAAGAATGACCTGAAAAAACTGAACACCGCATGCAAATGTGCTGCAGACACTTTAACTCCAGCACATTCAGGAGCAATCACACCACACACAATTCTCTGTGCTTCATAAACTGTGGGACATTGTCTGTGAGTGAATGACCTGCTAATGGCTCTCTGGGTGTGGTCAGTGGGAGGTGCATTACTATGGAAGAATCCTTACTTTATGGATTAGCATCTTGACCACTTGGGTGCTTATCGCAAGGGAGCACAATGCAACAATCAAATGAATACAGAATGCGAACGTAGAGGTTCTCTAACCTTGAACATTTCCTCTGTGGACCTTAAATTGCTTCAGCGAAGTGTATTTGCATTCCGTGGGAACTAAACAGTGGATACATTGCTTAGTTCCTTTGGGTAAAAGTGTTAGAGCCACACTCAAGGGAATATAGGCAGTAGCTGCCGATCCTGAGAGTTATATTTTATTGCTGATAAATTTTAGCTATTTCATAGCTCAGGAGACTTAATAGAGTCAGTTATCTTTTTAAGAATGAACTTTGACTGAGGTGTTTCTTCTAAGTACAATAAGAAAAAAAAGTGATTGTTGACGAACAAACTATGTTTTAGAGTTTAATCCTATTAAATATATGTGCATAGCACAATTTAATTTGGTTTCAGAAGAAACTGATGAGAGATGTTTGAATTCATATTAAATTTAAGATTACTGTGATGAAAAACAAGAGACCTAAGCATTGTACCAATATGCTCTCAATTTAATATAACTGTTATATTCAGCTGAGAAATTAAAGATATCTGTTGTTTTCAGTTGATATGTGCGTGAGTCTGTTGAATGTGTGTCCCAGAGAAATGTCCTGGAATCTGACATGAAACAGTTTTTTCCTGTTCCTAGTGAATGTTCATCCCACACTCTGTTGAACACTAACCACTACAGTCACTAGAGTCTTCATGCAAAACAGAGAAATCCATCGCTGGCTGACAGTTAGCCTTTTCTGCTGACAAATTGCAGGGGGATTTCAGGTTCCTGTGTCTTTAAATTCTAAGAAAAAAAAAAAAAAAAAAAAGGGTAGCGACGAGTGTTGGTGGTAGCATGTTTAGTATGTTATCAGATTATTTTCAACTAACAAGCAATAAATAACTTTTTTATTTTTATTTTATTTTACTTTTCCAAATAAGTCAGTTAAATTACTCTTATTTTCAATTTATTGACAGGGCCAGTATTCAGGTGTGGTTTGAGATGGATGGGTATTGTAATTCCAGAGAGTGAGCATGTGAGATCGTCATAGTTCTAGAGTGTGTCAGGCATGACAGTGATATACAAAATCACTTGGCAAAACCTGGGTGAAGAAAATAAAGCAATTCAATTCAATTCAATTCAATTCAATTCAATTCAATTCGTTTATTTGTATAGCGCTTTTTACAATACAAATCGTTACAAAGCAACTTTACAGAAAATTATGTTTCTACAATATTTAGTAGTAGCTAGTAGTTTGTGCACATTTGACAGGATTTTAGAAAAAAATAAAAAAGAATAATAATAATACAAGACGTAGAAGCTAGACGATGAACTATGCATATTATTAATTAATAGTTATTATATGATGCAGTCACACATGTAGCAATAATTGTTCTGTTTGTTGATTCAGGGTTAGCATCATCTGAGGTCCTCTGAGGGTCAGCATCATCTCTTCTCAGGTGTTCTGGATCCAGACTGGAGCTTGTGTAAATCCTAGTTACCATGGGATGTAAATCCCATGGCAAAACATAGAAACAAAATAGAGACATCATTAGCATAGCTGCTGATCCAACAAAGTAAAATTAGTTTAACCCAAGCTAATGAATAAAAATGCACTTTTGATCAGATGCAACTACACTCACAATTTAAAATATACATTATTCGTATGCTTGGCGAAAGAGATGTGTTTTTAATCTAGATTTAAACAGAGAGAGTGTGTCTGAACCCCGAACATTATCAGGAAGATAATGATAAACTCTATTCCAGAGTTTGGGGGCCAAATGTGAGAAAGCTCTACCTCCTTTAGTGGACTTTGCTATCCTAGGAACTACCAAAAGTCCAGCGTTTTGTGACCTTAGGGTGATGGGTTGTAGCGTAATAGAAGGCTAGTTAGATACGCAGGAGCTAAACCATTTAGGGCCTTATATGTAAGTAATGATAATGATAAAACTGATACGGAACTTAATAGGTAGCCAGTGCAGAGACTGTAAAATTGGGGTAATATGATCATATTTTCTTGACCTCGTAAGGACTCTAGCTGCTGCATTTTGGACTACCTGTAGCTTGTTTATTGACGAAGCAGGACAACCACCTAGAAGTGCATTACAATAGTCCAGTCTAGAGGTCATGAATGCATGAACTAGCTTTTCTGCATCAGAAACAGATAACATGTTTCGTAGCTTGGCAATGTTTCTAAGATGGAAGAATGCAGTTTTTGTAACATTGGAAATATGATTTTCAAAAGACAAATTGCTGTCTAATATAACACCCAGATTTCTGACTGTAGAGGAAGTAACAGTACATCCATCTAGTTGCAGATTGTAATCTACAAGATTCTGTGTAGTGTTTTTTGGACCAATAATTAATATCTCTGTCTTATCCAAATTTAATTGGAGAAGATTATTTGTCATCCAATCTTTTACATTTTTAACACACTCTGTTAGCTTAGATAATTGGGAAGTTTCATCTGGTCTCGTTGAGATATATAGCTGAGTATCATCAGCATAACAGTGGAAGCTAATTCCGTATTTTCTAATAATATTACCAAGAGGCAACATGTATATTGAAAATAGAAGGGGGCCTAGGACGGATCCTTGTGGCAGAATGCTTTCATGGAATTCAGTTGTACTCATTTGCAGCGTAAAATTTTTTCTGCCCTGGAGCTCTCAGTACACCTTCCATAAATGTTTCTGTTGTCATGGCAGTCAGTACAAAAGAAAAAAAGTAAGACCACAGAGAGTAAAATATTATTTTTTACATTTCAGTATTGCATTTGGCAGACACATTTCCAAAGCATCTTAAATTGTATTCAAGGTTTACATTTTATGATGTTCATTCACTGGAATTAAATCTATATCCCTGCATCGTTAGAATACTCTACTGTTTAAGCTACAGTTTTTACATTTACATCTTACTCCCTTTGCATTCATTTTTAATTTGTTTATTCATTTTTATTCAATACAGCCAAAGTCTGTGAAAATAGTAATATTTTCAAGTTCTGTTTTAATATAATTAATGTGCTTTCTACAGTTACACCAGGTGGCCGGTTGTTTAGACTAGTCTTAAAAAAGTTAATCATGTTTTTTTCCCCCTTCAAGACTGGAGATAACTTTTAATGTCATTTACAAATCAGAAAATATGAATCTGAATAGTTATTACCCATTGCCTGTCTGCTAGTTGGACAAACTAGTGTGAAGTTGTTTGCTTAATATTCATTGCATTCTATTTCTGCATGTTTTTCCCAAGGACTTTTATTTTGGTGTTGTATCCTCCAAGAAGGAGTAATGTGAAGGGAAATGCGGGAAAGCGAAGGAGGGTGTTGCTCTCCTCCCCAGTTCTGGGACTTAAAACTCAATAAGTTATTAGCCATCCATATTTTCAAGTCCATCATCTTTATTAACATAAACCCACGGGCAGCTAAAACCCCATGCCTTACATATTTATTGGTGGCAGTGGTGGTTCTCTCCGGCGTTTTTGAAGAAGTTGCTATTGAGAGTGAGGAGTCACGTGTTGATTTGGGTTGATTTGGGCGGGGTCTGAGCCAGTCGGCCATGACGGTAGGAGATGCTATCGGTTGCAAGGGGCAATGCCTTCAGAACTTCACAGAGGTGCGACTAAATATTCCAGAGCTCTTTAATTTTTTGCGCATTTATTATTTTGGAGGGACAGAGATGGATCTACGAATATGAGAAAGAAAAGCAAGAGAGTAAAGCAATGCAAAAACATAAGATGAAAGAAAATTGACCTTAAAATGGAGCGCAAAACAGCGGAGAAGCTTTAAGGCATTCAAAATATCGACCCATACAAGCTTCCTGCAGTGGAATAACACAGAGACCTGGACCATTTACCTCCATGCACATATATGGACATTGTGAATTATCTTGTTTTTGGTGTGAGTTACTACACAATGCAGGCATTTAAAAGCCACAAGTATTTGGAAAGTTACGAGGCTTTCTGCTGTGGCTGGGTTCAAGACTTGTTAAGTTTTTTTCACATGCGTTTTAGCGTGTTGCAATTACATTGCATTTAGCAGACACTTCTTGACCCAAATGACAAAGTAATTAACTACGACTATTCAGTGCAGGGCCGGCCTGCGGCATAGGCGGTATAGGCAAATGCTAAGGGCGCCACTCATCCGTAGGGGCGCCAGAATGAGTGACCGAGTGAATTTTTTTTTTTTTTTTACATATATATTTTTTTATAACAGGCTACTATTTTAAAAAAACATGAATTCGAAATACTACCAAATAAAGCAAAAAAAAAAAAAAAAAAAAAAAGTCAGGCTCTTCAATCTTCCTCCGCCCATCGAGTGCTTGGAAGTGTGTCAGAAACAGAGCGCGCGCACGATCAGTTGTTGGTAATTTGTTGTGTAGCGTGCCCGACGCCGCATCCAATGTATACATCACTGCTTTTGTTAACACACAGCTCGTAGAAACGGGCCTGGCAGCTCGCGCCAGTTCTAGACACGGTGAAACACATTATAAATGAGCATAGTCGGCGATAGATACAGTGCCAAAAATAAGAGAAGAGGATAAAGACAGAGGTAAAGAGATGTAGTGAAAGAACAATTTATTGCATAGGAGTAAGATACTATAATTTCATGGCAGTTATTTTTACCTTAAACTTAATGCTAGCAATTGTTCTGAGTTCTGAGTCCCCAGACTGTGATTTTGTACAATCATGTCAGTTTTAAGACGCATTTTTTATTATCACTTTTTTATTAATGTTTTACTCTAGTTGTGCAGTTTTGGGGAGATACAGTACAGGCCAAAAGTTTGGAAACATTACTATTTTTAATGTTTTTGAAATAAGTTTCTTCTGCTCATCAAGCCTGCATTTATTTGATCAAAAATACAGAAAAAAATGTAATATTGTGATATATTATTACAATTTAAAATAATTTGTTTTCAATTTATTATACTTTAAATTATCATTTATTTCTGTGATGCAAAGCTGAATTTTCAGCATCATTACTCCATTCTTCAGTGTCACATGTGACATCCAGTCTATCACATGATCCTTTAGAAAATCATTCTAATATGATGATTTATTATGAGTGTTGGAAACAGTTCTGCTGTAATGTGTGTGTGTGTGTGTGTGTGTGTGTGTGTGTGTATATATATATATATATATATATATATATATATATATATATATATATATATATATATATATATATATATATATATATGTATGCTAAATCATGAAGACAATGACAGGGTGAAATGGGCTATGATGCATGGGGCGCCAGGTAAATTCTTGCCTAGGGCAGCAAATTAGTCAGGGCCGGCCCTGGCTCAGTGAGATGTTCAATGTACACAAATGTTTCCAACATGTTTTGATGTAGGCTAAAGCTGTGTATGTTTATGTATTTAGTTAGCCCAATGACATATACTTTACCATGTTTTTGTGTTGGTTGTTAGTGGCTGCAAAGTGGACAAACCAGTTCTTCATCGTCTAGGGTAGTTAAATGTGTTATTGGAAGATGTAAATGTCCTGATACTGTATCCATTTCGGTAACCTAAAAAAAAACTGTATTCCATCTGTTTTCCCATATGTATTGTGTGAGGTAGTGGAGAAGTTTTTAACACAGCAGTGACTTCCAGGCATGGTGAAACAGTGTAGAATTGTGAGAACCTCCTCTAATACTGATTTAACAACACACTTAAACAATCATGTCTTGCCGCCGGTATCCTGCCAACATGGCAGAGAGGGTGATATCGAGGGGAGGGGCTCTGTGCCATGACGACAACTCCTCACTCTCAATTGTACTGTTATGGTGACAAAGACGGCATTACATGTTAATCACTGCACCTTTCAATATATTTGCTGGATCAGTTGTACTTGTGTATTAATTTAGACTGAAACACATTTTGCTTTACTGTGTACTCTTTTTTTACGGACTATTCATAACTTTGGATCAGTTTTGTTGTTTTCACCACCATGTGAGTTTTCATTTCATGTTCAGTCATTTGCTTCTTTCATTTTATTTTGGGGAAAAAGTAAAAGAAGTAACCTTGTGACTCTACTATCAGTTGGCTTATTGTCAGGACTGAACAGGCACTGTCCCACATGGCACCCTAATACCTCACGGTCTTCCTCAGAGTCCGCATTTTCGTGAAGTTATGCTGGTTTGACTGCCGGGTAGAAGTCAGTTGCGTATCTCACAGGCTTGCGAGCTCAGCAGAAGTGCGCATCAAAGGTGCATAACGGCCACAAAGGGGTGCTTGTGAGTACTCTTCTGAACGCTAAAATTATGAATTGGACACCCTATGGTCTTGTGGAATCAACAGACATGCACACGCAACAGCCATTGTAAGTCTTCAAGACTGAAAGTGCACATGAAGTGTGCCATTTGGGACAGAGTCCAATGCTCAGTTTTCTGACATGGGTGCACATTAATGCCTCCTATGGCAAACCTCGGTAACTGCACTGAGAACAAAAGGGAAACAGCATTGCAAATAAGACTTTTAAAAAAGAAAGAAAATACAATACATTTTTTTTGTGTTCATTGACCTTCACTACGATAAGTCTAATCTGCTAACCATCTTTATCAGTAAAATACATTTCTGGATTGAACTGATAAAACTCTGCATGGACTTTTTAAAAACATGGCAGAGGACAGTGCAACAACAATGCTGTGAGACCACAGGTATGGACAAAACTAAGCTTTCCAATGTACTTCCTTCAGTACTGGCATGTGCTGCATTCAGTTACTGTGAGATTGTCAGATGACATAAAAACTGATTACGGCACCACTCAGCAAATTAGCTGTTTGATCAAAAACAGCTACTAAGAACTTTTCAAACTTACTTGAATGCCAGACCATGTCTCATTAACGAGCCATTTGAAGTGTACTGTATGCTGCCAAATTGACCCGCCTTGTTCAACAAAGCTTTTTCGGCCTATGGAGAATCAGTCATCAAAAGTTAAATTTTGTGACATTTTATAGCTGGACTTGAACCTGCATTGCAAGCTAAGCTGTATGAGTTTGTTGTGTTATTATATTTAAAGATGCGATTAAAGTAGCTGGTCAGTGTGAGAGAGCATGTTCTGCAGCCACTGAGCCTTTTTCTCTGCCTGCGCCTGCTGCACCTCAACTTGCCATGGTACACAGCCTCACGTCATAGTCAAGCAATATTTGTGCAGCGCAGCGCAGCTTAGTGACCTCCATCTGAAAGTAGTCAAACTTCAGGCTGTTGTTACTATGCTGACGAAGCCAAAGTCTTTTTATACCAGTTCTGTTCATCTCCTGAAAATGATTTTGCCTATCGTCCATGATCACATTCACTATACAAGATGTTCTGTACATTTCAGTAACAGCCATCGAAGACCACAAGGGAGCCCCAGGCCAAGTTATCATCAACAGCAAGGCTTACTCTATGACAGTCGAAATATTCACTTTAGCTCTCAGCAGGGATACGCTGCATACGATGACTCAGCAGCTATGTCAAAAAGTTAAGTGCACACATTCGAAGGGCACATACTTCAAAGGCCATGCCTCCGAAGTGCACAAAGGAACCTCCGAAGTGCATGAAGGACACTCTGCCTTCACACGATTTCCACTAGGGGTTCCCGATTACTGCTCCTGTCGCATAGCAACGTTGCAAGGTTTTAACCTGGCTTACACATTACACACTAACCCATTGATAATAATCAAATCCGTTAAAGGATTTTTAGGCTGCATTAATTAGGAAAATGGGAACACTTCCCATAACACACAATGCACTAGCTACATTGTTAGAAGAATGGCATCTACACTAATATTTGTCTGTTTCTTTCTTATTCTGAGGTCACTGTAGCCATCAGATCCAGTGTTTATCCAGATCAGATTGTCACTGAAGTCACCTGGATTCAGTACATATCAAGCCCAGATGGTGAATCAGAGAGGACCTGTACTGCCCTGAATGTCAGCAGAGACCAGGACAATTAGATGAGCCCAAGAGACAGCTCCACAGTCAAAAACTTTGTAAGGGAAACAGGTCAATTTAGCTCAAAGGGAATCATTTAAGATTTTAAAGGGAATTTGAACAGAATCACTGTTTCACGGCTGTTCACGGAGACGCGCCTGCGGTTCAGTGAACGAGCCGTTTAACATCAAATCTGCGCTGGATACTAATATCCAAACTATAGTGAAAACACTATCAATTAGCACAGTAACAAGATCGGCAGTTTAAGACATTAACTTGTAAGCACAAAACACAAGATACTTCTCCTTTCAATATGAATAAGGCTTTATTAGATAAATCTAAGACATATAAACTAATCTAACATATAAACGCACGCACACACACATTCACACAAGTTGCAGGAAGGTCGAAAGTTAGGGAAAGATGAGTTTAAGAGAATGGAAATATGGAATCCCAAGTTAACAGCAATACGTTAAATTGCATAGACATGAACAACCATCAATCACGTAATTAGCGCTCGCACTGAGTTCCTCAATGGGGTTAAAATTATATTAGATACACCAGCACAACAAATATCTGGGAATACGTTGCCTTCGTTTGCTGTGAAAGGGACTCCAGTTGAAAGGGGTATCCCGGTGTCGCTGATTGGCTGGAAGTTCAGTTGGCTGAAGTGACGTCATGGGGAGCCCGTGCTTGGGCGTTGGCTGAAGCTGGAGTTGTGTGGCTGGTCGGTGTCACGCTGCCAGTCTTTGTTTTCCTGGGTTTTCCCTATATAGAGCTGTCTTTCTCTGTTGTCATCATGGAGTCCTTACCCTTTGTGTCTCATGCTCTCGTTCCCCGAGACTTCCTCTACCTTCTTGTTCTTCTGAGTTCCCCGTTTCATCCGGTTCCCTCTTTTGGTTTTTGTTTGTCTCTCATGACTGTTTATTTTGTATTTACCCTTCCGTTTAAATAAATCCCTTACCTGCACTTGGATCCACCCTCTCTTTGTGTTTCATCTAAACCCGACCGTGACAGAAGGACTCCATCATCAAGGATCCAGCGGTATGTCTGCTGCCATGTACTCATCAGCCAGCAAGCGTAATGGTTTTGAGGGCTCTCGCCTAGTGGTGCTCCGGGGGACCAGGGGAGGTCGCTCCGGAGCAAGCGGTCGAGAGGAGGTCCGGCAGCGATCGCCACTGTGGCCTCCCATCGATCCGAGATTCGGATGGGGGCGGCCAATTCCCCAAGATGTCCCGAGAGGAGAGGGGAAATGCAGATCGGCTGAGCCAGCGCCGTGGTACCAGATGGCCGCCAGTCCTGTACAGCGGCACCAAATGGCCGCCAGCTCAGCGCCACAGCACAAGATGGCCGCCAGCTCAGTCCCACAGCACAAGATTGCTGCCAACTCAGCCCCACAGCACAAGATGGCCGCCAGCCTAGCGCCACAGCCTAAGATGGCCGCCAGCCTAGCGCCACAGCCCAAGGTGGCCGCCAGCCTAGCGCCACAGCCCAAGATGGCCGCCAGCCTAGCGCCACAGCCCAAGATGGCCGCCAGCCTAGCGCCACAGCCCAGGATGGCCGCCAGCCTAGCGCCACAGCCCAAGATGGCCGCCAGCCTAGCGCCACAGCCCAGGATGGCTGCCAGCCCAGCACCACAGCACAAGATGGCCGACTCAACGCCACCGACTCTCCATCGTAGAGGGCGGAGGAGGAGACAGGCAGCTACTGTTCCTCAGGACCCGGAGAACGTTCCCGAGCGGGCCGCTGCCATCCATGAGGCCATTCCCGATGCGGTGCCCGCGGCTGTTTCGGAGGCGGTGGCTGAGGCTGTTCCCGATGCGGTGCCCGCTGCGGTTCTGGAGGCCGAGGCGGTGCCCGCTGCTGTTCCCGATGCGATGCCCGCTACTGTTCCGGAGGCCGAGGCGGTGCCCGCTGCTGTTCCGGAGGCCGAGGCGGTGGCCGAGGCCGTTCCCGATGCGGTTCCCGTTGCTGTTCCGGAGGCCGGGGCGGTGGCCGAGGTCGTTCCCGATGCGGTGCCCGCTGCTGCTCCGGAGGCCGAGGCTGTTCCCGAGGCGGTGCCCGATGCAGTTCCCGAGGCGGTGCCCGATGCAGTTCCCGAGGCGGTGCCCGATGCTGTTCCCGAGGCGGTGCCCGATGCAGTTCCCGAGGCGGTGCCCGATGCAGTTCCCGAGGCGGTGCCCGATGCAGTTCCCGAGGCGGTGCCCGATGCAGTTCCCGAGGCGGTGCCCGATGCTGTTCCCGAGGCGGTGCCCGATGCTGTTCCCGAGGCGGTGCCCGATGCTGTTCCCGAGGCAGTGCCCGATGCAGTTCCCGAGGCGGTGCCCGATGCTGTTCCCGAGGCGGTGCTCGATGCAGTTCCCGAGGCTGTTCCCGAGGAGGTACCCGATGCTGTTCCCGAGGCGGTGCCCGATGCTGTTCCCGAGGCGGTGCTCGATGCAGTTCCCGAGGCGGTGCTCGATGCAGTTCCCGAGGCGGTGCTCGATGCTGTTCCCGAGGCGGTGCCCGATGCTGTTCCCGAGGCGGTGCCCGATGCAGTTCCCGAGGCGGTGCCCGATGCAGTTCCCGAGGCGGTGCCCGATGCAGTTCCCGAGGCGGTGCCAGATGCTGTTCCCGAGGCGGTGCCCGATGCTGTTCCCGAGGCGGTGCTCGATGCAGTTACCGAGGCTGTTCCCGAGGCGGTGCCCGATGCAGTTCCCGAGGCGGTGCCCGATGCTGTTCCCGAGGCGGTGCTCGATGCAGTTCCCGAGGCTGTTCCCGAGGCGGTGCCCGATGCAGTTCCCGAGGCGGTGCCCGAGGCGGTGCTCGATGCTGTTCCCGAGGCGGTGCCCGATGCAGTTCCCGAGGCGGTGCCCGATGCTGTTCCCGAGGCGGTGCCCGATGCTGTTCCCGAGGCGGTGCCCGATGCTGTTCCCGAGGCGGTGCCCGATGCAGTTCCCGAGGCGGTGCCCGATGCAGTGCCCGAGGCTGTTCCCGAGGAGGTGCCCGATGCTGTTCCCGAGGCGGTGCTCGATGCTGTTCCCGAGGCGGTGCCCGATGCTGTTCCCGAGGCGGTGCCCGATGCTGTTCCCGAGGCGGTGCCCGATGCTGTTCCCGAGGCGGTGCTCGATGTTGTTCCCGAGGCGGTGCTCGATGTTGTTCCCGAGGCGGTGCCCGATGCAGTTCCCGAGGCGGTGCCCGATGCAGTTCCCGAGGCGGTGCCCGATGCAGTTCCCGAGGCGGTGCCCGAGGCTGTTCCCGAGGAGGTGCCCGATGCTGTTCCCGAGGCGGTGCTCGATGCAGTTCCCGAGACGGTGCTCGATGCAGCTCCCGAGGCTGTTCCCGAGGAGGTACCCGATGCTGTTCCCGAGGCGGTGCCTGATGCTGTTCCCGAGGCGGTGCTCGATGCAGTTCCCGAGGCGGTGCTCGATGCAGTTCCCGAGGCGGTGCCCGATGCTGTTCCCGAGGCGGTGCCCGATGCTGTTCCCGAGGCGGTGCCCGATGCTGTTCCCGAGGCGGTGCCCGATGCAGTTCCCGAGGCGGTGCCCGATGTTGTTCCCGAGGCGGTGCCCGATGCTGTTCCCGAGGCGGTGCCCGATGCTGTTCCCGAGGCGGTGCCCGATGTTGTTCCCGAGGCGGTGCCCGATGCAGTTCCCGAGGCGGTGCCCGATGCAGTTCCCGAGGCGGTGCCCGATGCTGTTCCCGAGGCGGTGCCCGATGCTGTTCCCGAGGCGGTGCCCGATGCTGTTCCCGAGGCGGTGCCCGATGCTGTTCCCGAGGCGGTGCCCGATGCAGTTCCCGAGGCGGTGCCCGATGCAGTTCCCGAGGCGGTGCCCGATGCAGTTCCCGAGGCGGTGCCCGATGCAGTTCCCGAGGCGGTGCCCGAGGCTGTTCCCGAGGCGGTGCCCGATACAGTTCCCGAGGCGGTGCCCGATACAGTTCCCGAGGCGGTGAACACAAGGCCGTGGTGGTCTTCTGCTCCGCCCTGGGGGACTCTGGCGGTGACCACGAGGACGTGGTGGTCGTCCGCTCCACCCTGGGGGACTCGGGCGGTGACCACGAGGACGTGGTGGTCGTCCGCTCCGCCCTGGGGGACTCTGGCGGTGACCACGAGGACGTGGTGGTCGTCCGCTCCGCCCTGGTGGACTCCGGCCTCGACCACAAAGACGTGGTGGTCTTCCGCTCCGCCCTGGAGGGCTTTGACTTTGACCACAAGGCCGTGGTGGTCTTCCGCTCCGCCCTGGAGGGCTCTGGCCTTGACCACACGGCTGTGGTGGTCATCTGCTCCGTCCTGGTGGACGCCTCAACATGTCCTTCATGGACTTATGTTTTGTGTTTTTTGAGTTCTGTTTCTGTCTGTTCCTTTTAGTTTAGTCTGGCCCTCCTTCCCTCCCCCTGAGCCTCCACCTGTCCGCCTCCCTCCTGGACTCCTTGTTTTGTGTTGCACCTTTCCATTTCTCCTGGTTGCTCCTGTCCCTGTTTTCTGTCCCTCCGTCCCTCCCCCTGGTCCGCCGCCGTTCCACCTCCCTCCTGCCTCTTTTTCTGTTGGGGTTTTCCTGGGTTTAGGTGGAGCATCTGGTAGCTGCTCCGTAGGGGAGGGGGTAATGTCACGCTGCCAGTCTTTGTTTTCCTGGGTTTTCCCTATATAGAGCTGTCTTTCTCTGTTGTCATCATGGAGTCCTTACCCTTTGTGTCTCATGCTCTCGTTCCCCGAGACTTCCTCTACCTTCTTGTTCTTCTGAGTTCCCCGTTTCATCCGGTTCCCTCTTTTGGTTTTTGTTTGTCTCTCATGACTGTTTATTTTGTATTTACCCTTCCGTTTAAATAAATCCCTTACCTGCACTTGGATCCACCCTCTCTTTGTGTTTCATCTAAACCCGACCGTGACAGTCGGAGTTCAAACGCGCAGACGAGGTCGACGTTACAAAACTTAACTCAGAACACGAAACTCTCAAACGGAAAAGAAAAGAAATAAAGTTTGACGAGACTAGGTTGTGTTCCTTCTCATTGTGGCATAAGTAGCAGCAGGCAGGCACGCTGGAACCGCGCTCAAAGAACCATGATGACTAACCGCATGGCTAGATGCTACAAGCTAAAGCTAGGTAGCAAAGCTACAAGCTAAGAGCAGGCATGACTGATAGCACGAGCAAGGCTGGAACTAAAAGCAGACTAAAAGCCGACATGGCTAATAGCAGCAGCTAGGGACTAAAAGCAGACTAAAAACAAGGCATGACTGATAGCACAAGCAATGCTAGAACTAAAAGCCGACATGGCTAATAGCAGCAGCTAGACTAGAACTAAAAGCCAAAATTTAATCGTATCCAAAGTATTTAAACTTTCTTGTTGGCCACCCCTCAAATGTTGCCTTGACCAATCAGATATGTTCTTGGGGTGGGTATCATAAATCATTTGTTTATCTTACCAAGCATGTG
This sequence comes from Carassius auratus, assembly GCF_003368295.1. Classification (NCBI taxonomy): domain Eukaryota; kingdom Metazoa; phylum Chordata; class Actinopteri; order Cypriniformes; family Cyprinidae; genus Carassius; species Carassius auratus. The sequence goes on along the minus strand of NC_039259.1, from coordinate 6,032,214 downwards.
GTTCTTGCCTCACAGGGTCTAATTTTGGACATGATTCCTATAACATGATTATGATATATTTTACAAATAAATGATTGTCAGGACAATATCAAGCAAGAAAATGCGATTATTTCAATACTAGACATGACGATGTATCCTATAGTTATCAAAAGACATACACAATAAGTGATTATACATGATAGTCAAATGTGTGGGTTACACGTAAATGAATATGGAGTTAAGCAATGGAATGATTCATTCATAAGTCTTTTTTGAGTTCATTCTGGCCCATATATAATGTATAAAAAGGGTTTCTTTGCCATTCTCTGGCAAAGGACTTTTCTGTGAAGACAAAGGTTTAAAGCCCTTCCAGTGTTAATTTTGACAGCAAATTCGGATTTAGTCTTAGTCTTAGTCTTTTGAATAACACACCATTTAGTTTTAGTCACATTTTAGTCATCTGAAATGTTTTAGTCTTAGTCTAGTTTTAGTCGACTAAATATCATAAGAGTTTTAGTCTTAGTCTAGTCTTAAGTCTTTTAGTCTTAGTCTATTTTTTTTTTAGTAGAACAAAGTCAACTTAGTTGACTTGACTAAATGTTTCCATCAGTCTGTTATGGAATGGTATTTATAAAATAAACATAAGGCCTGCTCTCAATGAAAAATATACATGCTCTCCGAAAAAGATATGCATTCGTCCTGAATGATATGCAATGCATATGACATTCTTTCAAGATGAAGTACAGTATTATTGAAATAGACAACCACCTATATTATATTTGTATTGTATGTTCATTCTATTTCTTTATTTGTGATATTTACACAAAGTTTAAATTTTTTAAGTTTGTTTTTGTTCATTTAAAATAGCACTGCATAGTCTTCACTGTAAAATAAAATACACAATCAAACCAAAATGTATTCAGACACCTTCAACGTTTCTTACAATATCACAGTTTATCTGCTGTAGTTTAGAAATTGGTAATAAAATATGACAATAACTCAGGGTTAAACTGTGTCAGAACAACAAATTCATCTTGATAATGTCTGATGCAATGCTTAGTTTGGTTCAGTCTGTGGTGTGAAAAGGTTGCATTAGCAATTAAAGAAAGAAACACTTAAGCAAAACATGCTCAGGTCCCTAATATTTTTTTTTTTTTTTGTATTTTTTAGTCACTAGTAAAACAATATAATCTATTCTATCTGATTTTTGGATTGACTTTGGATAAATTCTTGTTAAAACTACAAAGTAATTTAATCAAGAGCAGTGAGTGATTTACTTTCATTTTCATACATTAAAGACACTGACAGCAGAGCTAGTAAATTAGGCGCGGTCACTTTAAGAGACAAATGCATCCGTTATAAAGATACACATCCGATTTCTTTCCAACTCTTTACTTTCACTGAAGACACAACTACAGACCTTTTCGAACACACTTTCCAAGACGGGTATTTCGACATATTTAGTATGTATTTGTTGTCGGTACAAAAGCAAGAAGACTTTGAGACGCGTCTCTGCTTGCTCCCTGAACACCGCACTGCTGAAATGAGCTCTTTCACTTTTCGCTCTTTTTCTTATGTTTATTTAAAATGCGATTTGTATTTGTTCGTTCAGGGTGGAGGAGGACGCAAACGTCCTGAAAGAGAGCTCGGTTCAGTGTTACGCGAGTAACCAGCTGCTCTGCTCAGTTCAACTTTCCCGCATCGCGGGGCTGAAGCCAACTTGATGTGTTGAATGCTAGGAGCACGTTATAAAACGTATTCTTACACATTTCTGTTTTAATAAATGCTCATATTAAAACATAGCATTACACATAAGTAGGTACAAAAATAATCAGTGATACATTTACGACCCCATAAAAATTTGGGTCGCAATGGCATTTCAAAAGGTCGCAGTGTAGTTCCCTGTGTAAACAACTTAACTGTTATGAAAACGTCCTCGAAACTGTGCGAATTTCTGCAAACTCATCTTTGTTCTCTTTTCTGTGTAACTGCTGCTGCGTTTGTTTAGCTGTGGCGCTTGCATTTGCCGCGGCTTTTTATAATGGCTCGGCTGCTTCTGCATAGATCAACCTACCCTCAAAGATTCGCTCTGATTGGATCTCTTCTCCATTCGTCCCTCCTATATATTTTCGTCTCATTTTTATTCGTTGACTAAAGTGTCAGTTATATTTCGTCACGTTTTTCGTCATCATATCTGACTTTTTATTTACTTTTTATTTAGTTTTCGTCCGTGAAAAAGGTTAGTTGACGAATATTTTTCGTCATAGTCTTCGTCAACGAAATTAACACTGAGCCCTTCCCCCTTAGGAATTTCAGTCTGGTTCTTCTGGGTGGGGGGGAAGTCAATGCAAGTATTTAACTTGATCTCCTGGGTTTACAGGTGATGTCCAGCGTTGCATTTCAATCACGAACAATAAATTTGACAATCTCTTCTTCGAATTAAAATTGTTAATAATTGTTCTATTGGTGTTAATGTTGAAAGCTGTTGTGAACAAGTTGGTTGGTTGGTTATCTTGCTTGGTTCTTGTGGCACTAGAACTGATTTATGACTTCCTGAGGAGTTCGGCTCTTGTTTCAATGCACACAGCTTTGATAGACTCTTTGATTTGTCTGGTTTGACTCATTTCTGCTACATATATCCCCCTTTCGATCGGCGAGGTGTTTAGGTGAAGACATCGTCGATCGCTGGAGAAACAAAGGCAGAAGAAGCAGACAAACACAGCAAACAGCAAGACAACACCTCCATGACAGTTACTGTACTGGTGCAGGCATCAGGTTATTTAGGTACACGTGGTTAAGTTCAATTAGTCAATGTAGTTTAGCACATTGAGGATAGTTTAGATCGTCTTGGAAATTGTTTTTATTTTGATTCATCAATCAAATTTGTGGTTAACTTTGGTTCTTCTAGGTTGTCTTACTTTACCATTAGTTTTCTAGTAATTTCATTTTCAATTCAATGGATTGACCTATCATGCATGGAGCTCTCTGGCTTCCATTCAGTTTAGAGTGGCTGGCGGATATTAGGTGTTGCGAGTCAATCCTAATATCAGACCTTCGACCCTTGCAGGGTGTCTAGGCATTTCACCTACTCAGGAAAGAGGGGAATGAGAAGGATAGGTAAAAGAAGAACAAAACAAAACAAGGCTGCTGTGGGTTTTCCTAGCATGGGTTACAACTACTATTGAGCTAGGATGTCAGGTGCAGCTAGTGTGTCATGAACCTTAACTTAGTGTCAGGTGTTCTACCTATTGTGAGGATGGCTGCACGTTTCTTCATGGTGGGTATGTGTAACTTTGTTACACTAAAAGTTGGATATTCTACCTGTGGGAAGAATATGTTTGTTGACTGTGTTATCAGTAGATGTGTTTACCTCTGGGTGTAGGTAATGTGTCAGATCTGTTCAAGTCTGTGTTGTCTCCCCCTTTTTCTAGCATGTCACTGAAGACTGGCTCTCTGCATCCTTGGCTTGGATGAGGGCGTGTCCATGGTCTAATGAGGGGTCAGTCCAGCAAGGCAGGAAGTTCTTTGGCAGACAGTCGGAGGCAGTTTGGCATGGCTGTGTGAAGCGGAGTTGCAAAACATGTCTCCTATTCTTCTTATGATGCCTTCTGGCTGTAGCAGACTTTCTGACCTTCTGTGCTCTGGTGGTTGCTGTTGCACAGACAGGGAATTTGGAACTTGGAGTTGGAGTTCATTTGACAGTTTGTTAGTGACTGAGGTGATGTCCTTTAGTACCTCAGATTTTTCATCAACAGTTGGCCGTTAAAGACTTGTTCATTCTGGGTTGTTGTTGAACAGGTGCTTGTCATCTCTGATGTGGTGCACCAGGTGATCACCGTTCTGTCGCTGGTCACAGCGAGAATGACTCAACTTTGTGGTCATATGCATGTAAATTGTCTTGAAGGAACTCTCTTAGTTGTTCCATGACTTGTTCCGTGTCTTCTAATGGTAAGCGGTTATGTTCTTGTGCATACTCAGCACTGTGCATGTCTGAGTGGTGCTGAGGTGGGTTTTGTTGTCGCTTACCCACACGAGTTGCTCTTGGATGAGTCAGGTGATTACCTTTGGAAATCTGGTTAGGTTTCCAGATGTTATCCTTTTGTTTTCTTGAGAAGCGTGGCTGGTCCCATGGATTTTTCCAGCAGTTGGGCTGAAAGCGGTCGTGGATATGGGCGTCACGTTCTCTGTGCTCTTGATGGAAGACTCTGGTGTTGTGATGCCACTGGGTGTCGTCCAGTGCAAGGCTTGAGTCTTTGTTGACAGAGTTCAAGAGTGTGGATGTTTTGTCACCTTTCTTTGAGGCCAACTTCTGCTTGTTATAGGCCTTCTGTGTTACGTCATGCAACTGTTGGATGGTCATGGAGTTCGGACAGGCCATGACACCTAGATGGTGACTGACTCCGGGGTGCAGATTCTTTAGGAAGAGGGTTTTGAAGTTCACATCCTCTTCAAGGTCAGAGTTGTTGTGTGCACCAAAGTAGGATTGTCGGAGTCGGTTGTAGTAAGCTTGTGGAGTCTCTTGACGACCTTGTTTGGTTTCCAAGGCAGTTAACAGTCCATGTTCAGACTCTGGGTCTGTAAACTCTTTAATCAGGACCTCACGAAGTCGCTGGTAGTTTGACTTGGTTTGACTGGGCTGTCGATCTAGAAAGTTTCGTACCTCGGAACTGGACGTGGCTCTAAGGAGGTATAACCAGTCTCTGTCAGTCACATGAGGTCTCACTTCCAGGTGAAATTCGATATCTCGCAGATAAGCTTGGATGTCGGGGCTCTCTGTGGAGTTCGGGTTGAACCTGCTGATGTTTTTAGACAGCTTGTTGAGGTCTTTGATGGTCATCCCGTGTGCAGCTTCAAGGCCTTGGACGGGAGGTTTTCTTTCGTTGGCAGGAAAGGGTTGTGTGGCGAAGGCAGGTGAGGTTTTGGGTTGTGGCCCTTCGCTCCTTTCGTCATATGCCAGTTCTTGGACGTGGGACTCTGCTCTGCTCAGCAGTGATGAGGCTAAGAGATGTTTCTCTTTTCTTGGCTCTAGTTTGTGCTTGTAAGCATTTTGGAGTTCTTTTCTGACCATGTAGAGCTCATCGTTGGTATCGTCTAGTTGTTGGGTCAGATTGTCCATTTCAATTCTGTACCTTTCAAGGTGGTCTTTCAAAGCACTGATTTCAGAGTTTTTGTTTCTGATGTCTATCTTGGCTTTCTCTAGTAGCTGTTCGGCATACTGGAGTCTGTTTACCAGGTCTTTCTGAGCAGCCATTGTATGTTGCTGGTCGAGCTGAGCTGCTGCCAGGGCTGCTTGGAGCTTCATAACTTGTTCTGTTGTATCCTGCTCCCTCTCGCTGGGTGCTTTGAGTTGATTTTGAACTTTCACTTCCAGCTTGTCTATGCGACGTTGAGCACGTGTCAGCTCCTCTTGAAGGTGGGTGATGTGCTTGTCGCTCAGTTTCAGCTGGGTTGTGAAGGCATAGCTTAGTGAGCTCGTGATCTTGACTAGCTCCTTGTGGTTGTTGTTCTGGCTTGAATCTTGTGTCAGGAATCTTCTCAGGATTAGGATTATTATTAAAAATAATAACAGTTCAAATGTCTTTGGAGTGAGGCTGTCTGTTATGCCTCTCAGCCAAATGTTCACATCTTCCCCATGGGAAATGGGGTCTGCAGTCTGCGGCATGTTGGCACGCTGGGGAGAAGAGAGACTGACACAGATCTGTGTGGAGTAAAAGCCTATGTGTGGTGGGACAACTAAGTGTTGTATCAGTGATTGTGAACCACTAGTGAAATGTGGTGATGACTGTGTTGGTCTCAGGGTGTCTAAGTAGACTAGAGATGCGAAGACTTTGTCACTCTAATGAGGAAGAGGAAAAGAGAGACAGAGATGAAAAACAAATTCAAATGACAAGCAAAATTTCTGTCTTTCAAATGAGGAAAATTATTTTTTCCAATTAAATGTTATCAAAAACGTAAACAATATTATTATATTTCTTGCTTTGGACAAAAGAATACAATAATAATTCTGATATCTCTTTTCTTAGTCTGACAGGATTGACACCGTACACCTTTCAGTTGGACCGCTCACCAGGGAGGCTGCGAAGGCGACAGTTGTTCAACACGTATCTCTATTAAATTGATCTCAACGTTGGATGAGATGCTAAAACTTGGATTGCGTTTCCAAATATAGGGAGGTTAGGAAGAACAAGTGAGAGGATGATTACAATCAAATTCATAAGGATGATTCGTCGTCTTTGGCACGATTGTGTATTTACTTCACTTAGAATTGATTGATGGTTCTTACATGTCCTACAAATGTAAAAAGAGAAGAGGAAAGTAAAGGAGAGAGAGGACGGAGATGGTAAGTCTCAGTAGCGGTTATCTGAACTACAAGGAGAGCGTTTTGTTAGTTGCTGCACAACTTATCAAACAAAATAAACTTTAAGTGAAAGAGAGTTGTCTTTCTAATTTATTTGAACTCGTAGTGAGGGATAACAATGTCTCCTTTTAGGGCTCAGGTTTGTCGTTCCCAGGCTAGGATACACAAAAGAAATGGTAAGAAATAGGAAAATTAAAAAAAATTAATAAATGGGCAAAATATGCAAAAATGAAATTAAAAAGAGGAAATCAATAAGTAAAACAATAGTGGTTAAGTGTATAACCAAAACAGGAAGAGGGGTAAAACGCATTCAAATAAGTAAAGGTCTGAATAGCATATATTCAGATGGGTAATAAATAAATTAGGAAGAATAAGTTTACTTTAACTTCCAAAGTTCAAGGCTTATTCATTCCTAAAATAATTAGACCCAAAAGAGAATACTAGAAATAAAAGATCATATGAAATGATCTGAAAGGGAAATTTTAAATGCTTCCAAATAAATTTAATGTTTCAATTAAATTTCAATTTGACAATTAATAATTGTGAGTCAGTATTTCCCTTTCTAGTAAAATCAAAATAAGTGGTCTAGTGAGAAAAGAGAGCGATAAAAAGAAAGAGACTAACAAGTGTTAGTTAAGATGTTTAAAATGGTTAAATCACGTCAGCGTTGCCCAAACACACATTATTCTACCACTGGATGGTAATGCTAACTGCTAACCTTTGAGGCTAGTGGCATTAGTATAGACTTCAATGTAAATGCAATGGTTTCGTTAGCTTAGCGACACCGCGGAGTTTGTGCGCTGCGCGTGCACAGTTCAGAGTTGCTCCGGAAATACGTTAGGCTTCCGGGTCACGGTCGTCACTATGGCAACCAAAACACATTCTAGTGGATTAGCACATGAATCGTTGCATTGTTGCAAATACAGTTAAGCATGTTACATGAAATGTCGGCTCATTTCAACACTGTACAAATAACAACACCGCCTTTCAGTTGGTTTTGCGATGTGGCACTTAAACTCTCAGTTTGTATAGAGTTAAATTTATCTTAATTCAAATAGCAGCTTCCTGCTGTAGTTATTATATCAATCTCAGCAATTTGATTCTCCGTGCCAGTTTTTCTGGACACAAACATAAAAGTTTTCCTTCGCTGTTGGTACACAGTTAAAATTTACTTGATCAAGCTTTTAAAACACTCCCATTCAAATTACTCTCGGACACACGCAGTGTTACGCGAGATTGCATTCACTTTGTGAACGGATACAAATGGACAAACATTGTTCTCTAATGTTTAACGTTAACTTAGGGGAGTCGAATATCAAATTTGATTCGGCAGTGGAACACGCACTGGCAATTAAACTATATGAAATATGAATACGGGGACTTTGATAAATAGATTGAGGAACCCGCTCAAAACTATTCTTTATTCACCGATTTATATCCCTTTTTAAACACTAACAGTTTAGCTCCGTTCAGCAAACAGTGACTGAGATAGCGTTTGAGACACTGGAACACGCAGTGAAATCAAATCAGCTATAAAACAAGGCATTACACAAATGAGGAACACGCTCAATTTCTACCTTATTGTACGATCTCAGATGTTTACTTTTAAGTTCACTTACTGCTGTTAACAAAGGGGAGACGGACTTGAGTTAAAGTTTCTTCTAGCTCCTTTCATTCAAGCGGGAGGGCGCGCGCTGTTTTCGTCACGCGTCACACAAACACACACACATACTCCGGTCTCGCAAGTTTCTCATCTTTCATTCCTTTAGCAAAATCAGAGATTAAATAACTTGGTTTATGCTCACAATTTAGATTAAACTGCCCGCATTCTCCACCATTATAAATGTAAGGGAAACAGGTCAATTTAGCTCAATGGGAATCATTTAAGATTTTAAAGGGAATTTGAACAGAATCACTGTTTCACGGCTGTTCACGGAGACGCGCCTGCGGTTCAGTGAACGAGCCGTTTAACATCAAATCTGCGCTGGATACTAATATCCAAACTATAGTGAAAACACTATCAATTAGCACAGTAACAAGATCGGCAGTTTAAGACATTAACTTGTAAGCACAAAACACAAGATACTTCTCCTTTCAATATGAATAAGGCTTTATTAGATAAATCTAAGACATATAAACTAATCTAACATATAAACGCACGCACACACACATTCACACAAGTTGCAGGAAGGTCGAAAGTTAGGGAAAGATGAGTTTAAGAGAATGGAAATATGGAATCCCAAGTTAACAGCAATACGTTAAATTGCATAGACATGAACAACCATCAATCACGTAATTAGCGCTCGCACTGAGTTCCTCAATGGGGTTAAAATTATATTAGATACACCAGCACAACAAATATCTGAGAATACGTTGCCTTCGTTTGCTGTGAAAGGGACTCCAGTTGAAAGGGGTATCCCGGTGTCGCTGATTGGCTGGAAGTCCAGTTGGCTGAAGTGACGTCATGGGGAGCCCGTGCTTGGGCGTTGGCTGAAGCTGGAGTTGTGTGGCTGGTCGGAGTTCAAACGCGCAGACGAGGTCGACGTTACAAAACTTAACTCAGAACACGAAACTCTCAAACGGAAAAGAAAAGAAATAAAGTTTGACGAGACTAGGTTGTGTTCCTTCTCATTGTGGCATAAGTAGCAGCAGGCAGGCACGCTGGAACCGCGCTCAAAGAACCATGATGACTAACCGCATGGCTAGATGCTACAAGCTAAAGCTAGGTAGCAAAGCTACAAGCTAAGAGCAGGCATGACTGTTAGCACGAGCAAGGCTGGAACTAAAAGCAGACTAAAAGCCGACATGGCTAATAGCAGCAGCTAGGGACTAAAAGCAGACTAAAAACAAGGCATGACTGATAGCACAAGCAATGCTAGAACTAAAAGCCGACATGGCTAATAGCAGCAGCTAGACTAGAACTAAAAGCCAAAATTTAATCGTATCCAAAGTATTTAAACTTTCTTGTTGGCCACCCCTCAAATGTTGCCTTGACCAATCAGATATGTTCTTGGGGTGGGTATCATAAATCATTTGTTTATCTTACCAAGCATGTGGTTCTTGCCTCACAGGGTCTAATTTTGGACATGATTCCTATAACATGATTATGATATATTTTACAAATAAATGATTGTCAGGACAATATCAAGCAAGAAAATGCGATTATTTCAATACTAGACATGACGATGTATCCTATAGTTATCAAAAGACATACACAATAAGTGATTATACATGATAGTCAAATGTGTGGGTTACACGTAAATGAATATGGAGTTAAGCAATTGAATGATTCATTCATAAGTCTTTTTTGAGTTCATTCTGGTCCATATATAATGTATAAAAAGGGTTTCTTTGCCATTCTCTGGCAAAGGACTTTTCTGTGAAGACAAAGGTTTAAAGCCCTTCCCCCTTAGGAATTTCAGTCTGGTTCTTCTGGGTGGGGGGGGAAGTCAATGCAAGTATTTAACTTGATCTCCTGGGTTTACATGTGATGTCCAGTGTTGCATTTCAATCACGAACAATAAATTTGACAATCTCTTCTTCGAATTAAAATTGTTAATAATTTTTCTATTGGTGTTAATGTTGAAAGCTGTTGTGTGAACAAGTTGGTTGGTTGGTTATCTTGCTTGGTTCTTGTGGCACTAGAACTGATTTATGACTTCCTGAGGAGTTCGGCTCTTGTTTCAATGCACACAGCTCTGATAGACTCTTTGATTTGTCTGGTTTGACTCATTTCTGCTACAACTTGTTTCCTAGATGGCCACCGGGACAAGTCCCCAGGAAACAGATGATTCTTCTGCACAATCTAACTTTGCTGCAGCCTGGAATTGAACTGTTGGTTTCATCTGGCCAGAGGTGAACTGGCCCCCCGACTAAGCCTGGTTTCTCCCAAGGTTCCTTTTCAAGGGAACTTTGAACTGCGTCCTCTAGGGGTTGCTCTGGGGAACACCTCGGCGTGACCCGTGTCTGAAGCATACATTGAAAAAATACCAACCTGTTGGCCGGTGACAGCCTCTGACGTCACTACCGGCATGACTATAAACAAGCATCGGGAGAACACGTCATGCCCCTTCTTCTTCACTGCCTGTTCTGAAGCGTGAATCTGAAAGAACCGGTAGGAGCGATCTTTCTCTGTTTATCATGGCAACAACTAGCAAGCGTCTAGACAATGTGTGCATCTGTGTCGGCGTTATTTACATTTACATTACATTTACATTTATTCATTTAGCAGACGCTTTTATCCAAAGCGACTTACAGATGAAGACAGTGGAAGCAATCAAAACAACAAAAAGAGCAATGACATATAAGTGCTATAACAAGTCTCAGTTAGGTTAACACAGTACACATAGCATGGTATTTTAAATAATATAATAATTAAAAGGAAACAGAATAATAAAAAAAGAATAGAGCAAGCTAGTTAGAGGTCTTTACATACACACACACACACACACACACATATACAATTGCATAATAAATGAAAATAAAATAGAATACAAAAAGATTAGAAAGGTAGTTAGATTTTTTAAGAATAGAATTAGTAAAAGTGACTTTGTGCTTCTTTGGGATGGCACAATCAAGCGACGTTCACTTGCAGAATGCAAGCTTCTAGAGGGCACATAAGTCTGAAGTAATAAATTTAGGTAAATGGGTGCAGAGCCAGTGGTAGTTTTGTAGACAAACATCAATGCTTTGAATTTTATGCAAGCAGCTATTGGAAGCCAGTGCAAATTGATAAACAGAGGTGTGATGTAAAATTAATCTTGCTGCCGCCTTCTGAAATAATTGTAAAGGTTTGATAGAATTGGCTGGAAGACCTGCCAAGAGGGCATTGCAATAGTCCAGCCTGGACAGAACAAGAGCTTGAACATGGAGTTGTGCAGCATGTTCCAAAAGAAAGGGCTTGATCTTCTTGATGTTGAATAAAGCAAATCTGCAGGATAGGACAGTTTTAGCAATGTGGTCTGAGAAAGTCAGCTGATCATCAATCATAACTCCAAGGCTTCTAGCTGTTTTTGAAGGAGTTATGGTTGATGTGCCTAACTTGATGGTGAAATTGTGATGGAACGATGGGTTTGCTGGAATCACAAGCAGTTCTGTCTTGGCAAGGTTCAGTTATAGGTGATGGTCCATCATCCAGGAAGAAATGTCTGTTAGACAAGCTGAGATGCAAATAGCTACCGTCGGATCATCAGGATGGAATGAGAGGTAGAGTTGAGTGTCATCAGCATAGCAGTGGTATGAAAAGCCATGTTTCTGAATGACAGAACCTAATGATGCCATGTAGACAGAGAAGAGAAGTGGTCCAAGAACTGAGCCCTGAGGCACCCCAGTAGTTAGATGTTGAGACTTGGACACCTCACCTCTCCAAGATACTTTGGAGGACCTATCTGATAGGTAAGACTCAAACCATTGAAGTATGGTTCCTGAGATGCCATTTGCCAGTAGGGTTGATAGGAGGATCTGGTGGTTAACCGTGTCAAAAGCAGCAGATAGATCAAGCAGGGTAAGTACTGAAGATTTGGTTTCTGCTCTTGCCAGTCTTAGAGCTTCAACAACTGAGAGCAAGGCCGACTCAGTTGAATGTCCACTTCTGAAGCCAGATTGGTTGCTGTCAAGGAGATTGTTGTGTGTGAGAAATGTAGAGACTTGTTTGAACACAGCTCGTTCAAGTGTTTCTGCAATGAAAGGAGGAAGGGAAACTGGTCTGTAGTTCTCTAAAAGAGATGGGTTGAGGTTGGGGGGGGCATGACCCCCCAGATTCATAGTAACCAGATCTGTCCCCCTCACTTTCTCAGTGAAAGGTTCTATTGGTAAACAGGATTAATCTGAGTTTCCACGATGTACATTAGACCCGGCCCACCGCTCCTTTAAACGTGTAACGTTACAAACCCCTTTACGTGCAAACATCGCCGACGGCCCCAGTTTATTGTTGTTTCACTTTCAGAGCACATTAAACATCACTCTCTTACTTGATCTGGACAAACTGTGCATCAATTGAAAGTTTAAAGACTCTAGCTTCGATATTTGACCAATATTTTGATAAAATATTGTTGCAGTGACAGTTATTTAGTATTTTATGTCAGGAGTGCAAAATAATAAATCCGTATTATGCCCCATTTTGAATAGAAATTCACCACTCATTAATATTCAGTCAAGTCTGCAGCGGTTTATTTGTGTTCACATAGACTCACTGAACAGCGTCAATAAGGATTGATAGACCATAGATGCATATCCGCGGAGATATGTGGATATATTTACTGATGTTTACTTCATATTTCTTCAGACAGGATCATCATTCCTATTCATTTTCCACTGATTTACGCAATCTGATGATAAACAGCTTCTCCCAGTGCCGTCTCTGTGTGTTTGCTTCCGTGTACTCGAACTGTGATCCTGTCAGACTCTGATTGGACCTTTGGCTTGTCAACCTGACAGTCCCAAAACCGGACAGCATCAGATTGTATCACATGGTTCGTGAACAGTTCCTGGTTCATATCTGCTCACAACAACACTGAAACACCTCTGTATACACGAAATATCCGAATAATAAACCCGCGATTACGATAGAAAAGCTTGGTATGAGATTTTCTTGAGATCTGGGGCATTTTATAAAGTATAAAAAAAAATGTACATCGGAAATGCTAACTTGTGCAGCTATGAAAAAGGCTACAAATAGCATATTTTTACAATAGTAAACGACCAAATTCCACCCGTGATCGCAAAATGATGTTATTACAAACACTCGATTGGGGTTCAAAGTGAGTTTTGAGTAAAAGTGTACTAATAATTTCATAAATTGTCTGATGTAGCTTGATGCTAACGTTAGCTCCAAAGCTACTAATAGCAGGAGCATTTCTTCTTCATAATGCATTTCTGTCACAATAATTCACGTAAGGTCGTAAGAAAATGTTTTGTTGTATTTTTATAGTAAGACTTTTGATATATAAGGACTAAATGCATACAGAGAATGAAGTGAGGTCGCTGCTTTGTTGCTTTGTTAACATTGAAAAACCACAACAAAGGCTGATAAAGGTGGAATAAAAACAAAAGAATAATGATAAAAGAATAATGCGGATAATGTGTCGTACCTGGCGGAGGTGTGAAAGACTCGTTTGGTGAGAACAATAGAATAATGAATCGGGCAGTTTTCAAAACACACATACAAAATACACAGCAGTGTTTACATGTGAGGTCTCACAGAGATGACAAGTGCCATAAATCAATCTGATTAGCCTTCTCTAAAAAACACACATGACATGGCCTTAGAAAATATTTCATAAAATTCACAGTTTTACAGATTAGATTATGAAATTTCAATCAAGCAAGAGGTAGGACGTAATACCGCATAAATATCGGAGCAGCTTTCCAGCGGTGGAGAGAAACTCAAGGATTGGAAGAGATCGAATCGGACTCCGAGGTTTATTTGTTTCTTTTTGATAGGTGAGTAACGATTTTTTGTTGTTTCACACAACTTATCCATGTTGGCTTTTGTTTGAATATGCTTGTGTGTAATCTTCGCTTGTTTCTGCGATCGTTGTTGCCATGGTTGCGTATGTACGTGTGGGGTTAAGATTTCAAAATAGGGGCGATGCACGGTGACCGAGAGAGCTCAACTTCACAAAACACATTCAAATAGAAAAAGCACCAGCAAATTAAGAAAACATCTTCATCAGTTAATACTCAACACAATGAAATACAAAAACAAGCTACAAATGCTCACAACACAAAAAAATACAGAAACACTCTGCAAATATTACCCCAACAAAAAGAAAATGTAAAACAATTTTTTTTTTTTTGAGTATTGATTACCATTTGTATGACCATATTTGTACACATACCATGGTTAAACTATGGTTATAGTAGCAAATCCGTGGTTAATTTGTTAATGATTACAGTAACCATTTTTTGTTTGCTTTTTTTATATAATGTATTCATTGATTAATTCATTTAAATCGTAAAACCACAGGCTATGGTTAGTTTTTGTAAGTTAAGCCAGCTTACATAACCTTTCACAGTTACAGAAATTGTGAGCTTATAATAATATCCATAAAAAAGCTATGGAATTGTATGACCAGGATTGTTAAAATAAACAAAATATATTTTTTCAGAGCAAACATTTATAAATTATGTCACAGCCACATTTGTCACTTTACGGTTCCTTTGAATTTTTCCGATCTGTTCTGTGATTTTGCAGCACATTTCTTTATTTGTTTGTATGGTGAGTATTTGCAGCACGTGTTGTCAAACTGATGAAGATGTTTTCATAATTTACAGGTATTTTTGTCATTTGCAGCATGTTTATCTCTCTCGGCCACCGTAGCAGGTCCTGTTGGGGTATGAGTGTGTTTGTTTTGGTGCTAAAGAATCGGGTCAGGGCAGATGCAGGCTGAAGCACAATAATAGTCTAACCATTACTTTACCCACATTCTCACTACACACTGTTCTGTTGTCAATAAACACACATGACGATGGTGCTTCCACTGACATTGACGTTCTCTGTGTGTGTATTGCTCATAGACAGTAAAAGAAATGGACACAGCGACCCCATTGGAACTCAATTGAGATAAGTGAAGCCCATTTTTAGCATTTTTTAGCACTTCCGTTTCTGACGCGCAGACTCAAACTAAGCTTGATGACGTCAGCAACCTGTCTGACAGATGTAAATCTTCTAGTAGCTGTGCGTGCAAACTGCCATCGTTAATCTTGCAGAGACGACGAGCTTGAGCGGGGAGTTCTTTGGCGTGAGTGAGCAGGAGTAAGTATTCTGATTAATTATTTTGTATAGTATTTTCAAATGTAACGCCAGTACGCCATATTAAGTTAATTGCCTGCAAGCTTCTCCTCCTGTCTGTATGGCAACAGAGAGTAGTGTGGTTAAGGCAATCGTTAGCCTATTTTTACAAAAAATGTTTCTACAGGGCCATAATGTAACATAGAAGGTAATGGAGCCCTTTATACATTGTTGTGTATCTTTAGAAATAAATAATGGACGAACTGAGTCTTTAAACGCCTCAGATGTAAAGTTATTCACTGTCAAAGTGACACCAAAATGAATGGGAGTCAATGGGAATGCTAACGCAAGTGAAGTTCTACTACAAGATGGCAGCACCCGGCCAACTTCAACTTCCGGTCGACTTCCTTGCCGCCTGGTATTGCTATGACCCCTGACCCCGGGGTCCTACGAGGAGCTGGTAGCTGCCTTTATTTTTTATTTATTTAATTCAAATAAGCAAACTTTCTTATATTCTAGATTCACAGACTGAAAATATTTCTGACTGAAATTTTTCAATAGTTTTTTTTTGTTTTAATTCTGATGGTGACGTACAGCTTAGAAAAATAAAAAGTAGGAAACTTTTAAAGAAATAGAAAAATTAAAATCCAAAGTATGTTTAATTATGCACTCAATACTTGGTTGGGGGTTCAGTGCGGCGTGGCATGAAGGCGATCAGTCTGTGGCACTGCTGAGGCATTACTGAATACCAGGTTGCTTTGATAGAGGCCTTCAGCTCATCTGTATTGTTTGTCAGATGTTACTTCTCTTCCTCTTCACAATACCCCATAGATTCTCTGTGAGGTTCAGGTCAGGTGAGTTGGCTGGCCAATCAAGCACAGTAATATCATGGTCAGCAAACTACTTGGAAGTGTTTTTTTCACTGTGGTCGGGTGCTGACGTCCTACTAGAAGAGGAAATCAGCATCTCTATAAAGCTTGCCAGCAGATGGAAGTTGGAAGTGCTCCCAAAATCTCCTGGTAGATGGCTGCATTGACTCTGGACTTGATAAAACACAATGTATATATATATATATATATATATATATATATATATATATATATATATATAAAGACATGCGCGCTGGGGCTCTGGGGAAGAGCGGGAAGAGCGGGAAGAGCGGGAAGAGCGGTGTACACTGCATTACACGGTGCCCGTCTCTCCTCAGTGCCCTCAGGAGATCATTCTGCCAACCCTGCCGGTGTTCCAGGGCGCAGCGATCTCCGGCAAGCACTTCTCTGAGGTTTCTAGAGCAGATAGTATGGTCGTACCCTGCCTATCCACCACTTCAGGGCACCGAGCTAGTGGATCTAGGCGCACCAGAAGCCAGTCTCGCGAGACTGGTTCCCTTAGGAGGTCACATGGCGGTGTGGGAGCCCCTGCCAAGTGTACTTCACTGGGTCCTGGCCCCGAGCAGGCTCTGGTCTAGTCTTCCTAGCAGACGATGTGGGTCTGAGGACCATTGTTTTTAGGAGACTTCAGCTACAAGAGTCCTGATGCTGCAGCTCAGGACCTCGTAGGGCAGGCCCCTCTGGGGAAGAGCGGTGTACACCGCATTACACGGTGCCCGTCTCTCCTCAGTGCCCTCAGGAGATCGATCTGCTAACTATGCCGGTGTTCCAGCAGTGTCCAGCGAGCATTTCTCTCAGTTACCACCTGGAAACGTAGTGGTGCTAAGAGTCTCGCGACCTCCTGGGAGGTTTCCAGAGCAGCTAGTTCGGCCGTCTTCTGCCAGTCCGCCGCTTCAGGGCACCGAGCTAATTGCTCTGATGCCACCAGAGATCAGTCTTGAAAGGCTGATTCCCTTAGTAGACTATTTTGCAGCATGAAACTACTGCCAAATGTGTCTCAGTGGGTCCTGCACACTGTAGTGAGAGGCCACAGAATCCAGTTCTGGTGGGCCCCAAGCAGGCTCTGGTAATGGAACAGAAGTAGACTCTCTCTGAGGATGGAGACCATAGAGGAGGTCCCTCCTTGGGTTGCAGAGTCTGGGTCCTACAGCCGGTACTTCACTGTTCTGAGGAAGGATGAGGTGTTGTGTCCTTTTCTAGATCTGTGCTTTTTGAACCTCTCAGTCAAGGGACTGAAGTTTAACACGCCTGCACAGGCCAAGTCCGAGGACTGGTGTGTCACAATCTATCAAAGGATGCACTTGTCTCCATCCTTCTTCATTGGAAGTTCCTGAGGTTTGCTTTTGAGGGCAAAAGCCTACCAATACAGATCTTCCACTGGCCTTGCACTCTCACCCCAAACTTTCAAGACTCAACCACATTGACGATTGGTTGATATCAGCTCAATCTGAGCAGATGACGGTTCGGCACCAAGGTGTCGTTCTCGCTCAAATGAAAGAGCTGGGGTTAAGACCTAACGCCAAGGAAAGTGTGCTTTCTCCAGTTCAGAGAACCACTTATCTGGGCATGGTGTGGGATTCGACCACGATGCAGGCACGTATGTCACCTGCTCGAGTCGAGTCGATCCTCACTGCAGTCGCGAGAGTGAGAGAAGGCCGGTCACTCAATGTCATGCAGTCACAGAGATTGCTGGGTCTAATGGCAGCTGCATCCAATGTGAATGCTATTGGCCTGCTGTACATGAGAGCCCAACAGTGGTGGCTCAAGACCAAGGGGTTCTCCCTGAGGGGAAACCCACTTTGCATGCTAAAGGTCACGCGACGCTGCCTACGTGCCTTGGATATGTGGAGGAAGCATTGGTTCTTGTCTCAGGGCCCGGTGCTGGGAGCTCCTTGTCGCCGCGGGATGCTAGCGACGGACGCATCCCTCACCGGCTGGGGTGCCATGAGTGGCCACCCTGCCCGCGGTCTGTGGAGTGGTCACCATCTGACATGCCACATCAACTGCATGGAAATGCTGGCTGTGCTTCGTGCACTTTGTAATTTTCTCCCAGATTTAAGAGGTCACCATGTGTTTGTGCGCACCTACAACACAGCGGTGATCTCTTACATCAACTACCAAGGAGGTCTCCACTCACGCCGTTTATACAACTAGCGTACCAGATCCTTGTGTGGGCCCAGGACGAATTCCTCTCGCTCAGAGCAGTTCACATTCCTGGGCATCTTAATATGGGAGTAGACATCCTGTTGAGGCAGGGGCCGAGGCCCGGGGAATGTCGGCATCACACCGAGATGAAGCAGAGTTTGAGAGGTTGGGTGGATCTGTTTGCAACTCCAGAGACATCACACTGTCCCCTCTGGCTTCCTCTGACTCATCCAGCTCCACTGGGGCTGGACGCCATGGTACAGACGTGGCCGAGGCTTCATCTGTACATTTTTCCCCTAAACTTTCCCTGCTCTGCTTTCGGGAGTTCTGGAGAGAGTGCGCCGGGACGGAGTCCGGCTGCTGTTAGTAGCCCCGTTCTGGCTGGGCCGGGAATGGTTCCTGGACCTAATTTCTCTTTTTGACGACTCTCCATGGGCACTACATGGGATGTTCCCGTCAGGAGAGATCTCCTCTCGCAGGCGGAGAGTGCGCCCCCGCATGGAGCTTAGAGGCTGTAGGTGTGGTCTCTGAGGAGGCACAACTCTTAGCTTCCGGTCTCTCAACCGAGGTTGTAAGACCTTTCTCCAATCCAGAGCTCACTCAATGAGGAAACTTTATGCCTTAAAGTGTAAGCTTTTCACTTCTTGGTGCGGAGACCACCAGCTCGACCCAGTTAACTGCCCGGATGGTACAGTGCTGGAGTTCCTGCAGGCTCCTCGCAGGGTTGACCCACTCCACCCTGAAGGTCTACGTGGCAGCCATGGTGGCCTACCCTGCCCCTCTCGGTGGCCAGTCAGTGAGCAGAAACCCTCTGGTTACATGTTTCCTCAATGGTGCGCTGAGGCTGATGCTAAGCGGTGATCAGGATGCTATCCTAAGCCTCGAGTCCTCTGATTTCCCCTCTCCCAGGGGTCAGGACTCACTCCTTCTGAAGTTTGGCCATTGGGCGGGTTGCCCCCGATTTCTGTCAGGCTCCTTCTCCTTCTCTTGCTTTAGCTGTGCTCTTCCACACTAGGCAGAGATTTGAAAGTCTGGCGGCGTGGGCATTCTTGTTCCCCAAACGTTCTCGATGCAGCTTGAGTTCCTGAAGAGCAACGTCTAAGGTTACGTATGTAACCTTGGTTCCTCGAAGGAACTAGACGCTGCATCACAGTGCCACACATCCGGCATCTCTGGCTGGCGCTTGATTCATCCTTTGAGGCTGATTACCGGCTTCGCTGCTCATGCTTTTATGCTTCCTGGTCTCTGACGTCACCCGTCTATGATGTCTCAAAGGCTTCACTCGTGAACGAGTCAGTCTATTGTTCGTTATCTGGCTCGGCTCGGTGTTCATCACAGCAGTTCAGTCAATGTACTGTTTGAGTACATGAATTACTCCGGGATATTGGTTTGTTTGAACTCAGAGGGAGTGTCAGCCACATTAAAAAAGTTAACAGCTTAAGTAATTTGTGGATTAATGCGTATTAGAGATGCAAACCGTTTAAAACGATTCAGTTTGATTTGGTGAACTGAACGATTCCTT
Organism: Carassius auratus; assembly: GCF_003368295.1. Lineage (NCBI taxonomy): Eukaryota > Metazoa > Chordata > Actinopteri > Cypriniformes > Cyprinidae > Carassius > Carassius auratus. The sequence continues at coordinate 6,012,589 of NC_039259.1, read as the reverse complement.
CGCAAACCGGAAATCCAGCTGCTTTGATTTGAACTCTCTCTCACACAGACACGGAAGAGAAGACAATGCTGAATAAAGTCGTAGTTTTTGCTATTTTTGGACCAAAATGTATTTTCGATGCTTCAAAAAATTCCAACGGACCCTCTGATGTCACATGGACTACTTTGATGATGTTTTTCTTACCTTTCTGGACATGGACAGTATACCGTACACACAGCTTCAATGGAGGGACTGAGAGCTCTCGGACTAAATCTAAAATATCTTAAACTGTGTTCCGAAGATAAAAGGAGGCCTTACATGTTTGGAACAGCATAAGGGTGAGTTATTAATGACATAATTTTCATTTTTGGGCGAACTAACCCTTTAACCCATTTATTGGGTTTGATGTCAAAAAGCTCTTTTTGTTTCATCTGACCATAGAAACTAGTGCCATTTGAAGTTTGAGTCATATCTGACAACTGAATATGCTGGAGTTTGTTTCTGTATGAGTTTGAATCATTTTTCTTGAAACCCTCCTGAACAACAATGTGGTGATGTAGGGGCTGTTTGATTTTTCTTTTTTTTCTTTTTTTTTTTTTTAGCCACTCAAACTCTTATTTTCAATGTGCATTAGGACAATATAGACACATATCCTCTTCCAGGCAGATTTGTAACATCTTTAGTAGATTGGAAACCTTTCTTATTGCTCTGATTGTGGACATGGAGGTTTTCTTACAGCAACTTTCTATTTTGTGAAGCTCAACAATCTTGTTCTTCACATCAGAACTAAATTATTTGGATTTACTCCTTCTGATGGATGATTAAGGGAATTTGGCCTTTCTATTCTTCATATTTATAATCCTGTAGAACAGGAAGCCATGGCTGGACAATTTCATACTCCTAGTCACCCTGGATTGGGAATATACTCCAGGGATATTTTACTCATAATAATTTCTAGGGGTGCCAATAATTGGGGCCAACATGCATTGGAGAAACGCATTTATTTCACAGTGAGACCCCCCCCCACTACACAACTGCCTTTGCTCATATTTACCAAGGGTGTCAATAATAGTGGAGGGCACTGTATTTTACTTAGTTTTTTTGGCTTCTGATCGCAAATGTATCCAAACTTTGGAGTGCTTAGATTAACGAGCAGGGTCCTGGCAGATTGCTAGGTCCGGTCCTCACTGATAAAAAAAAAAAAAAATAAAAAAAAAAATAAAAGATTCCTGCAAAGGAATCATTAGGCAGAATCTAAATTTTAATTTGATTTTAGATTCCCAACCCTGATCTGCACATTGTTTTTTTTCTGGTTTAAGGACATTACATTTTGTACATGTTACATTTTGAATGTTGAAACGTGTTGAAATGTTGAAACCCTCCGAGAAGGAGGGTCATGTAAAGTAAAGGGAAGTGTGGAAAAGTGGTGGGCATGGAGACTAGTTTTGCTCTCCTCCCCAGTTATAGGTCGTTGTTCAATAAAAGCTATTAGCCATCAGTATTTTCAAGTCCATCATCCTTATTCACATCAAACCACGGGCAGCTAAACCCCACGCCTTAGTAAATAGTTTAACATAATGGCTATTATGCAATGTATCAATGTTCTGTGGGTCACATGGCTTCACATATCACGTAATACATATTTTGTATTATTTTGTTTATTTTTTTACCACCATTTGAATTACATCCACAAAATATGTGTATGCTATATGTTTTTCATAAATGCAGACACCAGACAGTATATGATTTCTGCAACTGCAACAATCTTTACACATCTCTTGCACAAAAACATCATTCCAATTCCATGAAAATAATCATAACGTGCAGTGAAATACAAACTCTGAATATTACGTCAACCAGAAATAACAAATATATATTTTATATATAATACTATAAAATAATGCATCCTATTCCTATGTTGTCTTGTAAGGTGCATGTGTTTGTGTTTTTCTCTACTGTACGGGCAGATACTTTCTTCAGACTGATACTTGTTTATTCCCTTTTGGTGGCAAAGGACCTTGAATCAGTGGTTTGTCTTGTATTAAGCCTTTAAAGGTTTTGCTCTTTTATGCATTATGTTAAACGTGCTATATATATATATATATATATATATATATATATATATATATATATATATATATATATATATATATATATAAAGGTCTATGAGGTGTGAGCTGAGGTGAGATAAAGCAATGCAAATTATGTAACACAAAATTGAAAAAAGTAATTAGTTAAATTTCTAGAGTAATGCAATGTTGTAATGCATTACTTTATTCTTCCCAACAATGCAGCAACTTAGTATTACCATATTTTACTTGAACTGCAAGTGAAGGAAGGCAAACAATGTTATATGCACCATCAGAATAACTAATAAATAATGTCAGTGTTATACCCGAATAATAATGTTGTTCCTCTGAACTTTCACTTCATCAAAATTCTACTAGCTTTAGTAGCTTTTTTCAACATACTACTACTACTACTACTACTACATGTTTTTTTTTTTTTTTTTTGAGCAGCAAATCAGAATACTAGAATGATTTATGAATGATTATGTGACTGGAAACACAAAATAGAAAAAAGTAATTAGTTAAATTTCTGGAGTTGTAATGCATTACTGTAATGCATTACTTCATGCTTCCCAACAATGCAGCAACTTAGTATTACCATATTTTACTTGAACTGCAAGTGAAGGAAGGCAAACAATGGTATATGCACCATCAGAATAACTAATAAATAATGTCAGTGTTATACCCGAATAATAATGTTGTTCCTCTGAACTTTCACTTCATCAAAATTCTAACATACTACTACTACTACTACTAATACTGCATGTTTTTTTTTTTTTTTTGAGCAGCAAATCAGAATACTAGAATGATTTATGAATGATCATGTGACTGGAATAATGATGCTAAAAATATTTCAATGTTTTACTGTTTTTGATTTTCAGGCTTGGTGAGCAGAAGAGTGTTCTTAATAAATAAATAAAGGGTTGATAATAAGAATTAGAAACAATGAGCACCAGTGGAGGTAACAGTCAACACCCTGAAAGCAACTGATTTTTATTATTATTATTATTATTATTATTATTATTATTATTATTATTATTATTATTATTATTATTATTATTATTATTATTATTTATTTAACAACCATTATTTTTGATTGCATGGAATAAATGAGCTTTAAATTTAAAAGGGATTATGTTACAGCTTTATAACAAGTAATCTGCTATTTCTTGTTCATATCCATAGTCTGTGGCAAAAGTTTCCTAAAGTCAGTAATGGACAGTTAGAAATAATGAAAGATGTATCCTCAGATTACAGTATATATCTCTCCACAGAATGTTCACAATTTCACACTTCAAATCATAAATTAATTTTCCAAGACTTTAGAGGAGAGTTAATACGGTTTGCATTTAATCTCCCACATGCTTTAAATCTCATGCATGCATTCACCTTCAGCTGTTTCTTTGAAGAGCCTCTTTATTGTTAATTTCTCTAGAGCCTGTTTAAGTAGGCCATCGTCATTTAGAGCAATATCCTGATTGTTCGGTTTGAAGACCTAAATGGATTGTAATGGCTTGCAGTATGTACCCTTTTCAACTTTCATCAGCATTTAAATCACTTTTCGAGGATGTGTGATCCTCTCCATTTTCTGAAGCACTACTTAGGGGTGAGCTGAGGCAAAATATTGTCTAGGATCCGGGTACAGTATGTAATAGTGGTAACATAAATGTATCAGATTTTGTTAAAGACCATGAAACTGAAGTTTTGTGGTTTTTACTCAATATATATTAGCTTTGAAACCATATATACCTACTATATTGTCAGCCCAGACCCACTGGAAAATACAATGCCCTCAGTAAACTTTTACCACAGTGCATGATGTGTAAACTAATAGATTTCAATGTTTACATTACATAGTCTGGTACATATTTTTGGCTTTTCTGACAGAGCAAACTTACACATTAGTTCACATGGTACAGTGTTACATTAACATGCTGAGCACATGGAAAATATATTTATTTATTTTTTATTTTTTTTATTATCAGTTAGGTTTAAGGTGTTTAGTGAAGGTGGTATGTTCATTTCAAATGATATTGAGCATTAAACTTTTAGTGCCACTCCCTTAACATTTCATTTCCAAACTGTGATAAGATACATGTACATACATAACCACGATAATAAACCATTGCAACAGTTACGTTTAACTGTTTTGGCAAAAATTGAACATGAATTTTCATTTAATTTTAAAACTGTCAAAATGAAAAACAAACAAAAAAAAAATCATTTTAAAACCATTTTTTTTACACACAGGGATACATTTATTTTCATGAGATTGGACTGTTTAATAAACCTGCATCTGTAATGGAGAAAAATATATCTTATAGCACCTGAATGTTTACATGCCACCTGAAAAGTGCAACATTTTAGCATCATATTTCAGGTTTTGCAGAAATATATGCAAAGTTGCGTATTTCCAATGGACCCAGATTAGCTATTGTACTAAATAAAACTATGTAAACACACTATATAAACTATACGTTTGAGGGGTACACTCTTAAAAAAAAAAAAAAAAAAAAAAAAAATCTCCACAGAAATCTTTGTCAAGAGAATGGCAAATAAACTATCTTTTCTACATATATATGGACCAAAATGAACTCCAAAATGACTTCTAAATGAATATCAGTCCATCGCTTAACTCCATATTCATTTATATGTAACCCACACATTTGACTATCATGTTATAATCACTTATTGTGTATGTCTTTTAATAACTATGGGGTAGCTTAAGGATACATAGTCATGTCTAGTATCTATCTAATCGAATCTGATTGCTTGAAATAGTCCAGGCCATCAGTTATTGGTCAAATGTGTCATATTCTTGTTATACGAATCATGTCCAAAATTAGACCCTACAAGAGCGGGAAAATGCGGACCACATGCTTGGTAAGATAAACATATGATCTATGATATCCCCGAGCCAAGACAATATCTGATTGGTCAAGACAACATTAGAGGTGTGGCCAACAAGCCAGTTTAAATACTCAGGACGCCATAAAATCTTGCTTTTAGTTGTTAGCCTTGCTTCTGCTACTAGTCATGCCTGCTTTTAGTTTTAGCTTTTAGCCATGCTGTTTGTCATCACTGTTCTTTGAGTGCGGTTCCAGCGTGCTTCAGCCTGCACGCCTGCTGCTACTTAGCCAAGATGAGAAGAAACACCACCTTGTCTCGTCAAACTTTACTTCTTTTCTTTTCCGTTTGAGAGTTTCATGTTCTGAGTTATGTTTTGTAACCGAGTTCAACTAAAACCAGCCCACACAACTCTGCGTTTTCAGCCAACGCCCAACCACGGACTTCCCAGGACGTCACTTCAGCGACTACTGAACTTCCAGCCAATCAGCGACAATTTTACACAGGCAATGTACCTTCAGAAATTTGTGCTGGTGTATCTAATAAAATTTTAACCTCATTGAGGGACTCAATGCGAGGGTTAATTAAGTGATTGATGGCTGTTCATGTCCATGCAATTTAACATATTGCTGTAAATTTGGGATTCCATATTTCCATTCTTTTAAACTCATCTCTCCCTAACCTTCGATCTTCCTGCAACTTGTGTGAATGTGTGAGTGCGTGCGTTTATGTGTTAGATTAGTTTATATGTCTTAGATTTATCTAATAAACCCTTATTCATATTTAAAAGATAAGTATCTTGTGTTTGTGCTTACAAGTTAATGTCTTAAACTGCCGATCTTGTTACTGTGCTAATTAATAGTGTTTTCACTATGCTTTGGATATTATTATCCAGCACAGATTTGATGTTAAACAGCTCGTTCAGTGAATCGCAGGGTGTCTCAGTGATCAGCCGTGAAACAGTGATTCTGTTAAAATTCCCTTTAAATTATTAAATTATTCTCTTTGAGCTAAATTGACCTATAAGATACAGCCACGGATACAGGAGGCAAGCTTCTATTTCCAGAGCACAAGTGTCCTGAGGCCTCTGGCACCCCTGTCACCACCATCTTTTGATGCTTTCACAATTTGGTACAACACCGAATCCCACAAATCCTGCATTTTGTGGCGACCTACCATGCCACACTCCCATAGGTAAACCAACTGGCCCTCCTCTAATCGTATACACTGCACATTCTGATCATGATGTGCCTTACGTCGTTCAGCAACAGCCCTCAAATGCTCACGTGCACCTTCAAATGCCAGCTGGATACATGATGTTCTGATGTCTGATGTTCCACAATCCAGTCATGGACGTTACCTGCCACCTCTTCTTGAACTCTCCCCAGTAAAAGTCAACTGAGAGCCGTACTTGCCCAAACATCAAATAATACGGGGACTCCCCAGTCACTTGATGCAGGGTGGTGTTATAACAGAAGAGTACCTGCGGAAGACAAGACACCCAGTCTCTCTTCCTTGAAACAGGCAGTGTGCGCAGAAGATTATAGTCCTATTGAAGCGCTCGCACTGGCCATTACCGGCTGGATGGCAGGGATTAGGGCAAGACTTCTCCACCTTCTAAAGGTGACAGAGCTGCTGAATAAGGGAGGATTCAAAGTTGCGGCCCTGGTCTGAATGAATCCGACCAAGAACCCCAAACTTAAAAAAACACTCCTCCACCAAAACCTGACCCACCGTTGCAGCAAGTTTGGCCTCGAAGCCAGCAGATGGCCCAAGAAGCTATGGCCAATGTGCGGCACATTTTTGGCAGACTGACACCTTTCACATTCCTGGCACCAACGGGCCACCTCTGCAGACATACCCGGCCAATAGCATCATTGCCTTAACAACTCAGTGGTTTGTTCGATGCCCTGATGTCCATGCTGTTGATGGAGCTGTGTCAGAACATCCGCTTTCAAAATGGTGGGCAAAATCAACTGATAAAGCTCCTCACCCCCGAAACACCTGTCGGTATAACACAACGGCTCTTTTCACGAAATTATCCCACTGCCGTAGCAACACTAGACTGGACTTAGACAACTGTCTACGTTCTTCTACACTAGGAAACACTTTTTGTTTTCAAAAACTCAGAACCCCCTTAATAACTGGGTCTGCCCGCTGCAGATAAAACAAGTCGGTAGTAGAAGGACTAGGCAAAACAGAAATAATTGCTTGAGTGGCTTGATGAATCACATCTACACCTCCTGTTTGCTACACAACATGGGGGACTGGAGTGCCTGGAAGCCAACCCTCCAGCCCACTGCAATGAGGTGGGTGCTGCCTCGACAGAGCATCTGCATTTTGTTTACTTTTCCCTGACCTATACTTTAACTCAAAATCAAAAGCAGCAAGTTGTGCTGCCCAATGTTGTTCAGTCACCCCAACTTTGCTGAAGCAAGATGACTAAGGGGGTTATTATCAGTAAAAACTACACATTTGTGTCCCAGTAAATACTCAAGAAACTTCTCCGTCATGGCCCACTTGAGCGCCAAGAACTCTAACTTCATGGAGCTATAATTAGACATATTGCACTCAGTGGGCCGAAGACTACGACTAGCGTAGGCAATAGGCCGCACCTTTCCCCCTTGTTCTTGGGAAAGGACGGCCCCTAAGCCACTATAGCTAGTGTCAACCTCTAAAATGAAGGGTATGGAGAAGTCAGCATAAGCAAGAACAGGGGCAGAGGTGAGTTTACCTTTTGATGCCTCTAAACTACTCTGACAATGTGCCGTCCAGGAACCACCAAAACTCGGTCCCCTACATTTCTTAGACTTGCCTCTGGCCAGCTCAGCAACCAGTTTATGCAGAGGGGCTGCCAATTTAGCAAACCCCTCCACAAAATGGCTATAATAGCTGGCGAAGCCCAGAAAGGAGCACAATTCTGAAACGCTAGTTGGGGTCTTGAGATGATACAACATGTCCTAAATACTAGGGGTGCTCCGATCACGATCGGCCGATCGTTATGCGCATCTCGTCAGTAAAGCCGGTTCTCTAATCAGCGGTTAATTCCATCAGGTGCGTGATTTCACATATAGTAGCTGTTACTACACAGAGCCGTTGTTAATAGAGAATATGTGCAAATCCACTTCATTTTCAGCGTTTTTTGGCACATCTTATCAGTTAACAACGGCTCTGTGTAGTAACAGCTGCTCTATGTGAAATCACGCACCTGATGGAATTAACCGCTGATTTGTGAACCGGCTTTACTGACGAGATGCGCATTAACGATCGGCCGATCGTGATCGGATCACCCCTACTAAATACTTCACCTGCTGAAAAAATGCACATTTCTGGAGCTTAGCTTTAAGTCTCTCAATCCTCAATCGACCCAGCACCACTTCCAGCCGATCTAAATGCTGGAACACAAAGGAAGAGAACACCACAATGTCGTCCAAATACATTAACAATGATTGGCATTGCTGGTCACCAAACAACCATTCCATCAATGGCTGGAAGGTGCTGGGAGCATTGCAGAGACCAAACACCATCCGGTTTCACTCAAACAAGCCAAATGGAGTACAGAAAGCAGTTTTAGGTTGATCCGCCTCCGTAACAGGGACCTGGTTGTACCCGCTGGCCAAGTCCATTGTGGAGAACCAGTGTGCCCCAGTCAGGACATCACGGGATTCCTCAATACGAGGTAAAGGGAAGGCGTCCTTCCTGGTTTTAGAATTTAGAATGGACACACATCCGTAGACTACCGTTCTACTTTTTAACCAGGACAATAGGAGAGGCGTATAGACTACAGCTCTCTCTAATCACCTGTGACTCCATTAGCTGGTTAATATGTGCCTTCACCACCTCGTACTCTGAAGGAGGGACCCTCCTGTACTTTTGCCTGAGAGGGGTATCATATAAAAGTGGAATATCATGCGAAAGAAGGTTAGTGCAACCCAAATCCCCCTCATGAGATGAGAACACATAGGGGTATTTTTGGAGTAGGGCCCGAACCTGAGCTTGTTCCTCCACTGACAAAATCAACACATCTACAGAGTCAATCTGCTCCTATACTGTGGGACCCACCAGAGGCGTATGAACAATTACCATAGCAGTGACTGACCTCATTTCACTTATGCCTTCAGGTAAACTAATGACAAAAACTCCGTTCAAGGTACCTAAAGATGTCCTCGTGTAGAGTACAACCTCAGTGACACCCACATTCACCCCAGGTATATAGGCTGTACCCCAAGTCACTTGAACCAGTGCAGGGGAAGCCAGCAACCCAGCAGGTAACCCCGACTCAGGTGGTTCAAACAGCACAGTACCAGTAGAATAATGCTCAGAACAGGTTGCTGCTACAAGCCTCATCATGCCCCCTGGAATGCGACACACCCCATGCCCCCGCACCCGATCTGTACCAACATGATCAACAGAAAACTGAGTATTAGCTTGATGACAATGCTGCAATGCATGCATCACAGGACTAGGGGCCTGTGACACGGCAGGTAAATAAAAAAGGGATATGCCGTGTTGCCCAAAGAGCTTCTGGTAGCATCTTTTAAGGACATTCATTCCCAACACACCTGGAACCTTCAACCCAGAACTACCAGGAGGATCTCGGACAACCAGCACACCACAATCTGGGACCACTTTGCCACAAAACTCAACATCTAGCTCCACGTAACCAATGCAGGGGATTGAAAGACCATTTGCAGAAGTAAGTTGCAACCACTGGCAAGACTTAAGTCGCCCCTGCCCCCATGGCTCATAATATTGCTGAAAACATCTCTCTGTTATGGTAGAAACCATAGAGCCCTTCTATCAAACAGGGCACCTGGACCCCACCAATAAGAACATTAAGATGAGGGAAGGAGGACACTAAACGAGATGCTGGAGTGGAAACGTTTACAACACTTGAGCCTGATAACTCCCCAACCGAGTTGTGGCTCTGCAACTCGGTGGGGATTAGTTTCCGACTGCTGTGCTGGGCGAGTCTGCCTACTACCAATCGGAAGTTCTTCCCTGCACTCCCGAGCAAAATGTCCAGGGCGTTGAAATCTCCTACAGATAACATGACCATAACGTGGGGATAGGCTACATGAGTTTGGAGCCTGCAAACAAGCTAAACCCTGGGTAAGCTGATTTATCTGCTCTTGTTGTAATTTTAACATTTCTTTTAATTCAGTTAACTCTGTTGAAGGAGAGCTAGGTGGACCTGTACGCGACTCACCCTGCACAGCATACTGGACCCCATAAGCCAGTGGAACAGACTGACTTCGTCCCCTTACAACCCCCGGCATTCACTCCCATTCCCAACGCATGGCCTCACTACGCACCTCTAAAAGTGTAGAGGAAGGTTGACGGCGGACCAATTGCTTGAGTTCACGACGAAGGCCGATATCAATAACATGCTCAACAAATTGGTCACGCAATAAAGCTTCTGCATTCGGTATGACATGAGGAGACTGCCATTTCACTTTCTCCAGGAGGCCCAGCAATGCAATGGAGAATTCTAACAACGTCTCTCCCTCCTGTTGTCTCCTGGAGAAAAAGGCCTGCTGTAAAGCTACATAATACAGGGAACACCCATACAATTCTCTTAATGCCTGAATTATCTTCTCAGGATCCCCCCTCTCTATATCAGAATGATATCTGTTCTTATCTCGGGCCTCACCCTCCAGGTGATCAAAAATAAAGAAAGATAGGTCAACTACAGACAAATGGCGTGCCCACATGCAGGTTTGGGCTTCCTCTACAAATGTGGAAATCTGCCTCCCTGCCCTTTTGGGGTTTGACCCACAGCACCTGTAAATGAACAAACCAGATCAAAAAACAAAAAGGAAGACAATTTACAATTCCAAACAAAACAGTCCAAAGAGAATAAAGAAGTTAACAAACTAAAATAAACAAAAATGAAATACACATTGGGCTCAAAAGAAATGAACAATCAAATAATACATTTAAATAATTCAAATCATCCGGCCTTCCACATTGAGTACATAGAGGGCAATATGAGCCATCCAACAAAGGAAATACAAGAAAAGAAACAAACGCACAAACAAACTGGGAACAAGACAGCAACACTTCTTAATACTGATGTTCGGAGTCCTACACTACAGCAGTAACCCTCCAACACACAAGCACCTCAGCCACGTTAATTGAACAGGGCCAGCACGAGCACTGAACCGAATCTGAACCAGAAGTTGTTAATAGAAACTGGAAAAATGCAGCCAAATGTCACACTGAAGCAGAGCCATAAACAATGCCAGGAGTGGGCAGCAATGAACTGCCAAGTAAGCGGTCTGACCAAACACAGGTCGCAACATTAACCAGTTGACTTCATGGGGCTTTTGGATTGATGCACAGAAAGAACCTTAAGTGAGCCATGACCAAGTTAGCCACACTGCTAACAACAGTGTAAATGCTGGTACCAGAAAGGGGCGGGGCACCTAAGAGCAAACACATCCTTGTGACACAACTCCACCTTTTATATGCTCACACATAACTACTGATAGGCCAACAATTCTAAAAATCAGTATAGGAGGATCTAGCCATCCTTCCACAATCGTCTGTTACAAATTAGACCGCTCTAATTAGAGTTACAAATTACCTGCTCTTATCATCTGATCATTGTTGTATCTTTCTGTTAGTGCTATTGGATCTTAGCACTGTGTTCGACACTATTGACCACAGCTTTCATTTGCATAGACTAGAAAACTTTGTTGGCATTTATGGAAGTGCATTAGTATGGTTTAAATCATACTTATATGACCGGCATCATCGCTGCATAGTCGACATAAAAAAACTGGATGATGAGTAATTTCTTATTGCTAAATTCTGAGAAAACAGAGGTGTTAATTATAGGACCTAAAAACTCTGCATGTAATAAGCTAGAAGACTTGATGGCTGCTCTGTCAATGTTTTGCATCAGTTAGGAACCTAGGTGTGCTATTTGATAGTAATATTTTCTTAGAAAGCCACGTTTCTAGCATTTGCAAAACTGCCTTTTTCCATCTAAAAAATATACCTAAATTACGACCTATCCTCTCAGTGTCAAATGCAGAAATGTTAATCCATGGGTTTATGACCTCAGGTTAGATTATTGTAATGCTTTATTGGGTGGTTGTTCTGCACGCTTAATAATCGAAGTCCAGCTAGCCCAAAATGCAGCAGATAGAGTTCCTACTCGAACCAGGAAGTATAACCATATTCTGTCAACCCTGCACTGGCTCCCAATTAAACATTGTATAGATTTTAAAATCTTGCTTATTACTTTTAAAGCCCTAAATGGTTTAGCACCTCAGTATTTGAATGAGTTCTTGTTACATTATAGTCCTCCATGTCAACTATGTTCTCAAAACTTGATAATACCTAGAATATCTAAATCAACTGCAGGCGGCAGATCTTTTGGTAACACTTTATAATAACTGCATGCTATTAATCATTAGTTAAGCATTAGGAAACAGTTAATTCATCATTTATAAAGCATTAATAGACATTTATAAGCAGTTTATAAATACAGATATAAATGCTTTATACCTGATTTAAAAGCATATCTATAATGTATTTAATAATTGTTTTTTCATACTTTATTAATGATCAATTTATCATTTCTAAATTATTTACACACCAGTTATTAAGGAGTTGTCAGTGGTTCATAAGATCACTTAGAAATTGTAAGTAAATTATTAATAAACTATCTAAATGTGCATTCATTCATATTTTTATTCAGACATATAGTAATAGTTACTTATAGTGTTAATAAATGGTTTATTAACATGTATTTCTACTGTAATTCAGGGTTAATTCAGGTAGTTATAAAACATATGTAGTTGTTAGTTAACTATTTTTGTGAGCTCATCTAAAGTGAGGACTATTTATGCCTTGTAAAGCTTTTACAAATGAGATTTAAAGGCTGTAAATATTTCTATGTTCTGTATCACAGTGTTACGTCTCTGATGAATTTGTTTTTAATAGGGGTTATAGGAGGTAACATTAAGTTGCATATTAAAGAAATGAGGCAGGGAAAGAGGTGGCAATGGAATACATGACACAACTGCACTACAAGAAATATTTATTGCCCTCAAGGAACAACAAGTTAAACAGACAAGACAAAGGAGAGAATGGAAGTTAAAGTGGCACTTAAATCATAAAATGAAATATAAGCCCTCTAACTAACTTCCCAAAACCCTAAAATAATAAAGAAAGAAAAGAAAAGTCTTCAACGCAAAAGCGTCATAAACTACACTAACTGCACTAAAGCCAAAACATACAAAAACAAGCGCACACAACTAAACTAGTGTTTCTAATACATCCAAAATCACTACATGCAGATATGTAGGTCACGTGACTTACTAAACTCTTCCACTCCTTCCTTGTCTTTCAAACCATCAACAAGCTGACAAAACATCAGATCAGAAAGCAGCAAAACGACAAACGCACACAATAGTCTCAGCAGAAAATGTCATTCCCGCTCTTTCACAGATGTCCTCCTTTTAAACCTCTTGGATGGGAGCATGATTGGCAAAGGAAACGATTTTAATGGTGATTGACAGCAAATATATCCAATAGAATCCAAGGAAGGTGGTACCTGAGAGCATGAGAGTGAAAATGGAGAAAAGAGAGAAAAAAAAAACAGCACAAAAGATCGCAGACCGTAACAACTGTGTTGTGTTTGTTTCTGTTTTTTTTGTTTAGAAGATAACTGAGCCTTTAAATATCCTTTATAAATGCTTTACAAGGCATAACTAGTCCTCACTTTAGATGAGCTCACATAAATAGTTAACTGATCACTACTAAATGCTTTATAACTACCTGCATTTACTACATTTCTTGTGATCTTATGAATCACTGGCAACTCCTAAATAACTGGTTTGTAAATAATGCTATACTTCATTGAGAAATGATAAATTGATCATGAATAAAGTATGAAATTACACATTATAGATATGCTTTTAAATCAAGAATAAAGCATTTATATCTGTATTTATAAACTGATTATTACTGTCTATTAATGCTTTTGAAATTATGAATTATCTCTTTACTAATGCTTAATTAATGATTAATAGTGTGCAGTTATTATAAAGTGTTACCGATCTTTTTCCTATTTAGCACCTAAACTCTGAACTAACCTACCTAACATTGTACCTAACAAATCTAGATAAAAGACCCATCTCTTTAACCTGGCTTACACATAACACACTAATACGCTTCTAATATCCAAATACGTTAAAGGATTTTTAGGCTGCATTAATTAGGTAAACCGGAACTGGGAACACTTCCCATAACACCCAATACTGGCTACATCATTAGAAGTATGGCATCTACGCTAATATTAGTGTGTTTCTCTCTTTTTCCGAAAGTCACTATAGCCACCAGATCCAGTCTGTATCCAGATCAAATAGTCACTGAAGTCAGCCGGATCCAGTACTTATCCAGATCAGATAGTGGATCAGCACCTAGAGAGAACCTCTACAGCCCTGAATGTCAGCAGAGACCAGTACAACTAGATGAGGCCCAGAGACAGATCCCCTGTCTGTTTCTTATGTTAACATAAACATAACAACATGGTTGTTCAGAACCCCTGTTGTTTAGGTCTGCCCTTTAATGACATGCTTTAGCTTGCCTTGCTGTTGAGTGGAATGATTTGCATGCTCCAATTAATGCTAATTATTGCCATATTTGGCCTAATTGCAAGATCATTTGATTTGCATAATTCTTTTTGTGAATCAGCTTTTCATGAATTCAGGTAATGCTCTGTTACTGACACAGAATTAATGAGGTAATCCACAGCCGATGATCATTGAAATGATTCTGAGCCTCTTAGTTCTTTTAGTAAAAAGACCCTATTCTTCATTTCCTATAGGGCCACCAGGTTATTGCCACAGGGAATACCTAAGAAATGACATTAAACTAAACTATTTAGACCTCATTCAACTTTCGTTTTCTGCTAGCAGTAGCTATGTTGTCTCCTTTCTAGCAGCCTTTTCTCCTCTGAAAGGAGATACAGTATTGGGTAGGTATAAACATACAGAGAGTTACACAGGTGTGTAGTACATTTACATGCCTGACCAAACAGTGGTTATTATTAAAGCAAATGTGTCCGCACTGAATTGACTGTGATATGAACGATGTAAATTCTGAGTGAGTGAGTGAATGAGTGAGTGAGTGAGTGAGTAAGTGTTGATTCCTGAAGTGTAGTGTGTTTTTATGATGTGAGTGAAGTAATGATTTTATGTATTATTCTGTATATGTTTTAAGAACTTTTGTACGTAGGACCTATGACATCTACCTTTCCAGGGACTGCGGGTGTAAATTAGCATTTTTTTGCTATAACCTGGCACATGACATCTCTTCTTTTTTTTAGAATAATGTTTTATTTCTGTGCATTGTCCCTGATCAAATAAAAAATAAATTCAAATTCAGGTACACAGTATTCTGATGCATGCTATGACTCTCTACTATTATTATTATTATTATTTTTTATATTATGTCATCATTATGAGGCTGTAAATTAACCAACTCTTTCAATCAACTTAAAAAAGTGTCACGTCTTCTTTTCTTGTTCTCAGTTATTTATTACCTTTTTTAACATAATTAGTTGTCTAATGCTTAATTAATGTTTAAAGAGTCTTATGCTTCATCAAATCTTACTTTTAAGGATTTATTTATTCATCCATATTTTCACTAATAAGGCAATAATTCACTACAACGTGATCTCATTACAATTTGGATGTATTTAAAGCAAAGTGTAGTTCTATGTATGTTTACTTTCATTTTCATAGACAATAAAACAAACAATATTGGCATAACACTTGAAACAACAATTCAGATTTTTTTTTACAGATCCTTATTTAATGTTTGTATATTGAAATCATATAATTACAGTATAAGGTTGATTCTGTTGTATTTAAAGGGAATAAAAAGGCATAATTTAAATTTGATGTCAAATTGAGAAAATATTTTTAGCCCAGTCCAGTCAATTATTCAAAAAATAAATCAAATAAAAATTTATAAATAAATAATTAAAATAATAATTTGGTCGTCTTAAACATGTCATTTCTTGGTTTGATTGCAATTATTGTGTAGTATTTTACTGTAGACAGACTGGAGATTATTCATAATAAATGTGCTGCAACATAATAACTGTCACGAAGACGAACCCAGCGGAGGGCACCCTCACCTGAATACTGACACACACGCATCCATTCATTCACTTACACTGATAACACTACACTTCCCATAAGCCCCGTCCTTGGACTCTGATCACCTGCACAGGCGATCGTCATCAAGACTGTGTATTTAAGCTGGACTTCCACCACAGTTCAAACGCGAAGACTTGATTTGCTGTGTCTGTCATTTCTGAGTGTTAATACCCATGTTTGATTTCCTGTTACCGATTCTGCCTGTTATTTCTACGTACCTTTGCTGCCTGCCTACCGACCCCTTGCTTGTTACTGGATTATTGATTCTCTGTTCTTCCTACGCTGTTGAGATTGCTGGTTCCGACCATTGCCTTCACGACCACGAGTCTTCACAATAAAGTCTGCATTATGGATCCCATGTCGTGTTCTGGATCATAACAATAACATTTAATGTAACTTTAAAGTAAACATTAATATTCTTCTGGCAGTATCTTAAGCAGCATGCTTACCTTTGGTTTGGTTTAGTCCATTTCTGTTAGTTCCTTCCAGTTCCTGTCTTTCCTTATTTCGTTATGTTACTATTGTTGTTAGTTCGTCATTGGTTGACCCCCTTCACCTCTCTGACCCTTGTTATTTGCCTTATTTTGTTCCTTCCTGAGTTAATTTCTTTGTCTGGTGTCTTCCATGGTACCTTTTGTGTATTCCTGCCTTGATAACATGCATGCATGTTTATATTCCTTCATCTTCATCAAATAATTCATTCAAATAATTTTAAAGTAAAAAAAAAGAACAGTAAAAGAATAATAATATTTGTAAAGTAATCAAACAGAGGTGATCTGAATAAAAACCATTTTATCAAGATTACATTACCTAAAAAAAAAATAAATAAATAAAAAAAACAAAACAAAAAAACAAAAAACATTGGTTTTATTTTTTCAGCTTGGAGATGTTTATACAGATTCAAAGATTTCACAAAGGAACAAAATGTAAGCAGCACAAAGTTTAAATAAAGTTAAACTAATTTTCAGTTTCCAGATTAGCCTTTAGACTACATTTACCCTAGTGCATTTTATTTTTAAAACGCTTAGCTTAGAATCATTATTTCTATTCATTTTCCACTGATTTACTGATGAGTATAAGCTGCTTCCAGCACTGTCTCAATATGTTTTCTCTTCTGCAGTTGCTATTCTGACTCAGAGGAAGTTAATTTGTTGCTTATATCACTCATGTTACTCCATCTTAAATAACAAATGTCCATTTCACTTTCACGTTCTTTTATACTGTATGAGGTTATATTATATTTTAACATGAACATTTCAAACAAATGAGCTATGTTTGTAACATGTTTCTCTGTATATTTGTAATCTGTATGGAGTGTTTTGTAATATTAAAAAAAAAAAAAAAATGTTTTCCAAAAATGTTCTTGCTTATTGCCTTACATATACATAACTGTTAATTTGACAAACATAAGTTTGGTAACATAAACAGATCAATTATGTCAAGAGAACATAAAAAAATATGTACAGCAGATATATATATATATATATATATATATATATATATATATATATATATATATATATATATATATATATATATATATATATATATATATATATCAGATATATTTTTGCTTTGGAGGAACAACATTGTACTGCTCCATCCAGTGTCTTCAAGTGAGCTAGGAGTCTACAGGTCTTCAGTGGTGGTCGTTCCGTGTTGAGTTTTCCAAAATATTTTTCATATGCACCTAAATGGATGTTCATATGCTTATTTGCTCCCGAGATGTCCTTTGGGAAGGTTGTAGTTTCCGCAGCAACCCTGTTCCAAGTGGAACAGGAACATTTTACTAGTGCTAGTCAGTCTCATTGAGTGGGTAGTGCTACGACATCAGCTAATGGTTTGCTTTTTGTGAGGCCCAACCTACACCAGGCGTGCAGGTGGCTCGCACAAGGCACTGGAAGGCACAGCATCCCTGGTGCTTTGGTAGGTAATCACAATTCATCAGTCACTGTTATGACGTAGAGATTGACTGATAGAAAATCTTGGTTAGGTATTACGTACAATATTTTTTTAATTAATCCAACAGATTATTATTATGTGTATTTTTTTTTTTTTTTTTTTTGTGTGCTCTGGGCCAAAATGTGAGCAAATCTTGGCATCTATGCTCTGAAATGTAGTGTAAAGCTTTGGAGAAGAGTGGAATTTGTTGTAGAAAAAGGAGGAATTCATGCTATGCTTTTAAAATTAAATGTTCAACAACACCAGAGCATCAGTGAGGTCAGGCACTGACACTGAGTGATGGGGCTGGGCTCACTGTTCCAGTTCATAACAAAGGTGTGAGGATTTTGCTCTGGGGATTGCACAAACCAGTCAAGTCCTTCTACAACAGACTCAGTAAACCATTTCTATCTGGACCTTGTTTTGTGCCGAGGGACACGGTCATGCTAGAAAGGAAAAGAGCCATTCTCAAACTTCTGCAACAAAGTTAGAAGCACACATTTCTATTGAATGTTATTTAATAACATTAAGTACTGTTTACACAGGGATTAATGGAATAGTCAATCTCTTAATTAGAAAGCATTTGACCACATACTGTATTTAAATGTTCTCAATTTACAAATTTTAAATTGGTAAATGTCATGTACCTAAAGTTTGTAAACTTTGTATCATTCCCTATGTCATGTTTTAATCTAGATTCATATCACTGTAATCTTGGAATTACTCTAGATAAGTCTATATTAAAATGGCTCATTTGAATTCTGCCGAAGGCATTCAGAATAAAATAATGACTACAAAGTAACGTTAAGTGTTTTAGAACGGGTTTCTCAAGCCAGGTGGTGCATTAGACCAGGGGCTCCTGTTTCCAAAATGCATCACAAACTGCTTGAGAAAGCTGTAAATTAATTCCACATTGCACAAGGTGCAAACAACCTTAGGCCTGTTTCACACATACAGTAATCCGTCTGCAGTGCATATGCGTTTCGTTTCTTTTTTTTATGCACCCATGTTAACGGATTCCAGCGTTCATTTCCACATTCACAGTAGGCATACACACAGGTTTAAAGACTCATTCTCGCCCCCTACAGATTCGGCTAGGTGTACATCCGTGCTAAAATATCAAGGTGGAAGTCATCATAGCTCGTGTAGTATAGACCCAGCTCCCCACCCAACTTTGAGAATAGATTAATGGCGAAATTTTTTTTATCACCTGTTAACAGTCTCCCATTAACACAGAATGTGAATGCCGATAACGGCCCACCACTAATATATACCAAGGGTTTGCAAACTTTTTGGAGCTAGGGACACCCTCATAATTATAACAATGTTTAAGGTTAAAGTTTAAAGCGGGTAGGAGGAATGAACATACACTCACCTAAAGGATTATTAGGAACACCTGTTCAATTTCTCATTAATGCAATTATATAATCAACCAATCACATGGCAGATGCTTCAATCCATTTAGGGGTGTGGTCTTCCTGAACTCCAAACTGAATGTCAGAATGGGAAAGAAAGGTGATTTAAGTAACACCAAAGGCATGTGTCTTATCCACTGTGCCAACACCTCCCTATATTAGGGCTGTGCAAAAAATCAAATGCGATTTTCATGCACATCTCATCAGTAAAGACTCTCCTGTAATTACTTCTCAAAACTTGTCCAAAACTAGCCAAAATCGCATTTCCAGGAGGTTCCCCGATAAATAAATGCTTTGCGGGGTTAAAATGTAAGTTTTATGGCATGGTTGCCTTGGTAAAATTCGCATTTTAGGGGCTAAATATCACGTTATTGGTATTGTCACTTCGACCCGCGGTCATGAAAAACAACCACAGACTTGGCAAGTTTGGTTGGCATTTACTACACAAAGCCTTAATTCACTGACAATCTACACAAAATTGATTTAAAAATTGGTGGCGATTCTTTGTCTATTTAGAAAGCGATTTTGTGTTAGTTGTTGGTAGACTACGGCTCTGTGTAGTAACTGCCGCTCCACCTGAACCAGTGTTGCCAAGTCTACGATTGTTTTCCATGTCCACGGTTCAAAGCAACCCCAATACCAATAACTTGATATTTAGCCCCTAAAATGCGAATTTTACCAAGACAACCATGCCAAAAACCAAAACGTATATTTTAACCCCGGGAAGCAATTGTTTTTTTTTTTTTATCTGGGAACCTCCTGGAATCGCGATTAGTTTTGGACTAGTTTTGAGAAACAACAGGGCAGGATTTGTTGTGAAAAACTGGCAACCCTGATCTGAACACACGTGCTGGAGATATACTTCTAATTAAAGGAGTGTCTTTACTGATGAGATGTGCATGAAAATTGCATTCTATTTTTTGCACAGCCCTACACTGTATATGTATAAAGAACATATTCTGCACGTCCTATTCCTGAGATGGAAAGTAACTAATTATAAATACTTTTGTCACTACTTGTTTCGTTACTTTCATTTTTTCTACTTTCCTGAGTATAATTAAAAAAAAGTATTCTAAAGTATTCTACTTCACTACAATTATTTTTCACCAAAAGCAAAAAAATAAATAAATAAAAATAAAAAAGGGACATAGAGGCTCTGATGGAGAAACAGAGCGGGCTGGAGTTTGAGGGGCACTTTTCACACCACTGGGTATTACCAGAGCATACATCAGTAAGTAAATAGAAAACTCGTGGATATAATTATTGCATGGATGGAGCAAGAACAATGTAAGTGTCTAAAATATATGCATATATTTATGTTGATAATATAAAATAATATCACCATTAACAATATTGAATTTAGAGCGCATGCATTTTATGTGCATATGGCTGATAAATCAAACATGGTTTGTCTGTCAATCAGATGCATTTAAAATTACTTTTTCTGTGTGGGTACTTTGGATGTGTTAACACATGGGTGAAGAAACAAGATAGCCTATGTATGACCGGATGATTTATTCATATCCAAAACGAGACGACATGAACAATACTGAGCGCTAAACACTCTCATGCAGTACATGTTTCATTCATATTCAAAGCCGGAGGGTGTTCTCGCTGAAAGTCCAAAATGGCCCATTAGAAGTAATAACTTATGACTTGCAGGTTCGTACCGAGGCCACGGGACCGCCCGCGGTTCCTGCTCACCTGCCCCTTCACAAAATGGGACCGGAGGATGACCCTGAACCCCTTCCACAATATCTCTCTCTCCCTCTCTCCCCTCTCCATCTCTTTCTCAACCTGTCCCTCTTCCTAGGTCCCATCCATCCAGCCCTCCTCGTTTCCCTCGTGTCCAGTGTCCCACCCCTAATCATATGGCGGGCCATTTGGGACAGGCAGCAACAATGAATTGCCTCATGACCCGTTTTTTTTTTGGCCGGGCATTCATGACAACGTGCGCAGGTGGTGCACGTCTTGTCCGGAATGTCAGCTGGTGAATCCACCGGGCACCCCATCGGGCAATTAGAGCGATCTGCACGGGGACATTGCCTTGCATTAGTCATAGTTGACTATGCAGCCCGATATCCTGAAGCAGTGGCTCTCTGCAACATTTCCGCTAAGAGTGTTGCGGACGCCCTATTTCGTCTAATCTCCCAGGTGGGGGTTCCGAAAGAAATCCTCAACGACCAGTGCATGGCGTTTATGTCACGTTCGCTACGTGGACTATATGGATTATTGGGCATTAAATCGATTCGAACTAGCGTCTATCACCCACAGACCGACGGCCTGGTCGAACGATTTAATCTCACGCTAAAATCCATGATCCGTAAATTCATCCAAGAAGATGCCAAGAATTGGGATAAGTGGCTAGAGCCCTTGTTATTCGCTGTGCGAGAGGTCCCACAAGCCTCCGCGGGGGTTTTCCCCCTTTGAACTTCTCTATGGTCGCCAGCCCCAAGGGGTGCTGGATGTCCTGAGATGAACTTGGGGCCGTCTCAAGACAAAAATGAAATTCAGTATGTGCCTGACTTGAGAACAAAACTCCACACTTTGGGGTGTCTATCAATGGAGAATTTGTTACAAGCCCAGGACTGCCAGAGCCAACTATATAACCAGGAACTAGATTATGCAAATTTGCACTGTGAGAGAAAGTACTTGTATTACTCCCAACGTCGAGCTCTAAGTTAATGTGTTAATGGCAGGGATCGCTTGAGGTTGCACGACAAGTCGGAGATCTCGAATTATGAGGTAATACAGTCCGATAGGAAAGGGGGAATGCCAGATTTACCACCTCAATCACCTTGGCAACGGTGATTAGCGGAGAGGATGATCTCGGGACTGAGGCGAATGTCAAACCACAATCCCTCGCCCTGGCCCCAGTGGGAGATCACCTCTCGCCGTCCCAACTCACTGATCTAACGAAATTACAGGTAGAATTTGCCTACGTGTCCTCTCCCCTACCAGACCGTACCAACCTCATTCAGCACCATATCGAGACGGAGCCAGGCATGGTAATTCGCAGCCGGCCGTACCGCTTACCTGAGCACAAGAAAAAGGTAGTTCAGGCTGAATTAGGCACAATGCTGGAAATGGGAGTAATAGAATATTCCAGACCATCAACTGGGCGAGCCTGATAATTTTAGTTCCGAAAATGGACGGCTCAATTCGCTTCTGTGTGGATTATCGCAAGGTGAATGCTGTGTCGAAATTCGTCGCGTATCCAATGCCGTTGGTTGACGAGTTGCTTGATCAGCTAGGCCTTGGACTTAACAAAGGGATATTGGCAGATCCCCTTGTCTCCTTTATCCAAAGAAAAGACATCTTTTACAATGCCATTTGGTTTACACCAGTTTGTTACCCTTCCGTTTGGGTTGTTTGGGGCACCGGCTACTTTTCAGCGTTTCATTTATAAGATTCTGTGGCCCCATGCGGCATATACTGCTGCCTACTTAGATGATATCATTATATTTAGTAATGATTGGCAGCGGCTTATGCAGCATTTGAGGGCCGTCCTGAGATCGCTGAGGGGCGCTGGACTCACGGCCAACCCAAAGAAGTGTGCAATTGGGCGTGTGGAAGTAAGGTATCTGGGCTTCCACTTGGGGCATGGACAAGTGCGTCCACAAATTGACAAGACAGCCGTTGTTGCGACCTGCCCGCGTACCAAGACCAAAAAGGAGGTAAGGCAGGTCTTGGGGCTGGCGGGATATTATAGACGGTTTATTCCTAATTATTCGGACCTCACCAGTCCCTTGACTGACCTTACTAAAAAGGAGGCACCAGAAACGTTTCGAGTCGTGTCAGCAGGCCTTTACCCAGGTAGCGGGAGAGAGAATCAGAAGACGAGCAGTGAGTGAGTGGGTTGGACGGAAACGATCAACACCTGTTTCTTGTAGCAGTAATTGGCGTGGAGAGAGTATAAAATGCCAGGGGAAATGGGAGCAGTTAAGAGAGAGACGGACTGCTGACGTGACCTGAAAACCAGAAGGAGTTACCTGGAAGTATATTGTTGTTGAAGTAAAAGTCACCATTGGTGTTTATGAAGAATATTTATTTATAAGTTATAATAAACTCGTCAGCAGTCCAGCAGACCCTTGTCCTCTTCCTTTTCTCACACGAACTCACTACAAGCTGATTGGAATGTCATCATTTTCTAATTTGTTGAAATCATGAATTGGTGCGTTTTTGTTACATGTGAGCCAAAATCATTAGACTTAGACTACTTGAGTCTGTGTGCACTGAATTTATTTAATACACAAGTTTCACAATTTGAGCTTAATTACTGAAATAAAATGAAGTTTTCCTTGACATTCTAATTTATTGAGAATTACCTGTATATAAAGAATACAAATTACTGATTCTCATCCAGCAGTGTATTTGATTTCTTATCCGATTAAAATACATAAGAACAAATGAAGCCTGTCAATTAGAGTTTCTGAAATAATGGATATGCACCTATGTATGCAGTACAGAAGACAGTGCACAAGCCTTCTTGTGCTTGAGTGGTTTAAAGTCATATCAAATTGGGCACAAAGAAAAAAAATATATATATATTATATATTTTATAACAAGCAGATGATTCCTGACCTTAAGCATCCTATTCCAGAATTGGAATAGATTTTGGATTCCCAAGCCCATGTATGTCACGGTTCGTGAATGCACCGTCTCCAGCTGTAGTCATGTTACGTCATGTTGATTGTTTCCTGTGGGTGTGGCCGCTGATCGTCTGATCAGCGGCAGGTGCGGCTCGTTCTATCAGACTATATAACGCCCTGTCTTTCGTCTCCTGTTTGTCTGATCGTTGTTTGTAGATCCTGGTGTTTGATGTCGTGTTCGTGTTGTTCCTGCCTTGCTTTGTCGCCGTTCTGTTGGATCCTGTCTTCACGCTCCGAATACACTCACCACCATTGGATTATCACCACTGTCATCATCGTCAGCGCACTCTACGTCTCAACTCACCAGTCTGTGCTGCCATCGTGGTTCCTGCGTCACTCCGGTAAGCGCCAGTGTTCGGAGGA
The DNA here is from genome assembly GCF_003368295.1 of Carassius auratus. Classification (NCBI taxonomy): domain Eukaryota; kingdom Metazoa; phylum Chordata; class Actinopteri; order Cypriniformes; family Cyprinidae; genus Carassius; species Carassius auratus. Next base: position 5,988,140 of record NC_039259.1, on the reverse strand, counting down.
TGGACTCCCAGGAGAGGACTCTTAACGACACTGGTCGCGCGGTCCAAGCCTTGGTGACGCAGGTGTCCGAGCTCACCCAGCAGTTCCATCTTCTTCGAGCACCCACTGCGCCACCCACACCGCCCGCTCTCCCGATACCACCGGTGACCGCCTCCCAGCCGGAACCGCGACTTCCGATCCCGGAAGCATACTCGGGTGAGCCCAGCTTTTGTAGAGCATTTCTAACCCGATGTGATATGCATTTTGCCCTGCAACCCAGGACATTCTCCAATGAGAGGGCGAAGGTGGCGTTTGTCCTAACGTTACTCTCTGGGAGGGCGGCACTATGGGGGACGGCGGTGTGGGAGAACCAGGACCCATGCTGCGACTCGTTCCTGGCGCTCTCCGAGGAGATGAGGCGGGTCTTTGATCGGGCCGTCGCAGGACGGGAGGCGGCCAGGAGGCTGGCGGAGTTACGCCAGCAGGAGAGATCCGTCTCAGACTTCTCGATTGAATTCAGGACCCTGGCGGCGGAGTGCCAGTGGAACGAGAAGGCGCAGTGGGACATGTTCCTGCATGGGCTGGCTGACCGCGTCCAGAGGGAGATCTACGCCCTGGATCTGCCCCCTCTCTTAATGGACTCATTGAGCTAGCGTTACGGGTGGATGCCCGCCTCACTCGGATGGTGAGGAGGGGGCTGTTCAACACCCCATCCAGGGGCCCGGCGGACGGGCGATTCAGCGGCGGAGACGTGGTCAGTCCCACCTACGATCACGAGCCCATGCAGGTAGGGCGAGCTCGGCTTTCCCGGGAGGAGAAGGAGAGGCGGAGATCCCTGGGCCTCTGCATGTACTGCGGGGGAGCCGGACATCAAGCCCATACCTGTCCAGTAAAAGGCCAAGCCCGGTAGTACGCATGAGGCTACTATCGGGTGGGATCTCTGCTGAGAAGACCTCATCACCACCATCATCTACGCTCCTTCCGGTAAGACTGCGGTGGTCAGCACAGACACACCACTGTCAGGCACTACTGGACTCTGGGGCAGAAGGTAACTTCATGGACCGTCATCTCGCACACAAGCTCCACATTCCCCTCAAACCCCTCCCGCACCACATCACGGTCCATGCCCTCACTGGACAGCAACTCCCCACTATCTCTCACAGTACTGAGGACATCACACTCATCACCTCTGGCAACCACTCCGAAACCATCTCTTTTCACATCCTTGACTCTCCCCTGGCACCCATTGTCCTCGGGCACCCTTGGCTCCTTCTCCATAACCCCAAAATAGACTGGTCCTCTAATTCCATTTTTTCTTGCTCTCGAAAGTGTCATGAGTCTTGTTTAGTGTCTGCTTGTCCGTCTGTGTCTGTGTCTGTGTTACAGGAGGAGGCGGTGGATTTATCTAACGTGCCCGCTGAGTACCTCCACCTGAAGGAAGTGTTCAGTAAGTCTCAAGCTGCTTCTCTTCCTCCGCATCGTCCTTACGACTGTGCCATAGAGTTATTGTCAGGTAAGTCTCCGCCTAAAGGCAAACTTTATTCACTTTCTGTCCCAGAGAGGGAGGCTATGGAGAAATATATTTCTGATTCTCTAGCTTCCAAATTCATCCGCCCTTCCTCTTCTCCTGCGGGGGCGGGGTTCTTTTTTGTGGGAAAGAAGAACGGATCACTGCGACCTTGTATTGATTACCGAGAGCTGAACAACATCACAGTAAAGAATACTTATCCTTTGCCGTTGATGTCTTCAGCCTTCGAGAGGTTGCAGGGAGCGTCTATTTTCACAAAACTGGACTTACGCAATGCGTATCATTTGGTTCGGATCAGGGAGGGGGATGAATGGAAGACCGCGTTTAACACCCCCAGAGGGCACTTTGAATATTTGGTCATGCCCTTCGGGCTCTCCAACTCCCCAGGGGTCTTCCAGGCACTCGTCAATGACGTGCTGCGAGATATGATTGATCAGTTCATTTATGTCTACCTGGACGACATATTGATTTTTTCCTCCTCTCTCCAGGAACATGTGCAGCACGTCCGACGAGTGCTTCAGAGGTTGCTAGAGAATGGGCTTTTTGTCAAGGCGGAGAAATGCGAGTTTCATGCACAGTCCATTCCATTTTTGGGGTTTATCGTGTCGACTGAGGGAATACGCATGGATCCCGAGAAGGTTAAGGCTGTGGTAGAATGGCCAAGCCCAGATTCTCGTAAGGCCCTACAGAGGTTTCTGGGGTTCGCTAACTTCTACCGGCGTTTCATTCGCAATTTCAGCCAACTAGCCGCGCCTCTGACCGCCTTGACCTCCACCAGAACTGCGTTCAGGTGGTCAAACACAGCGGAAGCTGCGTTTGCGAAACTGAAGAGCCGTTTCATTTCAGCTCCCATTCTGATTACCCCTGATCCTACACGTCAGTTCGTGGTGGAGGTCGATGCGTCAGAGGTGGGGGTAGGAGCGGTGTTATCCCAGCGTTCTCCCTCAGACGACAAGGTCCACCCTTGCGCGTATTTTTCTTATCGTTTATCTCCAGCAGAAAGTAATTACGATATTGGTAACAGAGAATTGTTGGCAGTCAAGATGGAATTGGAGGAATGGCGACACTAGTTAGAAGGATCGGGGGTTCCTTTTATAGTATGGACTGACCACAAGAATTTAGAGTACAGTAGCACCGCCAAAAGGTTGAACTCCAGGCAGGCTCGATGGGCACTTTTTTTCGGATGTTTTGATTTTACTATTTCGTACCGCCCGGGTTCCAAAAATATCAAACCCGATTCTTTATCTCGTATTTTTGACCATTCCGAACGCCCGTCCACTCCCGAGTGTATTTTTCCTGAGACATTAGTGGTCTTCACTCTCACATGGGAGATCGAATCGAAGGTCAGAACGGCCTTAGAAGGGGTAACGCCTCCGCCCGGGTGCCCACCGAACCGCTTATTTGTGCCGGAGGGATTAAGGTCCAACGTTATCCAGTGGGGTCATTGCTCTAATGTGGCTTGCCATCCAGGGGTTAACCGTACTAGATTTTTAGTCAAGCAACGATTCTGGTGGACACTTATGGCTCGCGACATTCACAATTTTGTTTTGGCTTGCTCGGTATGTGCCACTGGTAAGGCTTCCAATCGGTCCCCGGATGGGTTACTCCAACCGCTGCCGGTACCTTCGAGACCCTGATCCCATATCGACTAGATTTTATTACCGCCCTCCCGCCCTCCCAGGGCAACACGGTTGTTTTAACCGTGGTGGACCGGTTCTCGAAGGCCGCCCATTTTATTCCCTTGGCCAAGTTGCCCTCAGCCAAGGAGACAGCGTTGACCGTCATAGACCACGTCTTTCGTTTACATGGCCTCCAGATAGACGTGGTTTCTGACAGGGGACCCCAATTTGTGTCTAAATTTTGGCGAGAATTCTGTAAATTACTGGGAGCGACTGTAAGTCTGTCCTCAGGGTTTCACCCCCAGAGCAATGGCCAAACCCGAGAGAGCCAACCAAGATTTGGAAAGGGTGTTGCGATGTTTGGTCTCCAAGAATCCTTCATCCTGGAGCCAACAATTGTCTATGGTGGAGTACGCCCACAATACCTTACCAGTATCTGCTACGGGCCTATCTCCTTTTGAGTGTAGTGTAGGGTACCAGCCACCTATTTTTCCCAGTATGGAATCCAAGGTTGCGGTCCCCTCCGTTCACGCCTTCGTCCAGAGGTGCCACCGCACTTGGACCAGAGCCCGCGAGACTCTACTCCAAGTGGGGGCGCGCACCAAGGCCAAAGCCGATCGCCACCGGTCTAGGCCTCCCATATACGTTGTGGGTCAAAAGGTGTGGCTTTCTACTAAGAACATTCCTCTCCGTTCCGTTTCTAATAAACTGGCTCCCAAATTTATCGGCCCGTTTACTGTCACCAATATCATTAGTCCGGTGACAGTCCGCCTCAAACTCCCTCCGACGTACAGGAGAATTCACCCCGCCTTTCATGTATCCAAAATCAAGCCCGTATTTCATTCTCCCATTAATCCGCCTACCCCGGTTCCTCCCCCGCCGCGTCTCGTAGATGGGGAGACCACTTATTTGGTTAATCGTATTCTGGACTCTAGAAGGAGGGGACGCGGATTTCAGTACTTGGTGGACTGGGAGGGTTACGGTCCGGAGGAGAGAAGTTGGGTACCTGCTAGGGACATCCTGGATCATTCCCTTATCGATGATTACAATCGACAGGTAAGAGAGGCTGGGGACGCCAGGAGGCGTCCTTAGGAGGAGGGGTACTGTCACGGTTCGTGAATGCACCGTCTCCAGCTGTAGTCATGTTACGTCATGTTGATTGTTTCCTGTGGGTGTGGCCGCTGATCGTCTGATCAGCGGCAGGTGCGGCTCGTTCTATCAGACTATATAACGCCCTGTCTTTCGTCTCCTGTTTGTCTGATCGTTGTTTGTAGATCCTGGTGTTTGATGTCGTGTTCGTGTTGTTCCTGCCTTGCTTTGTCGCCGTTCTGTCGGATCCTGTCTTCACGCTCCGAATACACTCACCACCATTGGATTATCACCACTGTCATCGTCGTCAGCGCACTCTACGTCTCAACTCACCAGTCTGTGCTGCCATCGTGGTTCCTGCGTCACTCTCCGGCCTTCCATCATCATCATACTATCAATAAACTTCCTTGTACTTGCATTTGTCTCCTGTCCTCCATAACTACCGTCACAATGTATTGGTTAAAATGTTAAACAGAATGCGTTTTTTTTTTTTTTTCCTCCTACCGAAAATGTGCCTGGAATATACAGAATATACTCAAGACTCAGAGGTAAGGTGAATTCAGTACAGTGATTTATTAAGTGAATTTTTTTTTAATTATGTTGAATCCGTGCTTCAAAGTGCTAGTAGAATCTTCACTGAAGATATGTGTTCGCCAAGTTCCTTTAACGTCAAAGCCACAGTGCAGATCGTTCACTGGCGTTCTCTCAGTCCTTAGATGCAAAAGACAGTAACAATCACAGGAGAATCATAGGAGATATCAGTGAACATAGAATCTGAGGGCAGCTGAGCAAAGACACAGGTTAGTGTCACACCGAAAGGTGAGTATACATTACGTCAGGCAAGGAGAGCTTCAGGAGACGAGTGTGAAGAGACTGTTCCTGTTGGAGGTTTGATGGGGATCTGTGGTGCGGGTGAGTGCTTTTATACTGTGGTTGATTAGATTGTGTGATGCGTGACAGGTGTGGCTGGTTAGTACTCCGGTGACGTGGATCGTGGCTGATTGGCAGGGGCCGGCTCTGCCCGATCCCTGACACCACCTTTGTTATTATACCAAACTACACTTCAATATGTTGTTTAACCATTCAAGTCAAGAAGACTCAGGGCTAAGACTTATTTATTTATTTATTTATTTATTTATTTGGTAACACTTTAGTATATGGTCCAATTCACACTAATAACTAGTTGTTTATTAGCATGTCTATTATTAACATATTGGCTGTTTATTGGTGCTTATAAAGTACATATAATGCATAACATCCATAATCCTACCCAATACCCTAAACTTAACAACTACCTTATAAACTATTAATAAACAGCAAATAAAGGGTTAATTGAGGCAAAAGTCATAGTTAATGGTTAGTTAATAGTGAGAATTGGACCCTAAAATAAAGTGTGACCATTTATTTATTTATTTATTTATTTATTTGTTTATTTATTTATTTATTATTATTATTATTATTACCTTATTGGAATCGAAATTAGGAATTAAAATCTTTAAAAAAAATTAATGATGCCCAACCTATGATAACAATACCCCACATAATTTTTTACTGGCACATTTCTATTCACACAGTTTTTTTTAACCCTTTCTTTTCTTTTAAACCATCACTTCTTTGCTTATGCCCTTCTTAAAAAAACAACCACATAATCTTATATATAAATATACTTTAGAAAATGAGTTTTAAAACAGTTGTTTCTGGCAACAGTGATTAGAAGAATGTTTGCGTCAAACATGACAATATGACTAATTTCATATTTTGCTCCAAAATCACTATAGTACATCAGTTGGGTTTGAAACGATTAGATTCTGTGGTTCCATGTTGATTCTTATCACAGTGAGACACAAAATATATCTTTATAAAAATCTTTACTGTGATACAAGCTATGTCAATTAGCGTTGCATTACAGTTGTGTGTTTATTGTCTCCCACGTTTCATCAGTAACAGCATCTCTATCTCTATGTCAGCTGTAGAGATATCTGATGCATTTGTCAATATAAGAGATTTCCTGGGTCTCACTTGTGAAACAGACATGAAAATAGACATGACAAGTACATTAATGTTAGGGTTAGAATTAACCCTGCTTCATAATGCTCACATCGTTTCCTTTTGGGTAAAAATAGAAAAGTAATACTATGGTACTTTGAAAGGCAATAGTAGTTTTTCAGCAAACTATTTTTTTCACGCTTACTTGAGTCATATTATTTTTCAGTACTTTTACTTGTACTCAAGTAAATTATCCCTTAAAGGAATACTCAACTATATTTGAAAATAGGCTCATTTTCGAACTCCCCTAGACTTATACAGCTGAGTTTTACCATTTTCGAATCCATTTAACCGATTTCCGGGTCTGGCGGTTGCACTTTAGCTGTAGCTTAGCATAGATCATTGAAATTGGATTAGACCATCAGCATCTCACTCATCTCACTCTCATCTCAATGACCAAATATTTTCGATATTTTTCCCATTTAAAATTGACTCTTCTGTAGTTACATCGTGTACTAAGAATGATGGAAAATAAAAAGTTGTGATTTTCTAGGCCGATATTCTAGGAACTATACTCTCATTCCATCGTAATAATCAAGGAGGTTTGCTGCTGTACCATGGGTGCAGCAGATGCAATGATTTTATGCAGCGACTGAAAATAGGCTACCATTGGAATTTAGCTGGGGACTATTTTCAGGTAGAGTGTTCCTTTAAGTAGCAATCCTTTTACTTTAGTACAATTTCTTAGTACTCTTTCCACCATTCCATCCCTAAACCTGCCCAATACCTAATCTTAACATCTACTTTATTTGCTATTAATGAGCAGAAAATTAAGAGTTTATTGAAGAATAAGTTGTAGTTAATGGTTTGTTAATAGAGAGAACTGGGCCTGAAAATAAAGTGTGACCATGTCTACTTATTTAATTGGTTGTTAATTTTTTATTAGTATTGCATTTACATATGGCCTATCTTAATCTTTTGTTAACTAGCTACTGATTTGGTAACTGCAAGTCAAAGCTAATAAATATCTGTGTTCAGAAGGGAGTAAATTATTTGTCACAACTGCACATAAGCTTTGCAAACACACTTTCAGTGAAACATGTTGCAGCATTATTCTGCATCCATCTACTGTAAGTAGCCAAATATGTTAATGATAAAGCCTGATTTGTGATAAAAATAATTTCTGCTTATGCAATGGCAAAACAAAGCCATCGATGAAACAGTCATAGGCACATTTGTCTTTCTAGTAGAAAAAAAAGCTGATATTCAAATTGTGATTAAATTATATACAGAAAGTGGTTAAAGAACGATCATGTTATAATTGCTGGAGCTGTCAATCAGTTCAGCATGAGTTCCCTTACCAGTCCTACCATTAACATAATTGAAACTATCCACACTGCATTATGACTCTCATATTTAAGTTGTGTCACTTCATTGGTTATGATTAGAGTATTCATGAAAATATGTGAACTCATGTTGAACAAAGCTAAGCCCATTTCATTCATGCGTTGAACACTGGCCTAAATGCTTGCTGTAAAAAAAAAAAAAAAAAAAAAAAAATATATATATATATATATATATATATATATATATAAACACTTTGTTGAAAGAAAACTTTTACGGGGTAGATGTAACATAACACTGCAATTCACACTTTCCATGATTTGTTATTGACAAAAATGGCAATCATACTTGTGTTTCAACAGTTCCACATGTATAATACTCATTTCATGTGCAAAGATTTAACCAAATGTTAACCAAAACATAAATGGCTGCCCACTGCTCTGGGTGTGTGTACACAGAGCAGTGTGTGTTCACTGCTCTGTGTGTGTGGGTTAAATGCAGAGCACAAATTCTGAGTATGGGTCACCATACTTGGCTGAATGTCACTTCACTCACTTAAAAGAAAGTCAAAAACAGAACAATGTTCATTTATTTCCAAATTATGACTGCTTTTGATGGGAAAATGTAATATCACCTATAAAAAAAAAAAAAATTGTCTTGTTGAGAGAAACTTTAAGTTGGCTTGAGAAAGCCTGGCCAGAAAGTTTGAAGAAGTTTAAAGAAGTTGTCACGGCGCGGTAGAGACGGCGCCGTGGAAAAGAACAAGGTCAGGGTCCAAGATGCAGGGAAGATTAACTTTATTAAAAAAGAAACAAAAAGGCCAACACGGCAAAAACAAAACAGAAATGAATCACCGAAATGCAAGAACTAGAGACACGTAATGACAACAAACATTAGCAAATAACATGCAATAATCCAGGCAGGCAGAGTGGTGTGTGAGACCAAACTATATACTAGTGAACAAATGGGGAGTAACTGTGTGTGTGAGTAATTGAACAGGTGTGCAGATTGAACCAGGTAATGAGTCCGGGAGCAAGGGAGAAACACAGGTGGAGCAACTAAACAGTAATGAGGTGACAAGGTGGGCGGGGTCAGAAAAGGACAGGAGAGAGCACATGGCACCAAATAAACACAACACCACAGAAGACAGTGACAGAAAGACAGAAGACTGTGACAGAACCCCTCCCTTAAGGAGTGGATTCCAGACACTCCAAAATAATAAATCACGGAGGGAGGCGGAACGGAGGTGGATCAGGGGGAGGGATGGAGGGCCAGATAAAATGGTAAAACAGAGACAAGACGACCAGGTAAAATGGGGAAACAAAGACAAGAGACACAGACAAGAAACCCAGGAGGGAGGACCAGCGTAGGATCAGGAGAAGGGAAGGAGGGCCAGGTCCATAGGAGGAAAGGAAAGAAAGACACAGACAGCAGAACAACAAAAAATAAACACAAAAACATAAGTCCAAGAAGGACATTACGTGACGCCCACGAGGGCGGAGCAGAAGACCACCATAACCGTGTGGTCGGGACAGACACCCCCCAGGGCGGAGCAGAAGACCACCACAACGTGTGGTCAGGGCGTAAGCCCCCCCAGGCCAGAGCAGAAGACCACCACAACCGTGTGGTCGGGACGGACACCCCCAGGGCGGAGCAGAAGACCACCACAACCATGTGGTCAGAGCGAAGCCCCCCAGGGCGGAGCAGAAGACCACCACAACCGTGTGGTCGTAAACGTGTGCCCCCCAGGGCGGATCAGAAGACTACCACAACCGTGTGGTCAGGGCGGGAGCCCCCCAGGGCGGAGCAGAAGACCACCACAAACGTGTGCTCGGAAATAATCTAGTTACAATTCCTTGCGCTCAGAAAGTTTGGCGTAACTTGCCTGGAATGGTACAAAGTCGTTAGTAGTGGTATTTAATAGTGATTACGAGCACTGGAGCTAGTTTAAGAGCAGCAGTGCACAATAACGACACACACGCACGCACACACACACACACACACACACACACACATATATATATATATATATATATATATATATATATATATATATATATATATATATATATATATATATATGATGTTATTATGTTATGACTGAGACATTTTTACATGAACAATATTTTTGTTTCTTTTAGTAGTAGTTGGCGGCCCACCTGCAATTGGTGGCGGCCCACAGGTTGAAAGCCACTGCCATATTCAATTTTTTTTTTTTTTTTTTTTTTTTTCAGGCTGCCCAACTTTATCCTGTATTTTATTAGCTGAAGTTAATATGCTAAAATTAATTTGGTCCTGCTGTCTTTGGTTTGGCTGTTCCCTTACTACCTTCCTCTGTGTTCTGTTTCTCCCACAAAATAAGGTAGAGAGAGAGAGAGAGAGAGAGAGGAGGGCATTACAATCATGTAAGTTTCAAAGAATTTACATCATACCTCATAGCTTTCTGTAAACTGATAACCTCATATGTTAATTAAAAAAAAGCTGCAGTCAATGACTGACTAACCTCATAAATATAAAATTGCAAATTCAAGCATGGAGATTTGCTGAATTGCAAGGCCTGGTGCTAGTCTTATGTGAGTCAAAATATTAATTGGATTATAACATGTCACCAGTGTTCCATGCATGGAACATGACATGCATCTTAGCACATCCACTCAAGCCAAACATAAGTGGTGCAAACAGCATGCAGTAGGGCATGGTGCAAGGTCATGTTTTCATGTGCATCCTAGGAAATGTAATTAAAAAAAAAAACAACTTTAGTATAATGACCATTTTTACTAGCATAATGGCTGTTTATTAGTACTTATAAAGCACATATTCTGCCCAACCACACTCCACATCCCTATACCTAAACAACTACATTAACTTTTAATAAGTAGCGAATTAGAATTTTATTGAGGCTGTATTGGTATAATGGTTTGTTATTAGTAAGAATTGGATCACATTTGACATAACATAACACATTCAATACGTCAGATAAGCAACTCCTAGTCAAACTTTAGAGCCAAATATGTATGTTTTATACTATCGGTTTAGTAGTTTTTGTAGGTAAGATCAGCTAATTATATTTTATAGTGAGATTTGTATAGTGATATGTGTATGAGATATATTGAGGGAACATTACTGTAAATCAGACACATATTTGCCTATTTTAAGCAACATGACAAAAAAGCATCAATATCAAATATAATATAAATGATCCAGAAAGAAATGCATCCCAACAACGGTTGTTTTGCAGTGCTGGGGCTCAGATGCCTTGCAGTCATTAAGGGAATACTGAATTCATGCAGCATGATAATGATCCTAAATAGGTTAATGCACAGCCAAATTGCTGAAGATAAGAATTTGACATTTTGTAAGGCAAAGGCCAACTGGAATGTTGATATATGAGAGATGATTAGGCAAGTTAAAGCCAGAATAGCTTGCTGAGAATGCACACTTAATGAGGCAAAAGCTGATAGTGTGAAGCCGCTTCACTGTACACAAGGGCATCATGCATTCAAAATGTACTGGACTCTGAGTGGGCATGTGTTATTGCTTTGAATGGTTATGACCCAGACAGAACATTTCAATTCAGTGTTTATAACTGTCTTTAGAACAGCACATACTGTAATGATACATAATTGCAAAATCGTTTGGTGTTTTGTTTAACCTAGTTTAAGAATGAACCACAAGTTCCTAGACTTCTTCTCTGTTTTTATGCACATACATAAAAGTATGAAGATCAGCCAGTCCCAGTTGGGATAACTTTAGATCACAAAGTCCTTACTATTTTCTTTTAAATAACTGATCACAAAAGTGCTTATACCCTGAAATACTGTGCCCTGATTACATCCAAAGTGCTCCTTGAAGGAAGTTTATTTGATGCAAAAACTGCTGACAAGGATCTTCAATGTTACAAACCTCATTTCCTTTTAAGACAGGAATGTGTCTCATTTCACAAAAGCATGCACTAATGTCCAATGCAGGAAGCTGGAGTAGCAGGCACCTTATAACCGTCTATTGCTAATTGCTGTTGTGTGTATCCTGTATGCACTAGAGTCTCTGCGGAATAACAGTTTACATAAAATTTTTATGCAAGGGAGGCAGGAAACTGCATTTACCTTTGAAAACATTCGGTACCCTGTGTTTCTTGTCCAGGCAAAACAATATTTTCTGATGTAATGATTAATCCTGTTATACTGTATGTGGGTGGAAAATGTGTTACACAATCATACAATGTCTTTTCAACTGCATTCTTTTTAGGCAGGACAGACAGGTCATTGTTACCAGCTGTGTTCCTCCACAGGTGATGTTTGGACCTGTGAGCAGCCTAGTGTGTGTGTTTCTGTGTATATGAGAGGCAGTGTAGTTGGTACAATTCAATATATTAACTGAACTGATCTGTTTAATTTTGTTTCAAACATCAGTTATTTAATCAGTATAAAGTTTTTTAAGAAACATTGGTTGAACTACAGTGAGGTGAGAAAAAAAAAAAATATCCCCTGCTGATTTTGTATGTTTGCCCACTGACAAAGAAATGATCGGTCTATAATTAGTAGGGGAGCCTGACATGACATGGTCTGCAATACTTTTTATTTGTGTTTTATTTTCTGTTAATTTTGACCCTAAGAACCAATAATTGGAGGTTCTGCTCTGCTGGAAATATCACAAAAAATAAATAAATAAATAAATAAATAAATAAATAAATAAATAAATAAATAAATAAATGTGGCCATTTTAGTGTATGCACCCTTTATTTTTTTATCAGAAAAATTTGCATTTTTTTTTTTTTTTCTCAAATCCTCAGTGGGTTTGGTAGACTGTCAATAAATGCATTCCAGATACACAGAACACGTGCTGACAACATCCATTGAAAAATTAACTCACATTTCTACATGACTTTGCATCAATTGAATGCAAAACAATTAGGCGTTTTCTCACTTTTTTACAATATTTTCATGTTAACTTCATTGGCAATCAACTATTCCCTCAAGTTATGACATTAGTCAGCATGTCATTCTTTTCACCAAACAGTATACTCATTCCACAGAAAAAAAAATCATAAAAATCCAACCAAAATCAATGGATCTGTGATGATTTCACTAATAGTTTACCAGCAGGCACAGAACCTCAATATAATTGTAGGCTACTCAAAATTCCGAAAGACATGCTGGATATTTAACATGTTTTTTGTCCACATTATTAAGCATCATGGCCTAGGCATCTTTTTAATTTCAACATAACCCTGTTCTCCCAATGGAAATGTGTCACACAATAATTATAATACAGCAAAATGACTTTCATTATTTTATTGCCTCGATGACAACTATTACAACTTTAACAAAAAATAATTTAACATAACTTAATGAACTAGGTGCAGGTTCCTGTAAGGTGGGATAATCAGGAGGGTGGCACTCTGCAGATACTGCTCTGGGGACAGACCTTCAGCCTCACAACCGAGGAGACACACACACACACATGGCCTGATTTCGTGTCCCTTTCTTTAAGTGCTCGTTCAATCCTAGAACATCTGTTGGGGTCCCCGGTGCAGAGACATGCAATGCCACACTTCATATTGGTTCTTGCACAGGAGTATGCTCGGGCACACATGCTTTTCTGCAGCGGCAGTATTGGCTCCCAAAATCAGTGGCAGCTGCATAGGTTGGCTGAACCATATGTGCCCACTTACACACAGCCAACTGATGCAGGGATCGGCGAAGGTGTAATAGGAAGGCGTCTTCAGTTGGTGGAAGGCAACGCACGTCTCCTTTGATGCTCACAAAGAGATGGGCTCGCAGTGGATTTGGAGTACCACCAAAGTCACTCCTGTCATAGAGTGACACCAATGTATCGCCGTGCTGCTGTTATAACCTCTTCCTGAACATCCAGGCTTTTCTCAGGGTCACCGTACCTGCACAGTGGCAGAAGGTCTGTCGGGTGTTTAATAGCAGTTGTGTAGGCCCGCCTTTTTCCTCTTCTGTACAGATAGCTCATTGTGTCACATTCGGTAAGTATGTTGGTGCTGAGGATAAGGGATGTGAGATCTGATGCTGCAACATCATACTTTCCCGCCAGAACTTCTGTGATGGCAAGAACAGGTAAAAAGATATCCATCATATTCACCCAAATCTTCTGCAGCACATCCATGTGTGTGATGTAGTACATGCACATCATGATCACATCGGTGTCAGTTGCTACCACTACAGCCCGTTTGTGGTGTAGAATTTGTACTGAGTATGCAGTGAGAGAAAACATTCTGGTATCTGCCTCCTCATGTTTCTCACAGGAATGTTCTGGAAGCTCAACCTGACAATCTGCTGAAAAGAGGACACTGCGACCAGGATCACAAAAGATTCCTCCAAGAATAAGTGTGCATCCTGCAGGAAGTGACTTGTTCTGAGCTCCCCATGCTTCCCCCATGTAGTTCAGCATATTAGCTTTATTCAGTGGATTGTGAATGAAGCCTTTCCATTTGGGTATATGGAGAGTATCATGTGGCTTGTAGTCCTTCATGTTGCTGGGGCAGGTCTTCATCCTCTTCTCTCATTCCTCACCTTTCACACTTTCAGCAGGGGAGATATCATATCAATCACCAACAAAGTGGATGCACAGTCACACTTGTATGAGATAATTCCAAGGAGCTGCCTCAGGTACTTTCCTTCCAGTTCATGTAAGGTGCTGCTCCCAAGATGTTGGCAACCTTGAATGAATGCCAAGAGTCAAAAGTCAAGAGGCATTTATTTGTCATTTGCATAGTTAACACTGGGGAAAACTGGGCATTGAAATGCTTGTGACGAGGCTCAGACATACAGTGACAATAACAAGACATAAGACATAGACGTACATGGAGAGCACTGAGATTGAGTGCCCTTAGACAGAAAGACATAGACAGAGCAGTATATACAAATAAGTGGAAGTATCAGGTACAATAAAGGTAATTAGTGTTTAGAATATATAGAGTCCATAAGAAGTCCTGTGGTAATATTATGATTACTGAGGTAGAACGGTGTCTAAAATGTCTTTGCAGTGTGACGTAGAGCTACATGTAGGAAAATTAAAGTGGCAGTGCAGATGCAATAAATAAACTTAAGAGCAGCACACATTCAGATGTATCCCTGAGTAGAGCAATGTCCAAAAGTCATTGTAAAGTGTCACAGAGTAACATGAAGGAATATTAACCCGTTTAAGTCGATTAATGCATATATGCGTTTTGAGTCATTTTCTCCGGATAACCCCGAAAAGAACTTAAATTACACCCTCAGTTTTAATCGTACCGATAAGAGCAATACATCAATCAAATCTGTAAAGGGTCTACTTTTTTTGGATACAGACATAATAACAAAACACCTTTGTGCACTTATAAAATAAAGATAACAAACAAGGTGCGCTGTCTGCAGCCTTTGTGTGCTCTGATCTTCATTTACAAACACGTCATTAAAATGAACTGTAACTCCGTGAATACTCAACGAAGAGACATGAGAGAGATATCTATAGAAAGCCTGAAATTTCTACTTTTAAACTAAACAAGTGCTTCGCGATGAGAGGAATAAGACATAAATCACTCCAAAAAGATGTGATGTGGTTGAGGATTTGAGAAATGGATTTCCTCAGAAAAAAGAATGAAGTACTTTATTCAGCAGAGATCATAAACATGAGTAAGTCTCTTTTTATTTATTTGTACTAGTTTTCGCATAACGTGTAAACGTTTTACTAGTTAGACTTTTTCCAAATACTTTTTCTAAACTATAATTCATGACTAAATGTATAATCAAGTGAAACGTTATGAAGTTTCAATAACAATATACAATACTATACCATTCAAAAGCTTGATGTAAATAATATAAATGTGACAAATAGAGATAACTCTTACAAATGTAAAAGCAATGAAGTTCTTTCAATTTATTCCCCCTAAAAAAAAACTGAAAAATATTCTCAGCTCTTTTCAACATTAATGATAATAATAATAATAATAATAATAATAATAATAATAATAATAATAATAATAATAATAATAATAATAATAAATGTTTTTTTTTTTTTTTTGGTAGAAAATAAGATTGTTAAAAGGATTTCTGAAGGAATGTGTGACTGAAGTAAGGATGCCAAAAAATGTGTTTGAAAGTAAGCTTTGATTGTCCCTAATAAACTGTTTAACTGCTCCCCCAAGTGGATATTAAATTATGTTGTGGGATAATTAAATATATTCTTAATAAACTACAAACATAAAATTATATAGATTTATTTTATTCTCACATTCTTTATTGTAACTCCTCACTCAGTGGCACAGCTGAATGAGAGGCTCATTATGCAGCTCATTATGCAGGGCTTTGTCTTCTCAGGTGTAAATCACAATGATATTCATTATAGTTGACGCCTACTCGCATATGACTTTTACCAACAAAAAGTGTCTTAGAAAATTTAAATCAATATATTGTTTTCTGTGAATGAGTAAACAAGATGATTTTCACATAATTCAGAAAGAAAAATTCTAGGCTACAAGCTCCAGTTCTCAACAATCCCGGGACCCAATGTTATGTATGTGTTTCATGGCCTTATTCAAGTGATTTAACATTTTTAGTTTTTCACTGACCATGCATAACATTTTTTCTCTCAAAAATACAATCATGTACATACATTCATTTCACATATTTTAGATGGAGGAAAGCTGATTGTTAAGTAGTCTTATGGCTTAAAGATAGAAGCTGTTCTTCAGTCTGGTTGTCCGTGAATGGATGGATCGGAAACATCTGCCAGATGGCAGTGTGGCAAACAGGTGATGAGCAGGGTGAGTGCGGTCCTTGATGATGCTGCGAGCCTTTCTCAAGCAGCGAGTCTGATAGATGTCCTGTAAGGCTGGGAGTTTATGTCCAATGATGAGCTCTGCTGTTCTCACCACTCGCTGAAGAGCTTTGCGGTCCAAGGAAGAACAGTTGTCGTACCATACAGTGATGCAGCTGGTCAGAATGCTCTCTATAGTGCAGCGTTAGAAGTTTGACATGATGTTTGAGGAGATACCAAACCTCTTTAGTCTCCGCAGGAAGTAGAGACGCTGACGGGCTGTTCTCACTATGGTCTCTGAGTGTAGGCTCCAGGAAAGATCCTCAGAGATGTTAATGCCAAGGAACTTGTAGCTATTAACTGTCTCTTCTATCTCTCCGTTGATGTGAATGGGATTGTGACCCTCTCTCTGTGACTTCCTGTAGTCCACAATCATCTCCTTGGTCTTGCTTAACAGTCACTGTGTCAGCACTGGTGGCATCTACTACCATCACAACAGGCTTGTCAGGTGGTGGTAGTTTGTCCACTTCCCCCCATGAGCTGCCAATATTGCAGCCAGGTAGTCTGCCTTGTTTACTTTACGCATTGCATATCTTTGGTCAAGGGACGGATCTTGGTCAAACAGGGAGGCTGGGCAACTTGTCCATTCATGGACAAACAGTTCAAGTACTGAACAAAGTAGAGGTTCCGCACAACTGCACTCTCCTCCTCATAGACCTTTTGGCTTTGAATGCCATGGACATTGACTTCTTTGACTTTGCTGCAAAGTTTGAAAGTTTAATTTGGGCTACTTTCTCACTGTCCGTTCTTCTTGCTGCAGCCAGTGCCTCCAGTCCTTTTTCACGAGCACAGATGAAGTCAGCAGATGTGATTTTGTGGCCTGTTGAAATTTTGATCAGCTCCTGTTATTCACATTTGAAAGGATTGATCATCTGGTTGTTGATGACATCTGTTAATTTCCTTTTGCCTCCTTTGCACCTTGGCTGTCCTTGTCCTTGTGGTGTTTGGTGTCATCTGCATCCAGGTGTGCCATAGCCTTTGTCTGCTCTGACACAGCTTTCAGAACTGGAAAAGCTTTCAAGTATTTCTACATGGCCGCTTGCTGCTGACTGATGCCAGTGAAGAGTTTTGTCTTGGCATCACGGTTGTAGGTTTTCTCAAGTGCCATGTCTGTCCAGACACCATTGAACCATCCTTCTGTTTGACGTACAGTGGACTTCCCATCCTTGAATTCCCTATAGATGTTTGGAGTCAGTGCAGGCAAGCTTCTCATAGCTTCTAGGTAGTAGGGCAGGCAGGATACATACTTGTAGTGGCCAGCAGCTACAAGGTATGGTAACATCTTTTCCACTTCAGCCAGGTGTTCCTCCCACAGACCTGCATGCTCAGCATGGATGAACCGTCTAAGAAACATCACCATATCCATGTACATTAGCATATACTTTGTGGTAGGTGAGGTATGTGCTTCATCAAACTCAGTCATCAAACATGTTAGCTTTTTAAGGTGATCATTGCATCAGCACATAAAGAAATTGCCTTCTCTACACCCTCATCTGACAGGCCATCTAGGAGTAGCTGGACATTGTTGCTAAGCACACACATGTACTCCAGGTCCTTCTCTTCATCGACCAACCATCTGGCAAATGCTTCCCAGTGTAGGGCAAACATGGCTGCATACATACATAGTGTGGGCATGCATTATTGCATAGTAGTTGTGAAGAGTGGGGCGGGGCCCGAGAGCCGTGGGAACAGCGCGAGTGATTGGAAATGAGCGACACCTGCTCGACCCACCGGTCTCAAGTCCCACGGAGGAGATTGAAGGATATAAAACAGGAGCGACGGCAGTGAAGGACGAGAGAGGACCGGGCCTGGGTTTTATTTGTCTGTTTCATCTTTATTTTATTATTAAGGTATTTTGATTGTCCACCAGTTCCCACCTCCTTCTTCCCTTGAAAGAACCCTATTACACTGGTGCCGAGGCCCGGGAGAAGGAGGGACGCGCTGCTGAAGATCCCTCACCGCTGTGGTGAATCAGCGGTGCCATCAAGCAGGCAAGGAAGTGTGCCACCATGGACAATCGAGGCGGTGGGCTGGAGTGAGTTTCCGGGACAGGCGAGCTCGCTACCAGTCGCCCGTGATGTGGAGGGGCAGCTGCCTTCCGTGAGGGAGCGGAGGAATCGCCGCCGTTCACCAGGGGGCCGGAGCCTGCTGCCATCCGTCAAAAATGGGGAGGAGCAGGGAACGGGGGACTCCTGCTGGCTGCCCAAAACCGGAGGAGACGTCGCCGTCCACCGGGCGGTGGAGGAGTGTCGTGCCATCCACCGAGGGCCATCCAGTGCCACCGCCAGACACCGTGGAGGAGATCACCCAGCTGGTGGACTGCCGAGCAGCAGTGCGTCTGGGAACTGGAATTTTTTATTTTTTATTTTTTCTCCTCTCTCCCCTCTCTCGTCTCTGTCACTGCTCATCCATCCATCTCCTTTTCTCTCACCTCGTCTGTCCTACCCCCAGGTTCAGTTTGTGTTTGGGTTTTGTTTGTGAGCGGCAGTTGGCCGTGAAGGGCTGCCGCGCTGTTTTATGTTTATTTTGATAATTAAAATCTAATTTGATTGTCCGCCGGTTCCTGCCTCCTTCTTCCCTAAGATTATGAAGTTTGTATTATTACAGTAGTCTTTCCAACTGATGATTTTGTTTGCTGTTCCATGGAGACAGACATCAGCTTCAACCATGATATCTTCGATTCCAGTGGACTGCATCAAATGCCTAATGGCTCCAAGGAAATTCTGAGCAAAATGGAAGCCACCAATGCGTAAGATAAGTTTGGCTTACTTCTCTTTGTTCTTATTTTGCATACTCAGAACCACCTCACAATTTTTGATCACATGTGATGATGGCATACTCTTGACCATGTTTTCTCGACACATCCATGCAGTACTGAACAGACTGTTCAAACACATCTGGGTTTGTTGGTGACTTGGGGAAGAAGGGACCACAGCTGATCACAGTTGCAGGGATGGTATCTGGGATGAGAAATGCTTGGAATGAACTCCATGTCAGAGCAGCACAACTTGGTTTCAGGTCCTCCAATAGTACAATAGGGCAGCTATGCACTAAATGCCAGAGGATGCTCAGGTGTTCAAGAGGTTCTGCTAGACACACAGGAAGCTTAGGCTCTGTTTCAACTCCAACCACGGAGCGACACTTTTGATGATCTTTTAGACTGAGCTGGCTTTCCTTGGTCTGAAAAGGCTGAGCAGATTCCAGGGCTGGTTGGCGGTTTTTCAGTAGAGATAAACTAGTGTGGTTTCTCAATCTGGATTCTTGTACTGGAATATGATGTGTGCTGTGCCATGGAGTGTTCGTCCATCCTTTGTGTACATTTGGAAGTCAAGGTTATCAAATGCAAACTGTGTGAATTGTCCAACTTTCGGGTTCATTGGTATGAAGGCACCATCCCTAGTTGTCTGCTCTTCAATTGCCATTGCAATTGTATCTCCGTGCTTCTTTGTAGCTGATGGTGTTCCCAAATCTATTTAAGAGTGACACAGTCAACTTGCTTCTGGTTTCCTTAAGGATGTGCAAAGCTGTCCCAATGTGTTTCAGTGTTGAGATCTTGGCAACTGTTTGGCAGACATCCTGGGCAAGATTGAGAACTTGTTCTTGCTGCTTAGGACTGATTTTTACACGGCCGTCCTCACCTAACTCTGGAGATGCATTTGTTATCATCCTTGCCAGGTGGTTATACAGGTTAGGGCTCACTCTTCGGGATGCCTCCAAGTATGATATCTCTAGCTGCAGTGACGGGTCTTCAGTCATACTTCCAGGCATCTGGTTACATCCACTGGCTTGAGCTGTTCTGGCTTCTTTTGCTTCCTTCAGGGCCTGCTTACATTGGTCCTGGTGTTCCTTCCATATTCTCTTTGCAGTGTTGTAGGAAGAGACTATGGTGTCATCTGGTGTCAACTCATCATCACTTTCTTCTTCATACTCTGCCTCTTCAGTTTTCTCCTTAAGTTCCTACAACTTTGAGACCATGCAGCCTACATTCATTTCTTCTGAGCAAATCAGGCTAGAACACCCTTTCTGTGGAACAACCATTATTTTACAATTGCCACCTAATACATTGTGCCTTCTAAGGCAGGCAATCAAGGATTGACATCTATATGAGGTAACACTGTGAACTCCATGGCTTTCCAAGTATTTACGGAATTCATCCCTCAAAGCTGTAATGAAGAATATGGCATTCTCTTTGAACAGGGGCTCATCTATCCAATATATGAGTTGGTTGAGTGCAGCATCATATGGAGTGGTGGCAGTACTAGTGTTTTCCTGTGAACACTTTGTCAGGTAGTTGGTCATGCATTCCTTGTGGTATCAGAAGTCCTCAGCAATCATATCAATACACCTGTTTCCATCATGACCACAAATCTTGTCTAGCATCTACTCATCTTCAAGTTTGTTTGCTTTTTCCCATACTGCATTCTGTCTGTCATAAGTAGTGATCAAAATGAGGGATTTATTCCCCATGGTTGTGCGTGCTCTTCCACAAATGAAGCACTTTTCCTTGTGTTTGATGGGCTGTGGCAGTGACATCCATGTTTATTAGGCCTGCTGTTGTCTGGCTCAGGATTAAGTTCTGCTTCAAATAAAGTGCCTTCTGGCTTTTCAACTTTTTTCCTCTTCTGGTCAACAGTTTTACGATTTATGTACTTCACACGACATTATGTGAGCCACAAAGGATTCCTCCCCAGAAAGTCACATTGAGCTTTCAGCTGATTGTCAAGTCTGTATGAAACATCATCCTTTCTGTTGGTTACAGCATATAGGAGGAAGGGTAGCCGTGATTTGTCAGTTTCTGAAGAGGACCAGTGTGACCATCTGTTTTCTGACATATGCAAGCAGTATAGTTGGTACTGAGCAGCTTTCTCTCAAGCTGCTTGGTTGAGAACTTATTCTTCTCCAATTCACATCACTCCTCTCCTGTTATCTCCACATCACTCTTATCCTCTCCTGTTCAGTTCACTCCTCTTCCCTCTCCTCTCCTTTCTCCTCCACACTTCTTCTCTCTTGTTTAATCCCCTTCTCTTCACTCTTCTCCCCTCTCCACTCCTATTCTCTCTAATTCCATCCACACCTCTCCACTCTTCTCTCTTGTTCAATCCACTCATATACTCTTCACTCTGTATTCTCCTCTCCAATCCACTCCACTTCTATCCACTCTCCTCTCCTCTCCTCTCCTCTCCTCTCCTCTCATCTCTAACTCCTCTCCAGTATTCTCCCCTTCCCTCTTCTTCTCTCCGATTCAATCAACTCCTCTCCATACCTCTCTACTCCACTCTTCTTTCCTGGTCAATTCACTCTTCTTTTTTCCTTCACTATTCTTCTCTCTTGTTCAGTCCACCCTTGTCTTCTTTTATGCTTTTCTCCTCAATTCTTTCTTCTTCTCTGTTCAATCCTCCACTCTCCTCTCCACTCCACTCCTCTTTACTGTCATTTCCAATCCTCTGCTGCCTTCTCTTCTCGCTAACTTTTCCTCCACATCAAACCCAATAAGATCAGAACCAAATCTGCAAATGGGAAATACTGTGCATTCAGGTGAAATAAATCTAGATGTTTGACACTACTAGCTAACTAGCTTTTGATAAATCACTCACTCTATAAACTGTACAGTACTATATACAAAAAAAAAAAAAAAAAAAAAAAACTATGCATAATAAATAGAGTGTATTAACAATGTTTAGTGCAGCCTTTAGTTATCCTTAATGGCATATTATCTGTCTGACATGAAAAACACTTCAAGGACACCAACTTTCATATAAGTGTATTTCTAATGATTCCTCACTCCAAACGTACCCCAGAAGTAGCATTTATTCTCATATCTATTTCTTTACCTAGTAAGTCTAGTTGACATTTTTGCAATTTTTTTACTTCTGGTCGAAGCAAACTTGATAAATAGGACACATACTTCTTGTAAAGCATAATATTCTGAGCCAATGTTCATTTTGTAGGCAAATTTTGATTTACTTTTAGTCATAGACTTATGACTAAAATGCCATTTTATTTTTAGTCATATTTTAGTCTGAATTGTTTTACTTGAGGAAATACAATACAATTTAAGTCTACTAAATGTAAAATCAAATGGGTTTGGTTAAATTGTAATGCATTAATTCAGAATTATAAAAAAAATTCCAAAACCATTATATACTCCCAGAGAAAACATCTATTAATTAACCTGTTAATATGAATAATTTTGAATAAGTTTGAACATGCAATACACACACAGATTTAACTGCAGTGACAATAAAAAAATTGCAGACGAAAACCAGATGATAATTATATAAAAACTAGCTTTAAATGACGACAACTATGAGGAAAATGTATTGACACTTTCATTAATGTCAATGTCAATCATCAACGTTGTTGATGAAAATAATGACAAATTATAGTGTCCACGAAATTAACACTGTTCTGAGTCTTAAAAAAAATAAAAATAGGTCTCTACCCCATTCCTGTGAGGAGTTATGGTCATTTAAAGGAACCACAGAAATTAGCTAAAATGGCTAAAGCTATCTAAGTAAACTAGTAGAGAATGAATGTTGCTGCTACAGGGATACATTTGGGATGTGGAATCATCAGAAATATACTTACTTATCCATATTACCATTATTTTCACAAAATGCTGGGGCAGACCTACTGATATTCACTAAAGTCACTTTGTCAACCAACTTATCCATTGCTCAAAGAACACCTGGGGAATATTTTCATCACATCTTTTTTTCGCAGCAGCTGTTGTACAGGCAAAGTAAACAGTTAAAGAAACCCCTAGGGGTCATAGATGGAACTAACCATCGACAATATGCCATGGCTTGTGTACAGATGCTCCTTAATGGATAATCTAAAGCTGGACTTTGATCTATATTCCTCTGGAATTCTGGACATAACAAAGTAACAGCTGCTCATCCACTTTGACAACTGAAATCCTCCTTTGGCACAATCAGTGATGAGATTCTGAGCCACATGAACTGCTTTATCCACTGCAGGCAAAGATGTTAAGCAGTCATCCATATAGATGTTCTGAAGAATGGTATTCAAAACACTAGAGTTAAACTCAGCTTGACACAGCTAATTGGCACAGCTAGGTGAGGACAGTGGTCCAAACAGATGTACCTTCATCCTATATTCCATAGCAGTCTCACATTACCTCCCGGAAACCATAAAATTGTAGAAAGGCTACATGTTTCTGAGAAACCTTTACCTGGTGAAACATGACTTAAATATCAGTTAACAAAGCAACAGGCTCCTATCTGAACCTCGGTAGAACTCCCAGCAGAGAGACCTTACCATCTTCTCATTTCAACTGGTGATGGGGTACTACCTCTTAATATCCTTTGTCAATAAAATCAGACAGGAATGTTGTATTCTCTGATATTCTTGATTTCTTTTAAACTTCCTTTGCACACTCCGCAAACGTGGAGGATGACATCAGATGACTTATAAGGTAAGTTTTTACAATAATGACCAGCTTCAAACTTAGTTGAGATTTCCATGATTTTCATAAATTGTTTATAATTTCTTGACACGGTTACATCTCCTTAGACAGCTTCTCATTACATTTTTGTTTATATTGAGCAATCAACAGATCCTCCAACCTGGCGACGGAGATCCTATTGGCAGGGACTACAGGACGGCCAGTCTTTCCTCTGTCACTATTACCACCGCCTTGGCTGTTAATGATTTTCCATGGCTCCATTAGATTTGAGGCATTAATACCGATCAACAGCTCAACATCTTCATTGATATTGGGAATTTTTATACAATCCTTTAAGTCTTCCTGACTGAGAACATTGTTCTTGCTTATAGGCATTGTTCCTTGAGTATACAACTCTGGTAGATCCATGAAGGTCTGTCCAACTAAGTTTGAAATCTGAAGACCTCTAAGCTTAAATGTGTCTACTGACTTTTCCTGGTCTAAAGTATGGAGCAGTATTGAGTTTCTTGTTCCTGTAAGGTTACATTTTCTCATAAGTTGTTGTGTACAAAAACTGACAGAACTCCCATGATCCAAAAATGCTTAAGTATTTACAATCTTGCTATGATAGTTATACTGGAACGTTAGACAGGACACACTCATTGTTCCAAGTCCCAGTCTGACCACAAGCTTGCAAAGTAACAAGAGCATTGTTTACTGGTAATCGTGGTGATTTCACTTTAGTTTCTATATGAAGCAGGGCCTTTGCTTTCAGACATCACAAATCAATGGGTTTCTACAATCCTTGCTTACATGTCCAATCTTTACACATCCAAAACAGGAATGCTCAGTTTTTCTTTTTGTTTCATGTTCTTTAGACGAGAACACCTTTCCAATGAGTGACTGCCCTTACAAGCAATACACATCCTGCTGTCGCCTTTCTGTTGAACAGGATTAGTACAAGTATTTTATACTTAAGATGGACACCAGTCTGAAACAGTGTTAACACCTGAAACAGTAGCAAGGCCATTACTCATAATTTTAGACTTAGGTTTTGATACGGAATGAAGACGCTAATTATTCACATTGCAAATCTCAAAATAATGAATCAGAAAGAATCTTTACTTCACATTTAATGAAGTGAAAACATGGTCCTGTTGCCTCAACGTTCCTGTAGCTCACAGGAAGGTAACTTCAATTTTTCTCGAAACTTGTATGGCAGCTTCATGACAAGTCAAAGATTAGATGGGAAATTAATCTCTTCCATATGCTGCAAATCTTCCATGTTATTACAACAACTTCTCAAAAAGATCTAAAATATTTCAAAATTAATCTTCGGCCAGACCATGACCTTCTCCATATATGCCGCTTTTATTTTATTTTACCCACCAAAATGCTCTTTTCAGCTCTCATGTTGTTATAGTTACAGACTAACTCTCTTGGTTGTCCTCTTGTTTATTGCTCAAGATAGCAAAGGTATTCTTGCTCGTCACTAGTTTTCTTTTCAATGGCTTGTTCAAAAGCTTTAATGATAGAGCCTTACTGCAATGGATCACCAAAAAAATCCAACATCATCTGAGGTGGAAGAGAAACCAAAGCTTACTGTTTTAGTAACTGAGTAGTTATGATAGTACAACATCATGCAAACTAGGACTCTTGAGTTTGAACACTAGTGGAAACTGGGGGAGGTAACACTTGTGTGTGTGGGAGTTTTTATCAGAACTTGAAATTTGCTGCCTTGCTGATTAAGATTTACATCTTATGTTTCTTATAATATGCATTCATAAGATCCCCTTCATCTCTCATTCTTTCAACACTTTCCTCACTTGATTCCAGCACAGATAATTTTGCATTGGCAACAGCTAATTTTGTTTCCATTTGTAATTGTTCCTTTTCCCTACACAGTTTCTCTTTCTGACTTTAAAGTTCTTCCTCAAAGTTTATTTAAAGCAGCTACAGACTGCAACAGGGCTGCCCTTTCAGCCTTAGGTTTAAGACAAGCAGATTCAGTACTTGAAAACCTTGAAGAAATAGAGGACGAATGGGTTTTGCATTGAGATCCCTTCTTTGTGGCATTTGATACACTGTTATCCATTATCCATGTCCATTATGGACATTCCATCATCATTATCATTATTCCATCAGAATTAGAATCAGAATTTGCTTTACTCGCAGGGTGTCTGCAAACACACAAGGAATTTTTTTAAGATGCTCCTGGTACGGTCGCTGTGATTTTGCCAAGTATGACATGTTCCTGGATCAACATCTTGTGTTGATCCTGGATCAACATTATTATTAAAACTATAGATTTAACGTAATACCTACCCTTAAACCTAACCCTACCCATAATTTATTCCTAAAATCTGTGGGAAATTATAGCTGATTAACAAGAGTGTAGAAGCACCTAACCCTGATTTTACGTGCTTCTACTAAAACAGATATTTCCTGAAAAGTTATATCTGAATTCTGATTGGTTGATTGGAACGTTGTTCCAGGATCAACAAGGATGTTGATCCAGAACATGTTGTACTTGGTGAAATCACGTTCACCCTCCTGGTCGATACATACATATATGCATACATACACATCTAACATGAGAACAAAAAATACATTTATCAAGACATAGCAATAAATAATGTGTATGAATTTATGTACAGATTTGGGGAGAGCAGTGCGGTTTCTCCTGATGTCCATGATCATCTCCACCAGTTTTCAGCGTGTTCACCTTCAGGTAGTTATGGCTGCACCAGACAGACAGCTGCAAAAACTCATTTCTGTAAGCAGACTCATCTCCATCCTGGATGAGGCCGATGACTGTGGTGTCATCTACAAACTTCAGGAGCTTGACAGACGGGTCTTTTAGAGGTGCAGTAATTTGTGTAGAGGGAGAAGAGCAGTGGGGACAGAACACTCAAAAACTCCAGCATCTGATAACCACTGTTTTATATCTTCTTTCATTGTACAGACAAGCCACCTTTTCTGCTTTTCATTCTCCGTTTTGGACACCGGCATTTCCCGCAATGAGTTATGAGTTTCAAAGGCATCTTTACACATTGTTTAAAAACTCTTAAAATACTTTTGCACAACATAAACCCGTTCCTTTGGCCAAACCTCAAGAAGGAAGATCATTAATCACATTTAACTTTATTTGCTTGAGTGAACTTGGATTTGTGTTAGGCAACAGAGCAAAAATTACACAACGAACAAACTGCAATCCAATTCAACACAACGAAATGCAGCAAGCCAAAGCATTATTTAAAGTAAAGCATTCAAACTTCTTTCTGGATCAATGGATCAGTCTCATATTATGATGTAGTAATATTGCTCAAAGAAAGAGAGGTTAGTTCACCTGCGTTTTGTCGAGCTTCAGAAACTCTGCATTATCGAGTTTAAAGCTTACACACTCAGTTTGATCCAAGAGGTCAAGATTCTGCAACACACCAGGCGAGCGATCCAATAGTAGTCACTTAATCTGTCAATGCGCAAGTTGACATTTTCATTCACAGAATTCCTCCTTTTGATCCGATGCTCAAATAAATTAAAGATAATTTTAAGTTACTTATTTTATTTGGAGGACGAGAAGGCTAAGGAGAAACTCAGAATACGAGAAGACAAAGGGGAATCACGGATGACGAGAATGCTGCACACACTAAGGACTCCCCCCAAACAACAGGAAAAGACTGGAATATATAGGGAGACTAATGACACTAGAGTCCCTGCACCTGGTGCAATTAACAGGAGTGCAATTAATTTGAAGACAGGACCAGACTAGAGGAATTCTAGTGCCTAAGGGGAAGTGAGCCCACTAGTGGACACCCAGGGAAACTCTACAGCGTGACAAATCCACTCATCTATAGGCGTGATAGTCGTGATTACACAGAAATAGTGAGCTGATTTGCACACAAACAGATGGTAATCATGCAGATACATTCACATTCAACATAAAACACACTCACACATATATGAAAACTGTTGAAAAATAAAACAAATGAAGAAAAAGGTGATCACTAAATTCTGCCTCCATCAGCGGACAGGTGTGTCAGAGCGCGTCACGAGCTGCCACGAGAGAGAGCCAGAATTCAAATAAACTGGGAGGCCAAGATGGCGCCATTCCAAGCAGACATGCTGCGCTCTTAATCCTCAGACATCATCGTGATTTACATGCAATAAGTGAGGAAAATTACCTTTCTCTTCTTGATATTAGGGATTAACTTTGTTTTAAAATTCGGTCGTATGTGCAAAAACAAAGCGAAACATCACTTTGAAACGAGCATGGAGAAAAATGGAAATATTGCTCCACCCCAACTTTTCGCATCATGTCCCAATAAAGCAATGCTGACAGATTTATCCAATGTTTCTACTGAGTCAGTCAAATCAGAGAAAGCCTCAGCAACTCCTCTACCCTGCACTCCAGCTAAAAGCCCAGCTGCAAAAAAGGAAAGATTACATCTCCTGAATCTGACTTTAATAAGGTTATGGGCGCTATTCAGTCTCTCTCCACAAAATGTGAAGTTATTTTCGAAAAAGTTACTTCTATGGAGACAAGCGTGAGAAACACTGATCATGCCATGGCTTTCATGACTGAACTGTTGAAAAACTAACCACAATGGGAGAAATGTTGCGCTGGAAAAGAAGACCCTAGATCTGAGAGAGGAAAACAAACAACTCAAACTTCAACTGCTGGAGGTGAATAGCTATCGATGGGGGCTGAGACTGCAGGCGATGAAGGAGGAAGATCAACAGGAAAACACTTGGCCCTTGGTTCAGAAATCCAGAGAAGAAGGCAAAAGAGCATCATTCATAGGTGCTTTTGCTTACATTGAAGGTAAAAAAAAAGAGTTAATGTTGATGTTTATGTGACCTTGGAGAACTTTAACCAGATCTAGGCTTAACGGTTCTTGACTACACCACCTGGTGCCTCTCACACCAAGATATACTTTATTACTGCTGAACACCTAACCTAAGGCAAACAGGTTCATAGAAATACACCAAGAGATGAACTAAACAGAGACGTGCTTTCAGTAAAAGAGTAAGACACTTTATTAGTAAATAGTACAATTAAAAGAGCCACACTGTCATGGTAAAGGCACAACCCAGAGACTTGGCTGACAGAGGATGCCCAGGACTGGTATTGGCTGCTACCAGGAACCTATAATTAGCAGTGTAACAGGGACATATTAATTCACTGTCAGGATAGGTTACCTGTCCGGGATAAACGTGAAGTTCACCAACCGTGCTCTAAACTCTGGTGCCTACAGTCAAAATCATACACACACACCACGCACACATAGGCACAATCACTGCAAACAAGTGATTCAATCAATATTGTGAAGTGCAGTTTACCACTACAATACGAGGTGCAGTGCATGAAGATGAAAAATACTTGTAAACAGATTGATTGCTTATTATTTACTTTTTGTTTGGAAAAACAAACATCAGCATCTGAAAAAAAACAAAAAAACAAAACAAAAAACAGGTTTTATGTGTTATAAAAGCTGAGGGAGGTTTTGAAATGCTTGATTTATTTCGATGTTAATAATACTTTCAATTTGAATTGGGTAAAGAGTTTTGTCAATTATTTTATCCCACACAATATCTTTAAAAAAGTGGGTGGGCTTATGTTTTTGCTCACCTGTAATCTCTCTCCTTCTAAGCTCCCTATAAAACTATAAAAACAGACACTTTTGCCTTGGAAACTTTGTTTCATACACAATTTTCCCCCACATAATGTAAAGCTATGGAATAATGAAACTATTCTTGCAAAGAACAAGTCAATTATTGTTTTAATAATTGGCATGATAAGGGAATTGATTATCTTTGTGATTTGTTAGATCCACAAGGAAATTTTTATTCTTATAATGATTTCATATCTAAACATAATTTCCCTGTCATTCATAAGGAATTTCTTACATTGGTAAAATCTATACCATGTAACAACATTGAGTTTTACAGAATAATTAACTCAAATGATATATAGGGAATTTGAATAATTAATCAGGAATATGATTAATTTATATCTCAGATGACAGTTACATTAAATTTGATTGATTATGAAAAATAGCTCAATTGCTTATACCAATAAATAATCACAGGGCATTGTAATTTACTCATTAATATGTCAATATTCCATTCTTCATATCAATTGTTGTGATAGCTCTTACTGTAAATTACTGCAAATCAAACAGCGGTTTGTCCAGCAAACCACTGTTGACCTATCAATTTTCAATAAAGTTATCACGCCTTATAATTCAAGGAAAAATATTCTCTGGCCATGAAAACATTATCCTATCCTTATGATAAATTTAGTTTCTAAATTTAGAGCTTGTAGCTATAGATCAGACATCTCAGTGACTCATAATGTGAGTGGGGTGGAGTCCAAGCCAATCGTCAGTATATGGGTTTTTAATAATTAAACTAGTAATACATCAAACTACAAATCACACAGAGTAAATATGCGTACAACAATACAAACAGTAAGCTTTATACAAGACATAACGGAATCCAAATAAAAGAGAGAGAGAGAGAGAGAGAGAGAGAGAGAGAGAGAGAGAGAGAAAATAGAATGAGATCACATAAGGAGCTCAGGTATGGAAGATCAAGATGGCGGCGCGATCACATCGCGAGGCTCAGCGTCTTACCAGATTTCGGAAATTAGTGTTAATCTACCTGGTTATTTCACTCGTGTTCGCGCGATTCAGTTATGCGAACTACATCTATACCAAACAGTCACTTTTGGACATCAACAAACGGTGTTCCAACATAGTTTTAGATTATCCTTTCGACTTCAGCGAACTCCCGCCGGAGCTACTGAGATCACCGCGGACAAGCGGATCACTCGTACCGACCGGAAGTTCTCGGCGTCGGCGTCGAGACCGTAAACAAAGACGAGGAAAGCGTGGAGGGCTGCGTGCTAAGCTAAGGCTAAATCCACATCGACCAGCTCTGCCCAGCATCTTCCTTGCCAATGTACGGTCTCTGATGAACAAGATGGATGAACTAAAGATCTGGACCCTCACACAGAAATGGCTTATGGACTGTAATGTTATGTTTTTCACTGAAACATGGCTCTGCAACGATGTCCCAAACAGCGTGGTACATATGGATGGACGCTCTTTCTTCAGGGCTGACAGAGTAGCAGCAACCTCTGGTAAAAACAAAGGTGGTGGAGTATGCATTTATGTTAACAAATCATGGTGTAAAGACTCTGTCATTGTTGATACCTACTGCTCTGCTGATCTGGAGTTCCTGATTATCAAGTGCAGGCCATTCTATCTACCACGTGAATTTACTTGCATTGTTGCAGCTGCAGTTTATGTACCTCCGGACGCTAATGCTAACGTGGCTATGAAAGAACTTTGTGCTGCTATTAGCAAATTACAAACCCTGCACCCGGATGGAGCCTTTATTGTTGCTGGGGACTTCAATCACTGCACTTTAAGATGTTTTCTCCCTAAATTTCATCAAAATGTCTCCTGTGACTGATGCCTACAAAGTCACACCCCTCCCCCATCTGGGTCAGTCAGACCACCTCTCTTTGTTCCTGCTCCCCAAGTATACCCCGGTCATCAAATGTGTGAAACCTACAATAAGGACTGTTAAAATCTGGCTGGAAGGTGCAGACTCCACTCTTCAACATCAGTTCCAGCACACAGACTGGAGTGAGTTTGCTGCCCAGGCCACCATAAACTCTCAGATTAACATTGACACTTACACAAATTCTGTCCTGGAGCACATCAACAGATGTGTAAGCAGAGTGACCACACTCAAAAAAATTAAAATTTTCCCCAATCAGAAGCCCTGGATGAACAGAGAGGTTCGCCTCCTGCTCAAAGCAAGAGATGCAGCCTTCAGGTCTGGAGACCAGGAGGCTTACAGCTCAGCCAGAGCCAACCTGAGGAAGGGTATCTGCCAGGCCAAACTCACACATAAACAAAGGATTGAAGAACACTTCAATTCTTCAGACCCCCGGCGTATGTGGCAAGGCATACAATCTATCACCGATTACAAACCACCTAACTCTGTGCCCCCCTCCAGCTCTGCCTCCCTCCCAGACGAGCTCAATCACTTTTATGCTCGCTTTGATAAAAATAATAAGGAGATCTCACTCAAAACTGAGCATCAACCCAGTGAACTGCCTCTCACACTCTCCACATCAGATGTTTACTCCACTCTGCGTAAAGTGAATGGACGGAAAGCAGCTGGCCCTGACGGAATACCTGGTCGTGTACTTAAAGCCTGTGCGGAGCAGCTGGCTGAGGTCTTCACAGACATTTTCAATCTGTCCCTGGCCCAAACAACTGTCCCCACTTGCTTCAAAACCTCCACCATCGTGCCTGCACCGAAGCATTCCACTGCCTCGGTCCCTAACGACTTCCGTCCTGTTGCACTCACCCCCATCATTTCCAAGTGCTTTGAGAAACTGGTCGCATCCCACTTAAAATCCTGTCTCCCTGCTACATTAGACCCTTTCCAATTTGCCTATCGCAACAATAGGTCAACAGAGGACGCCATCTCAACGGCACTTCACTCTGCCCTCACCCACCTGGACAGTCAGAACACACACGTGAGAATGCTGTTCATAGATTTCAGTTCTGCATTTAATACAGTAATCCCCTCCAAGCTGATCTCCAAGCTCAGCCATCTTGGAATCAGCACACCCATCTGCAATTGGATTCTAGATTTTCTGACTAACAGACCTCAGTCTGTTAAGTTAGATAACCTCTCCTCCTCCATCATAACCCTGAACACTGGAGTGCCACAAGGCTGCGTACTTAGCCCTCTCCTGTACTCCCTATTCACCAATGACTGTGTTCCTGTTTATGGCTCCAACACCATAATCAAATTCGCAGATGACACCACGGTGGTAGGTCTGATCAAGGATGACGACGAGTCAGCCTACAGGGATGAGGTGCAGCACCTGGCTGAGTGGTGTGCCACCAACAACCTGGAACTGAACACCCAGAAGACTAAGGAGATCATTGTGGACTTCAGGCGGACTAGGAATCATGCACACACACCCATCTACATCAACGGAGCTGTAGTGGAGCGTGTGTCGAGTTTCAAGTTCCTTGGCATCCACATCTCAGATGATCTCACCTGGTCCCTAAACACCTCCACCCTGGTCAAAAAGGCTCAGCAGCGCCTTTACTTCTTACGGAGCCTTAAAAAAGTTCACCTCAGTCCTAGGATCCTTTCTGAATTCTACCGCTGTACCATTGAGAGCATACTCACAAACTGCATCTCAGTGTGGTACAGCAATTGCTCCGCATCTGACCGCAAAGCACTCCAGCGGGTGGTGAAAACTGCTCAACGGATCACCGGCACCCAGTTAACATCCATCGAGAACATTTACCAGAAGCGCTGTCTGGGCAGGGCAAGAAACATCATCAAGGATGTCTCTCACCCAAACCATGGACTTTTCACCCTCCTTCCATCCGGCAGGCGTTACAGAAGCCTACGCTCTCGAACAAGTAGGCTCAGGAAGAGCTTCTTTCCTGAGGCTGTGACACTCCTGAACGCCACACCACCAATCTAACCTGCACCTGCTCTTTTACTGCACTGGTCACAGTACTTTACATACATGTATTGCACTACTCATATTTTGCACAGACTGCACATGGTTAAATCCATTACACTATAAACTGTCTAAAGCTGTTACTGTACAAGCACAGTAAACTATTCTACAAAAAATATAATTGCACTACTGTTATTTTGCATATAATTGTTAAACAATACTTTTGCACACTCATTCAACTGTATTTATTATTACTGTTCTCAAGTTCCTGCTATTCATAATGTATATATAATCATTCTTTGCTCTGTTCATAATGTACATACAATCCCTACATTACATTAATATTTATATTCTGTATATACTCTGATCAATATTGTATATAGCAACTCCACTGTACATTCTGTATATCATAAGCTTTACTTACTCTGCACTTTTATGTATATATATAACACTATATTCTTGCACTTCTGGTTAGATGCTAACTGCATATCATTAGCTCTGTACTTGTACTCTGCATAATGACAATAAAGTTGAATCTAATCTAATCTAATCTAATCATAGTCAGTAACTTTTGGAAGCCAACAACGATCAGATCACAGCAACAATTTAAAGCAGCATTTAAATCTCCATAGAGAAAGTGATACTTGCAAAGTGTCCAATGTGCGTGAGCTGGACATCGGGGCGCGCTGGATCTTTTGAAACCGGCGTGCGCGTGCTGGAGACCGGCGCACGCTGGAGCACGTGGTCTTTTGTTCTGTCCTCGCGCGGTATTTGAAAGGTTCAACAAACAATGTTCCAGAATTCGTCTTCCTTGCGTGGAGAGGCGAATAGTTGAATAAACTTAGTAAAGAAAAGAAACAACAAAAGAACGAAAGCTTCCAAAGGAGCCATTAAAATGTCTTTTTCTCTCAGCCCCTGTGCTGAGAGGGGGGGGGGGGGGGCTTGCGCTATGAGCCGCGCGGAAGCAACGTTGGAGAGCAGCGGGTCCGAGGACGGAGAAGGAGAAGAAGAGAGGGCGGGCCTTGTTCGGTCGATTCTTATAGCTTGAAATGGTTCACGCCCCTTTTTCGAGGGAACATCCAATGAATGTCCGCGATCTGCAGCGGAGGGAAAAGTTCCTTTGTCTCTGTGGAGACAACCCCCTGATGATTTAGGGCTCCTCCGAGTTCATCGGGGAGTTCTAGGAAGTTTGTAATTCCAGATTAAAATAAATTTTTCATTACTTTGCTCTAGATAAATGGGTTTGTCAGAACATGACGATCACAACGATACTAAACATAATATGTATAAGTGATCAAAACATGAAATTACATTCAAATGCAGAATTACACATATTTAAAGATTTGATTAACACATGATAACACTGCAGATAGTCCCAATTTATATGGGAAACCTCTAATGCACCGCAAAAGAAATACGTAATACATTTAGAAAACATAAAAACAAAAAGGTAAGTTTAGAATGCATAAGGAAAGGAAACCAGTGATTTGGCTTCCCTCCTGTCCTGTTGTCCAGGGTGGTCATAAAGTTTTACGACCTGCAGGGGTGGGGGTTGCAGAAACATGGCTCTCTTTGAGAAAGTTAAAGTGAGGAGAGACATTTCCTAAAGTATAAGCTAGCAACTTATACTCTTCACATAACAAGGATTAACCATTTTATGCAATCCATAAACATATTTAAAATACATATTATTAATAAAATTAAAATAAGTAAGGAACTTCTAAGAAAGGTTTCCTTCGTCTTCAGGAATTTGGTTGGGGGTTTTCATTTCTCCTTTGAGGCTTGCACGGGTATCGTAAATTAATTTAAGTCCAGCCAGGCTGGCGCCAGGCCAGGCAATTAGTGCAAAATGGGTTTCATTTTTTTATGCCTGAATTTAACCCATGAATCGATGATCTGCATATCCGTTACAACCAAATGGACTTGTTCATCTAATGAAATGTCATTTATCATTTGAAGAAATTGTAAAGAGTGAACAGAAATTTCTGAATGAAGACAAGAGTATTTACGACCCAGAATGTAGTAATAAAATTATAAGAAATGTGTTTCTGTCAAGAAAACAAATTACCCCGAGGGGGGATTTTTTGGGGGAATCCTTTGATAGAAAATATTAAATTGGAAAAAAGCATGGCTCTTACCTTACAAATTTTGTATCCCCAACAAGGTGAGAGAACTATTGAGAGAATGTTTACCTGAAAGGCCCTTCACTTCATTATAAATGGCTTATGGTTACAATATCTCAGCACAGGCAATTAAATTAGAAATAACATGATATGATGTTTTGTAGTGTATTGCATAATGTTTGCTAATGTTTTAGTATAACAAAATAGACAGTAACTTCAGGGCTAGATTTACTACCAGCTTCTGCCAGAGCAAAACCCTCTTATTAAAGACACGTAGAGAAACACTAACTATGAAAAAGCATAGGCAGTTATTTTTCAGGCTGACCTTATAGTATATGCATTTGTAGGAGTTTCCCTTTCAGAAAAACAAATTATGCAAGGACATTTAATAAGTTTTGTGTTAATCAGTTAAATAGTATTTGAGACATTATTTAACGGTCAAATACACTTCTTAACACATTTTGGGCGACTGTTGTAAGTAGATTACCCACAACACTATCATTGTCTCTGCTTGTTTTTGAGACTTGCTAATTTACACTGCTCTTGGTAGATTGTGTTGGTCATTATACAAATGAGCTGGCTGCTTCTGTGTTCTTTAATTTGCATATCCACAAAAGATCACCTGCAGAACTTTCCACTCCCATCAATGCTTTTATGGCATTGCAGTCTCACACTAATTTGCCCTGTTTTGTAAATAGTGTCTAGAATATGATAATGTAACTGTTTCAAAAACATCACTTATTCTGAAGGTAGAAATTAATGTTTAAATACTTTAAAAGAAAGTACTTTAAATTACCATATGCCAGCATGCAAACTGTATGCATTTTGAATGAATTTTTATTTATTTATTTAAACCCTTTGTTCTGTGTTTATGAAAAATATGATATATGCCTTCAGAGTGAGCAGGCAGAAAATTATTTGCTGCCTCTTCCTCTCATATTTTGGATAACATCTCTGAATTTTATCTCAAAGTCCACCATCTGAGTCATGCAATTTTAGTTCAAAGACAGTCGTATTGTCAAGGAGTGGATGATTTGTAATTTGTATTTCAGGAGATGTGGTCGCATTATCATGCAGAAGAGATCCTCTTCCTCTTCGTTTTTTAATGAATATTCTGATGAGAGGCTGTCTTTTACTAGGTTGTCCCCTTCCAATTTCTGCCCTGTTTATAAGAGATTTGTGAGAATGGTTTCTTTAAAAAGCACTTTGACAGCAGAGAAGGCAGAAAAAAAGCATATTTTGAATTCCACATTTCCATGCCTTTTGTTGGGTTATGTGGTCAATTTTCACAGTTCTTGTAACATTTACTTTTTTTTTCTTGTATACAATTATTGTATACAAATGTTTATGTAAACTAAATTATCATTCCAACAGGATAGATGTAGCATCACTAGATGTGCTTGTCTTGTCACAATGTTTAGATTAATCTTCAAACACTTGTAACATATTACCTTTTTAAAATAATGATACCTCAAATTGTGCAGCTTGTTGAGTAAGGATACATTTAAATACCATATTTTCAAAAGCACAAATAATGATCTGAGTTGAAAGAATACATTTTTGTTAGACTAAGTTAGACCATTCAAAAACCACATACAGTTATAATCTTCTTCTGGTATGTATAAGGGTTTGTGTATTAGCCCTGTGATAACTGGAAATCCATCCTGCTTGTTTACCCTGCTTGTGGCCTGAGATGGTGGGACAGACTCGAGCCTGCCGTGACCCTTCAGAGGATGAGCGGTTTGGAGAATGGCAGAATAGATCTCCAACCTAGAGCACAAAAACTGGAGTCACTGTATGTATTACACCAGGTTACTTTTTGTGATACTTGCCAATCCTCTCACTTGGAGCTTTAATGAGGAAAAAGAGTGAAAGGAATATCACACATTTATCCAGACTGAAAATCAGTTTAATGCCAATTAGTCACAAATTGTTTTTGTTGAAGTGTTTTGAAATGCACAGACCTTGTAAATGTGTTATTTTACTCTAGCCCGGTGAAGACTGATATACTGCTGCTGACACTGAGTATTTTATATTTGTCACAATGCCATGACCATTGAGTCATTAAAAAGTGACAAAATTAGGCATAATAACTTGTTAGACAGTACCCTGTAAAAGGAAATTTTGAAATGCAGAATTTACTCAGCATAAACTTCAAATGTATTTTACTGACATCACAATTATTGTTTGCGAGTGCTGAACGTACTGGTGAGTGTGGTATGGTGAGGGGCGTAACATTTTTCATAAAATCCTTGAGGTATTCAGGCCAATCACAACGCACTGGATAGCTTGCCAATCAGAGCACACCTCACTTTTCAGAACACTGAGCTTTGTAAAAATTTTGTACAAGTTTCAGAAAGGCGGGGCATAGAGGAGAGTCAATAATGTACATTTTGGTCTAAATTAATGTGTTTTTTGATCCTTAAAGAGCTCTCAGTCCCTCCATTGAAGCTGTGTGAACGGGATACTGTCCATGTTCAGAAATGTAAGAAAAACATCATCAAAGTAGTCCACGTGGCATCAGAGGGTCAGTTAGATTTTTTTTAATCATCAAAAATAAATTTTGATCTTCTCTTCCATGTCTCTTGTGAGAGAGAGTTCAAAACAAAGCAGTTTGGAATATCGGACCCACTTTATATTAAGTGGCCTTAACTACTATGTACTTACATTTTAATTAATCATTTAGTACAATGTACTTATTGTGTACATACATGTTTTTACATTGTACTTATATTTAAAAAAAACTACATGCAATTACATCTGTATTTAATTTCTGTAATTACATTTATAATTACACTGTTGATCCATACTTTACACCTTAACCCACCCTTAAACTTACCCATACCTCCAACCCTCTCCCTAACCTTACCCCTATCCCACCTCAATAGCAGCAAAAGTGTTTTTCAATACAATATGAACACAATAAGTACATTGTACTTATTTTTTTTATGTAAGTACATAGTAGTTAAGGCCACCTAATATAAAGTGGGACCGGAATGGGAGGGCGGTAATAAAATCTAGTGCGATGTGGGACCAGGGTCTCGAAGGGACCGGTAGCGGTTGAAGTAACCCATCAGGGGGTAGATTGAAAGTCTTGCCAGTGGCAACCGAGCAAGCCAAAACAAAACTGTTAAGATCCTGTCCACTGTCAACTGTCCAAGATGCTAGAAAAGGTGGTATCCTCACAATTGTGTTCCTTCTTAGAGAAAAATGGTATATGTGAGGAATTCCAGTCAGGATTTAGACCGTATCATAGTGCTGAGACTGCTCTCCTTAGAGTTACAAATGATCTGTTCTTATCATCTGATCGTGGGTGTATCTCTCTATTAGTTTTATTGGATCTTGGTGCTGCGTTTGACACAATTGACCACAACATTCTTTTGCATAGACTTGAACACTTATACTTAACACATACTTATATGACCGCCATCAGTTCGTAGCAGTGAATGAAGATGTATCATATCGATCACAAGTGCAGTATGGAGTACCTCAAGGCTTAGTACTAAGGCCACTACTCTTCACGCTTTATATGTTACCCTTGGGAGATATCATCAGGAAACATGGTGTTAGCTTTCACTCTTATGCTGATGATACTCAGCTCTATATTTAATCGTGGCCCAGTGAAATACACCAATTTGAAAAACTAATGGAATGCATAGTCGATATAAAAAACTGGATGACAAGTAATTTCTTACCGCTAAATTCTGAAAAAAAAAAAACAAAGGTTTTAAATATAGGACCTAAAAACTTTGCTTGTAATAACCTAGAACACTGTCTAAGACTTGATGGTTGCTCTGTCAATTCTTCGTCATCAGTTAGGAACCTAGGTGTGCTATTTGACCGCAATCTTTCCATAGAAAGCCACGTTTCTAACATTTGTAAAACTGCATTTTTCCATCTCAAAAATATATCTAAATTACGGCCTATACTCTCATTGTCAAATGCAGAAATGTTAATCCATGCATTAATGACCTCAAGGTTAGATTGTTGTAATGCTGTATTGGGTGGTTGTTCTGCACACTTAGTAAATAAACTACAGCTAGTCCACAATACAGCAGCAAGAGTTCTTACTAGAACCAGGAAGTATGACCATATTTAGCCGGTCCTGTCAACACTGCACTGGCTCCCTATCAAACATTGTATAGATTTTAAAATATTGCTTATTACTTATAAAGCCCTGAATGGTTTTGCACCTCAGTATTTGAATGAGCTCCTTTTACATTATAATCCTCTACGTACGCTACATTCTCAAAACGCAGGCAATTTGATAATACCTAGAATATCAAAATCAACTGCGGGTGGCAGATCCTTTTTCTACTTGGCGCCTAAACTCTGGAATAACCTATCTAACATTGTTTGGGAGGCAGACACACTCTTTGCAGTTTAAATCTAGATTAAAGACCCATCTCTTTAGCCTGGTTTACACATAACATACTAATATCCTTTTAATATCCAAATCCGTTAAATGATTTTTAGGCTGCATTAATTAGGTAAACCAGAACCGGAAACACTACTTGCTACATCATTAGAAGAATGGCATCTATGCTAATATTTGTCTGTTTCTCTCTTATTCCGAGGTCACCGTAGCGACCAGATCCAGTCTGTATCCAGATCAGAGGGTCACTGCACTCTCCCGGATCCAGTACGTATCCAGACCAGATGGTGGATCAGCACCTAGAAAGGACCTCTACTGCCCTGAAAGACAGCCGAGACCAGGACAACTAGAGCCCCAGATACAATGCACAGACACTATTTAACTGAACAGAGATGACATCACTGAATTTAATGATGAACTGCCTTTAACTATCATTTTGCATTATTGACACACTGACACACAACGTTCCTAATGAATGTTGTTCAGTTGCTTTGACGCAATGTATTTTGTTTAAAGTGCTATATAAATAAAGGTGACTTGACCAGAATCGTTGCTTGACTAAGAATCTAGTTCGGTTAACTCCTGGATGACAAGCCACATTAGAGCAATGCCCCCACTGGATGACGTTGGACCGTAATCCCTCCAGCACAAATAACTGATTCGGTGGGCACCCTGGCGGAGGCGTTACCCCTTCTAAGGCTGTCTTGACCTTCGATTCGATCTCCCATGTGAGTGTGGAGAGGTGCAATGTCAGAGGTGCGGCTAGTTGGCTGAAGTTGCGAATAAAATGCCGGTAGAAGTTGGCTAACCCCAGAAAACTCTGTAGGGCCTTAGGGGAATCTGGACTTGGCCACTCTACCACAGCCTTAACCTTCTAAGTACCATGCGTATTCCCTCAGTCGACATGATATACCCAAGAAACGGAACCGACTGTGCATGAATCTTGCATTTCTCCACCTTGACATAAAGCCCATTCTCTAGCAATCTCTGAAGCACTCGTCGACCGTGCTGCACATGTTCCTAGAGACAAGAGGAAAAAATCAATATGTCGTCCAGGTAGACATATATGAATTGATCAATCATATCTCACAGAACGTCGTTGACGAATGGCTGGAAGACCGCTGGGGAGTTGGAGACCAAATATTCAAAGTGACCCCTGGGTGTGTTAAAAGTGATCTTCCATTCATCCCCCTCCCTGATGCGGACCAAATGATAAGCATTACTTAAGTCCAATTTCGTGAAAATAAACGCTCCCTGCAACCTCTCAAAGGCTGAAGACATCAATGGCAAAGGATAAGTATTCTTTACTGTGATGTTGTTCAGTCCCAGGTAATCAATGCAAGGTCGCAGCGATCCGTCTTTCTTCCCCACAAAAAAGAACCCCGTCCCCGCTGGAGAAGAGGAAGGGTGGATGAACTTCGAAGCTAGAGAATCAGAAATATACTTCTCCATAGCCTCCCTTTCTGGAACAGAAAGTGAATATAATTTGCCTTTCGGCGGAGACTTATCTGACAGTAAATCTATGGCACAGTCATAGGGATGATGCGGAGGGAGAGAAGCAGCACGAGACTTACTGAACACTTCCTTCAGGTGGAGGTACTCCGCGGGCACGTTAGACAAATCCACTGCCTCCTCCTGAAACACAGACATAGAAACAGAGGGACAGGCAGACACTAGACAAGACTCATGACATTTGTTACTCCAAGCTAGAATGGAATTGGATTGCCAGTCTATCTTGGGTTTGTGTAGGAGGAGCCAGGGGTGACCGAGGACTACGGGTGCAAGAGGAGAGTCAAGGAGGTGAAAGGAGATGGTTTCAGAGTGGTTGCCTGATGTGATGAGAGTGATGTCTTCAGTGATGTGAGCGATGACAGGTTGTTTCTGTCCATTTAGGGCATGAACTGTGATGTGGTGCGTGAGGGGTCTGAGTGGAATGTGAAGTCTGCGTGCAAGTGTATTGTCCATGAAATTGCCTTCAGCCCCTGAGTGCAGCTGTGCTTGACAGTCGTGAATCTGTGCTGACCATCTTAGTCTTACTGGGAGGAGCGTAGATGATGGTGAGGTCTTCTCGGCTTAGATCCCACCCGATAGTACCCTCATACATACTACTGGGAACAGTAGAGACACAGGCCCAGGGACCTCCGCCTTTCCTTCTCCTCCCGGGAAAGCTGAGCTCTCCCTACCTGCATGGGCTTGTGATCGTAGGAGGGGCTGGCCATGTCCCCCCCACTGATTCGCACGTCTGTCTGGGCCTTAGGTGTGGAGCTGGGTAGGTTCTGTCGCTCCACTCACGTCAGACTTGCATCTACCCGCATCGCTAGTTCGTTGAGCCTATTCAGTGAAGTGGGAAGATCCAAGGCGTAGATTTCCTTCTGGACACGGTCAGCCAGCCCATGCAGGAACATCCTCCTCGTTCCAGTGACACTCCACTGCCAGAGTACGGAACTCTATGGAATAGTCCGAGACAGATCTTTCACCATGACATAACTCGGCTAGCATCCTCGCCGCTTCCTCCCGGCAACAGCCCGATCAAAGACCCGCCTCATCTAGGCGGAGAGTGTCTGGAACGAGGCGCAGCATGGATCTTGGTTCTCCCACACCGCCGTTGCCCATAATGCTGCCCTCCCAGTGAGTAGAGACAGAACAAAAGCCACCTTGGCTCGTTCATTGGCGAAGGTTCTAGGTTGGAGAGAGAAATGCATATCACATTGGGTTAAGAAAGCTCTACAAAAGTTAGGCTCACCCGAGTAGGACTCCGGAATGGGGAGATGTGGTTCCGGCTGGGAGGTGGCTTCCAGTGGTGTATGAGGAACGTGCGGTGTGAGCAGTGGGAACTCGTAGCAGCTGTAGTTGTTGGGTGAGCTCGGACACCTGCACCACCAAAGCCTGAACCGCGCGACCAGTGTTGTTAAGTAGTTTAGTAGGTGTTTGAGTGCACTGGTGGTGGTGGTAGATCCGTGATGATGACTAGTAATCCAAGGTTGACTGAACAGGAGCAAGACACGAAGCAGTTGAACAGGAGGAAGAACAGACATGAAGCACGGAGGACCTCAAACAACATCTGACAAACAAGAGATGAAAGACAGGGCATTAAGTAGGCTGGTGGAATGAGCTGCAGCTGACACCCTCATGAAACAATCAACATGACGTAATATGAGACGAGCAGGAGACGGTGCATTCATGAACCGTGACAATGGTCTTCTTGGGAAGACCGGTGAGGAGACCATTACAGTAGTCCACCCTGCTGGTGATAAAGGCATGAACAAGTTTCTCCAAATCTTGACTGGAAACAAAACATCTAATTCTTGCAATGTTCTTTAGATGATAGTATGCTGATTTAGTTTATGCTGCTTTGACATGACTACTGAAACTAAGGTCTGTCAGCAGAATCACACTAAGATTCCTGACATGATTTTTAGTTGTTTGACCCCTAGAGTCAAGGTATACATTCACCTTGAAAACTTCATCTTTGTTTCCAAATGCAATAACTTTTTTTTTTCCTTGTTTAACTGAAGAAAGTTCTGGCACATCCAGCTATTAATTTCACCAATATATTGGCAGAGGGAGTCAATGGAGCTGTAGTCATTTGGAGCAATTATATCTAGCAATAGGTATCTAGCAATACCAGCACTGATATTTTGCCAGAGTCAGAATTTATAAGAATATCATTTATTATCTTAATGAGTGCTGTCACTGTGCTGTGATGCCATCGGAGATTGAAAATTGTCCAGGTATCTATTTGAGTTTAAGTATTTGTTCAGCTGATTAAAGCCACTTTTTCTATAATTTTGCATATAAAAGGAAGATTGGATATTAGTCTATAATCAAAATGCAGAGATTGCTCTTTTCAGGAGGGGCTTAACAACTGCAGTTTTCAGGGAATTTGGAAATGTCACCACTTCTAAGAGATCTGCTTCTAAACAATTAAGCACACTTTTGGAAAAAGATGTGGGAAGTGTGTCAAGATAGCCAGTTGACGATTTTAGGTGCTGCACTATTTCTTCCAAAATTTAGCTATCAATTCCTTCAAAAGTAGACATCGTTTCTTTTTGTTATTGTGGCCACATCTGTCTGACCTCTGCATTGCTTGAGGATGTGCCAATCGCCTTTCTGATATTGATGATCTTCTCAGAAAAGAAGGAAGCAGACTCATTGCATTTGCTGTCTGAGAGCATATCACTGGGTATCTGACTTGGGGGTTGTTGGAAATAATTGATCACATTTCTGTGACCTCTTCAACAAAGGCTGGAGAGTATTTTGGAGACCTGTAAATAATGATAAACAGAATGTGTGGAGCACCTTTCAGCACAATCCTTAGATATTCAAAAGACAAGTACTGACCAAATGACACTTGCTTGCATTGATAGACATATTTAAATAGAGCAGCTACACCTCCACCTCTCCTAACAGTCCTTCAGACACTCATGAAAGTAAAGTTAGGAGGGGCTGTATTCTAGGCATATTTGATTTAGAAACATACAATCCAGATTGTTTGTGGTTATAAAGTCATGATTAGAAATGATTGATTTTTTTAGTGAGTGAATGTTTAAAAATGCTAACTTGATGGCAGTGCTTTGTGTCTTTACATCAATCTTAGTTTGATGCATAATGGGCCGCAGATTAGATGAGTTTTTCCTTCGGCTTGAGAAGGCCTTAGACTTTCTATCACATGATAAAACATCTCAAGTTACTAATGTAACCATGTTTCCCTGAGTAGGGAATGAGACACTGCACTGCATCCGGCCACTATGGGGAACACCTCGTTGTGACCCATGTCTGAAGCATACATTGATAAAACACCAACTTGTTGGC
Source organism: Carassius auratus (assembly GCF_003368295.1). NCBI lineage: Eukaryota > Metazoa > Chordata > Actinopteri > Cypriniformes > Cyprinidae > Carassius > Carassius auratus. The sequence continues at coordinate 5,943,543 of NC_039259.1, read as the reverse complement.
TGGCTACAGCCTCTGATGTCACTACCGCTGTGACTATAAACAGGCACCAGGAGAACACGTCATTCACTTCTTCGTCTGAAGCTTGCATCCGAAGCATGGCAGGGAGCTAGAGGATGCAGTGTCTCATACCCTACTCAGGGAACCATGGTTACATTCGTAACCTGAGAAGACTGGGTACACAAGGAAACGGAAGGAAAGGACTCCATACAGACAACAGGAAAAGACTGGTAAATATAGGTTGATGACTAATAAGTGAAGGCACCAGGTGCAATTAGCAGGAGTGCAATTACTGTGATGAAGGGACAAGGCTAGTGGGAATTGTAGTGCCTACGGTGAGGTGCCTAAGGGGAAGTGAGCCCACTAGTGGACACCCAGAGAAACAGAGACGAGACAGCGTGACATTACCCACCCCTGCACGGAGCAGCTACCAGATGCTCCACCTGAACCTAAGAAGAAACCAAGAGGAAGGTGGAGCGGCGGAGGACCAGGGGGAGGGACGGAGGGCCAGGTAAAATGGGGAAACAGAGACAAGAGGACCAGGTAAAATGGGGAAACAGAGACAGGAGGACCAGGTAAAATAGGGGAAACAGAGACAAGAAGACTGGACCAGGCGGAGGATCAGGGGGAGGGACGGAGGGCCAGGTCCATAGATGGGAACAGACAGAAGAGAAACAAAAACAAAACTACAACAAACACAAGTCCAGGAAGGGCATAATGTGAAGACCACCAGGGTGGAGCAGAAGACCACAACATCAGTGCGGTCGGAAAAGAAGCCCACCAGGACGGCGCAGAAGACCACCAGAGTGGGATGGAATTAACAGGAGAGCAAGTCTGGTTAGGCAAGTTTTAAACAAAGAACATGAACAAGTTTAGGGTAGCCTCCGTGGCCATGACAGGATCAGTTGAGCGCTCAGAGAGTTTGGGTGAAACGTAACGAGGCTCTGGAAGTTCCGCAGAGGTGAGGAGAGACTCTGGTAGTTCAGACAAGCCGAGGAGAGGCTCTAGTAGTTCAGCAGAGACGTGGAGAGGCTCTGGTAGTTCAGGAGAGACGTGGAGAGGCTCTGGTAGTTCAGCAGAGGCATGGAGAGACTCTGTTAGTTCAGCAGAGACGTGGGGAGGCTCTGGTAGTTCCACAGAGACGTGAAGAGACTCTGGTAATCCCATGGTGTTTATACTGGATTCCAGAAGATCAATGCTGACTTGACTCTGCTAATGAAGATTATTGGTGGCCTGACCCTGCTCATTAAGATCATTGGTGACTTGCATTTGTTCATGAAGATCATTGGTGACTTGCATTTGTTCATGAAGATCACTGGTGACTTGCATTTGTTCATGAAGAACACTGGTGACTTGACCTTGCCCATGAAGATCACTGGTGACTTGCCTTTGTCCATGAATTTCACCGGTTACTTGACTCCGAAGTGTCAACGGTGACTAGCCCTGACTCGACTCTGGAGGGTCCACAGGGATCTGACTCGACTCTGGAGGGTCAACGGGAACCTGACTCGACTCTGGAGGGTCAACGGGAACCTGACTTGACTCTGGAGGGTCAACTGTGGCTGTCATTCTGTGCAGAGGCGATGGATAAGCAGCCATCTTGTGCCATGACTCTGGACCGGCGGCCATCTTGGGCCATGGCGCTGGACCTTTCACTTTCTCTTTCTGCAAATTGTATGGTTTAGCGATATGACAGCACTCAAAATACTATCAAACACTACAACGCAGCTCCATTATTCATGAAAGATGGATAAAAAGGTGCACAGGAAACAAAAATGTTGAAAAATGATTTATGACCTGCCACATACTTGCCAAATCACAAAAATATGGTAGGTCATTTGCTGGGGAATTTTAACTTTACAAATTACAGACATCGCACTGGATTGAAATCAGACAACCTCCGCAATTATTACAAATGACTGGAGGTCACCAGGTAATACTAATCCCGTGTGAATAGGGCTCTAGGTGTATATAACTTCTTTCAAATGAATCCAGTCAGAGTTATTTTTAAAATGGTCTTTGATCTTTCAATCTGTTTGATGCAACTCAGTGAGTGTTGCACTCCATCGGTCCATGAGAAGTTTAATAGAAAATACATCCATTTAAAATATAAAATATTCATATTCAAATGTAATAATCACTTTAATCTTGCATGTGCTCAAAATGGAAGCAGTTTGGGGGGAATGACATATGAGGTCAGAGTTGCGCATGCGCAAGTGAGTCTTGTGAAAACTAACATTTGTTAACAGGAACAAAGGAAGTAAAGTTTCCTTACTTTAGCAAAGGAAAACCAAAAAGACTTCCTCTTGGCTTATATCAAAATTCTCCGACATTCTTCTTTACAAATCCTCATTTTTTACTTCAAATTAGTGACCGTTGTATTGTTTTGATCTCTCAGCTGCGTTCCAGTGTTAGTCACTTCTGAGCGTTGCTTGCACAAAGCTTACCTCATACGTCATTCCCCCAGAACTTCTTTGTTTACAACTGTGAGTGCAAGCTAGATTAAAGTGAGTATCATGTTTAAATATGGTCCCTTTTCACAGGAGACACTTTCATGGACCGTTGGAGTGCAACGACTGCTGAGTTGCATCCAACAGTTTGAGAGTTCAAAGACAATTTTTGTTTCCCTCTACGGACCTGGCCCTCCGTACCTCCCCCTGATCCTCCGCCAGTCCACCACCCTCCTGGACTCCTTGTTTTGTGTTGCACTTCTCTTGTCTCTGTTTTCCCATTTTACCTGGACGTCTCGTCTCTGTTTCCCCATTCTACCTGGTCCTCTTGTCTCTGTTTTCCCCATTTTACCTGGCCCTCCTTACCCTAGTCCTCCGCCGCTCCACCTCCCTCCTGGTCTCTTTGTATTTTTGGTTTTCCCTTGGGTTCGCGTGGAGCATCTGGCAGCTGCTCTGTGGAGGAGGGGGTAATGTCACGCTGTCTAGTCTCTGTTTCCCTGGGTGTCCACTAGTGGGCTCACTTCCCCTTAGGCACTTTTAGATTAGATTAGATTCAACTTTATTGTCATTATGCAGAGTACAAGTACAGAGCTAATGAAATGCAGTTAGCATCTAACCAGAAGTGCAAGAATATAGTGTTATATATACATAAAAGTGCAGAGTAAGTAAAGCTTATGATATACAGAATGTACAGTGGAGTTGCTATATACAATATTGATCAGAGTATATACAGAATATAAATATGAATGTAATGTAGGGATTGTATGTACATTATGAACAGAGCAAAGAAGGATTATATATACATTATGAATAGCAGGATCTTGAGAACAGTAATAATAGATACAGTTGAATGAGTGTGCAAAAGTATTGTTTAACAATTATATGCAAAATAACAGTAGTACAATGATATTTTTTGTAGAATAGTTTACTGTGCTTGTACAGTAACAGCTTTAGACAGTTTATAGTGTAATGGATTTAACCATGTGCAGTCTGTGCAAAATATGAGTAGTGCAATACATGTATGTAAAGTACTGTGACCAGTGCAGTAAAAGAGCAGGTGCGGGTTAGATTGGTGGTGTGGTGTTCAGGAGTGTCACAGCCTCAGGAAAGAAGCTCTTCCTGAGCCTACTAGTTCGAGAGCGTAGGCTCCTGTAACGCCTGCCGGATGGAAGGAGGGTGAAAAGTCCATGGTTAGGGTGAGAGGCATCCTTGATGATGTTTCTTGCCCTGCCCAGACAGCGCTTCTGATAAATGTTCTCGATGGAGGTTAACTGGGTGCTGGTGATCCGTTGAGCAGTTTTCACCACCCGCTGGAGTGCTTTGCGGTCAGATGCAGAGATATTGCTGTACCACACTGAGATGCAGTTTGTGAGTATGCTCTCAATGGTACAGCGGTAGAATTCAGAAAGGATCCTAGGACTGAGGTGAACTTTTTTAAGGCTCCGTAAAAAGTAAAGGCGCTGCTGAGCCTTTTTGACCAGGGTGGAGGTGTTTAGGGACCAGGAGAGGTCATCTGAGATGTGGATGCCAAGGAACTTGAAACTCGACACACGCTCCACTACAGCTCCGTTGATGTAGATGGGTGTGTGTGCATGATTCCTAGTCCACCTGAAGTCCACAATGATCTCCTTAGTCTTCTGGGTGTTTAGTTCCAGGTTGTTGGTGGCACACCACACAGCCAGGTGCTGCACCTCATTCCTGTAGGCTGACACATCGTCATCCTTGATCAGACCTACCACCGTGGTGTCATCTGCAAATTTGATTATGGTGTATGGAGCCATAAACAGGAACACAGTCATGGGTGAATAGGGAGTACAGGAGAGGGCTAAGTACGCAGCCTTGTGGCACTCCAGTGTTCAGGGTTATGATGGAGGAGGAGAGGTTATCTAACTTAACAGACTGAGGTCTGTTAGTCAGAAAATCTAGAATCCAGTTGCAGATGGGTGTGCTGATTCCAAGATGGCTGAGTTTGGAGATCAGCTTGGAGGGGATTACCGTATTAAATGCAGAACTGAAATCTATGAACAGCAATCTCACATGTGTGTTCTGACTGTCCAGGTGGGTGAGTGCAGAGTGAAGTGCCGTTGAGATGGCGTCCTCTGTTGACCTATTGTTGCGATAGGCAAATTGGAATGGGTCTAATGTAGCATGGAGACAGGATTTTAAGTGGGATGCGACCAGTTTCTCAAAGCACTTGGAAATGATGGGGGTGAGTGCAACAGGACGGAAGTCTAGAATTCCTCTAGTCTGATCCTGTCTTCACAGTAATTGCACTCCTGTTAATTGCACCAGGTGCAGTCACTTTTTGTCATTAGCCTCCCTACGCTTCGTGTGTCCAGCTTTCTCCACCCCCGAGATTCTCCCTGTCTTCTCGTCCTCCGAGTCATCTCGCATTCCGAGTTCCCTTTTCCTGTCCCTTCCTTTGTTTGTTTTGTTTGGACTGTCTTTTTGGTTTTGACCTTGGCTGTATTCGACTACGATTTGGATTACCATATATTAAAATACCAGCAATTGGATCTCTCGCTCTCCCTGTGTCTCTCTGGGTACACGAATCGTCACAGATAGGCAATCTATGTTGAATTCTGAATTAAATATTGAAATTTGGAACTTCCATATCATTGCATTCTGTTTTTTTCTGCTATTTCAGGAATCCAGTGAGTGTCATATTCAAATAACCTTGCCAAAACCTTGACTGGCTTCCCGGAGCTAGCTACTGTTATTGTAAAGTGACATGTTAGGTTGTCTTTTAAATAGACTCTGGTTTATTATGATTGAGAATTTGATTGCAAAGCCATTTATAATCTTTCAAACATCAAAGACCAACAGAAATAATAATAATAATAAATGTATATATATATATATATATATATATATATATATATATATATATATATATATATATATATATATATATATATATATATATATATATATATATGAGCAACTTTCTTTAATACAAAGAAAATGCTAAGAAAACAGTACAAATAAGTTCAGAAATTAAGTTATGTGTAATAAAACAGAATGGCCCAGGGAAAAAGGGTTGAACATGCTTACTGAAATGTATTTAATATTTTGTACAAAAGCCTTTATTGGTAATTACAGATTCAAGATGCCTTCTGTATGGAGAAACTAATTGTATGCATTACTTAGGTGTGATTTTGGCCCATTTTTCCACATCCTTAGTTATTTCCATTTATTTTTCTATTGGATTTTCAATGTATTCCATTCTATCAGCTTTACTTTCTTTCTCTAAACAAAATAAGAGTTTCATTGGCTGTACTTGGGATTATTGTCTTGTCTAAATGTTGTGCAGAAAACTTTAAATGAGCTTCAACATGCTTTTTTCTTCAGCAATAGTTTGTGTGGCGACTGTGCATATAGGCCAAGACAGTTGAGCTTATTAGTTATTGTACTTAATGTTTTCTTTGATACATACAGTACATCTCTTCAGATATTTTATTTTATTTTTATTTTTTTTATTTTTTATTATTATTATTATTATTATTATTATTATTATTATTATTATTATTATTATTATTATTATTTTGACAAATCCTAAAGAACTATAAGAAAAGTTTAACAGATATTGGTCGGTTGGATATATTTAAGAGATGTTAAAAGTGCTAGCGCAAATAACATTCAATGTAAAACATTCTTGAAGGCCATTCTTGCATAAAAAGACTTTAATCGTTGCAAATGTAAATGTGCAAAAAAAGAGCTAATTGATAGCATGCTGCAATTCATGACATACATGCTTGTTGGTTAAATTTGTTGAACAATTCAGGTGCTTTCATTAAATACTGAACTTTGCAAAATTTTACAGAAAAAAAAAAAAAAAAAAGATAAGATATCCATTTTTTACCCATTCATTTTTGATGTAATATGCATTTTACTACACATCCTGCTGAATGCTTCTAGTCTTCGGTCTTTGCATTAGTTTTGTTTGCCCTGGCGCACTGCAGGGATTTCTGCAGGGAGAAATTTTGATCCTATTTCTCAGCAGGCCCATGGAGAGTTGTCTAAGAGAAGTGTCTGATATGGTAAATAGGTGCAGAATTACATAAATAATTTAAGGGGGTGTTCATTAATAAAACCTACTTTACAAGTCTCTTTTAAGCAGAGAGACACAAGCTTGTGAGAAAATGCTGACAATTTTGACCAGAGAGATGGACAAGGTCAGGATAGGGTCACTTGCCGCTGTGACACAGATGAGTATCTGTTTGACCCCTAAACAGATTTATCATAACAGAGAGGACTGAACCCCACTTCGCTCATAAATTTTACTTTCACACGCAATCAAAAACCCTCACTTGCGGCAGTGCTGTTCAGCATCTTTTCCTCACAAGGTCTTTGTAACCTCTATTCATTCATCTCTGATGAAAGCCTACATTACAAGGACTCATCGTCAATAATACAGGCCATCCTTTGTCAAGCTTTAAAGGAGGCACATTCACATATAATGGATCTATCAGATAATAAATGTCAAAAAAAGACTTCAGCACCAAAATATCAGGATCAATGATCTCATATCGAGATCCGAGGAATTGTCATATGATGACATTAAAATTGCAAGATGTAAATGTGTGTGATAGTATGAAAGGAAGTGATGCTCTTACATCAAAGCAAAATAGACCTTTCAGTCTAATTAGTTTGTCCTTTTTAAAAGGATTAAGGGCTCAGATTGGTATATATTCATCAGATAGCTTAGGAAAGCTAATGGATAAATCAATGCTTGCTCCAACTGGTGTTCACAGGATTAGTAACATAATACTTAACTTCTTCCAATAACTGCTCATAATTTTCCTTGAAATGCACTACTTTCAAAGTAGAAAGTATACATAGCCTAGCATAGCAGATATCACATTGCATCAATTGTATCAGTCAAAGTTTAAAGACATATATTCCTAAAAGGGTGAAAGCTGTTGTGTTTGAGCCAGCTGTTGATATAAATGTTTATGATATCAGGGCACCTATGGGTAAATCACATATTCTTGCATGATAGACAACTATACAGGCTAGTAAATTAATTAACACAAAGAAAGTAACAGTACAGACTGTGCAGAATACTCTTGAAATGAGGTCTGAGATAACAAGTCTGCAAGTCGATATCATTTAGTGCTTTGAAATATAATGATGTGGCTATGTAGCTTCAAGAAGAGCTGTTAGCACCATAATTTCCTTTCATTGCCATGGAACATCAAAAAACAGAAATATACATTTTTATAAACAGGAAATATCCGATTCAGAAAACATGGATAGATAACATTGTGGACTGAGATGTATCTTTGGACAGTGGGTAAATAATAATATGTGTTGTTTATAATATACTCAATAATAATAACAACAAACTGATATAATTGTCTGTCTGTCTTAAAGGAATACTCCACCCCAAAATGAAAATTTTGGAAGCGAAGAAAACAAATATACAAAGGATGCGTTGTTTTCTTTCAAATCAAAGCATAAATGCACATAGAAACAGCACATCCTTGTGGCGCGGCTTACACAGAAGATCACAGGCAGTTTGAGTGATGTGGAGGGACAAAAGGAGACTGTTGACAAAGGAATTGTTGAATAAAGTCACAATTTTAGTTTTATTTGCATACAAAAATATATTGTCGTCACTTCAATACTGTGAAAAAATGAGGTTTGTAACTTTCACTGCAAAGAACCAAACAATGGGTTGAGTGTTTAAGATGGTTTTATTCACTGTTTTGTCCCACGCGTGCGTCAAATGGAAGGTGCACATTCCAATGCGACTCATGCTTTGTCTGTCTTAGCCTTTTGTGCCTGGAAATAAGAAAAGGTGAATGTAAATTATATAAATAATGATTTGTTTGTTAATGGTGAATCTCTTGTCTTACCTTCTTCCTGGAAAAGCCTAATTGGAGGGCTCGCGAACGGCTTCCCTACAACTAAGACCATCCTTACCACAAATAGTGTCAGAATTGGGATTTGGGTGTCTCTCCGGGAGTTGGCAGTAGAAGAGGAAAACTGGAAGTAGTAAGATGACGACTAAAGGACATTTATGTTCTCTACAGATTACCAGAGCACATCCTGTTTTGCTCTCAGAGGGGGAAGAGGAAATATTGGAAGCTCAGGTTGGTGATTTAGAGCTGGGGGCCGGTGCACAGGAGGAAGTCATTTCAAGCATGTATCACCAAGCAGGCGATATTCAAGAAGAGACTGATCTGGTGGTAAGACCCAAGACTGGGCCAGCTAGTACTCCTCGTGATGATAAAGACAATGTTGTTATGGGACATGAATTTTTTACAGAAATGAGAGATTTCATGAGACAACAACTAAGAAATGAGAAAGTCCTGTTTGATGAACTGCATGATTTGAAATCTACCATTTTTCAGAAACTTAGAAATGAATGGGGCTTTGAAGAGCAAGTCAGCCAACATACTCACCATCCCTTACCTACACCCAGAACTTTCCATCCACCTTCATCACGAGGTATGATGCAGTCACCTCAAGTTCACCCTGTGGTTGATAGCATACAAGCTATAAGTCGATCACCAGCAGTACCTTATAGACGTTATCATGAACCACGAATTCCTGAATTCATTGAGGGGGAAGATGTGGAGTTTTTTCATTCGTTTTGAACGTATTGCAAGAACGTGGGGATGGTTAATGGATGAATGGGTGGCTCGAGTTGTCACTCTGTTAACAGGCAAGGCATTGGAAGCGTATGCTGGCATGGATGAACAACGATCCGGTTTCTACGAGGACATCAAGGCGGCAGTACTAGCTAAGTACAATGTAATGGAGGAGACTTATCGCCAGCGCTTCAGGAGTCTCACAGTGCCATCTGGTGAGAGTGTCAGAGAGACCTATAGTCGAATTAAAGGGTTGTATAAGAGGTGGATGCGACCTGAAGTCAAGGCTAAGGACCAGATAGGTGAGACCATAATTCTTGAACAGTACTTGAGGATTCTTCGTCCAGATGTGAGGACTTGGGTTAAGGGAAATCAAACCCATATGGGAGAGGTATATGGCCACACATCGGGAACCACAATGGACTTACAGAGGTACTGTGGGTAAGGGTAAAGCTGAGGAGCCCGGTGATCAGACTGTGGGAGTAGTGGGGAAAACTTCTACTTTTGCTAAGGGGCCTCTGGTCTGTTATTACTGCCAGAAGCCTGGGCAAAAGGCATCAATTTGCCCATTAAGAAAACCCAAGGTAACGAACATGTGTTTTGTTCCCCAAGAGGAGTGGACTAATGAACTGGGGAAAACCACGAACAAAGATAGACATATCTTATCAGTAATTGCCAATGGTCATCCTGCTGAAGATACGGGGAGTACACAAACCTTGGTAAAGTCACATTTACTGAACTGTGAAATTTTAAACTATGGGGATACAGTGTGTTTAGGATGTGTACATGGGGAAGAAAAGACCTATCCAACGGCTGATGTACCCATGGTTATTGATGAACAGTCATTTTTGCTGAGGTTGGGGGTAATTGACAATATGGCATATGATGTGGTGTTAGGTGATGATTTTCCTCCTTTAACTCAACTGGTCAATGCAAACCTCAAAACTTGTGCAGTAGTAACCTGATCACAAACTAAAGGGCTACAACCCCTTCCCAATGCTCATGAAGATTTGTTTGGGTCTGGGGGGAAGATCAGGAAGAGTAAAAGACAGCAAAAGCAAGAAAAAACATAAGGGGGAAGTTAAGGCCCAGGATATTGTACCAGGTCTCCCTGGACCTGAGGCAGATTTTATTGATTCTCAATGGAGGGTGCCTGACAATTTTGGGGAATTGCAGAGGTCAGATGTTACCTTACAGCCTCTTTATCAAAAATTGTGTGAGGTAGATTGTAAGCCGGTAGGTGTACCACAGTTTGGTGGGGATCCATATATCTTAAAAGACAATCTTTTGTATATGGCAAACACAGAGAGTCCCAGATTGGTTGTGCCTACTGAACTGTGTAAATTGATCTTACATCTGGGTAATACTATACCCTGCTCTGGACATTTAGGTCAACAGAAATTGTATGGGCGAATTAGTCGACAATTCTACAGGCCCAAAATGTATCAGGAAGTGCAAGATTACTGTAAGACTTGTTCTGAGTGCCAGCTTGTAGCTCCTGTCCATAAGGCAGATCGACGTTATTTGCAGCCCTTACCAATAATTGGTACCCCTTTTGACTGAATAGGTATGGACATAATTGGGCCTTTAGTGAAGACAAGTTCAGGTAACCAATTTGCCTTGGTAATTTGCGACTATACAACTTGATATCCGGAAGTGTACCCTTTCTGATCAATCCAGGTTAAACATACTGTGAAATGTTTAATTGACCTGATTTCTCGGGTTGGAGTACCTTCTGAGATTATTACTGACCAAGGGACTAATTTTATGGCCAATGTGATGAAGTTACTGTATAACCAACTGGGCAATAAAGGTATCCGAACTACACCGTTTCACCCTCAAACTGATGGGTTAGTTCAGCGTTTTAATGGCACACTGAAGAGCATGCTTAAAAAAAATTGTGGCTTAGACAGATAGAGATTGAGATAAATGGATTCCTTTCCTTTTGTTTGCATACAGAGAGGTGCCTCAATGTTCAACTGGTTTCTCTCCTTTTGAGCTTTTGTATGGCAGGCAAGTTCGAGGTCCCCCGGACATGCTCAAAGAGGATTGGACGGCAGAGAAACCAGTCCAGCGCAGTGTCGTCTCTTATGTACTGCACATGAGGGACAAGTTGGAGACATTCCGGACTTTGGCCAAAGAAAATCTACAAGATGCCCAGAAGAGTCAGAAGGTATGGTATGACAATCATGCCAGAGAAAAAGACCTAAAACCGGGACAGAAAGTTCTTGTATTGTTACCTTCAAGGTGCGTGCAAACTGTTGGCCAAGTGGCAAGGTCCGTATGTCATAACCCGAAAACTTGGCCCTGTAACATATGAAATTCTGTGTCCTGAAAGAAAGCGTCCTAAACAGATCCTTCATGTCAACCTGTTGCCGGAGTTTAAGGAGAGGGGGCTGGAACCTAAAGACCAAGTAGTACTGATGGTATGGGCAGTCGTGGATGAAGAAGATGAATTAGAGATGGAGCCAAATCGACTTTCAGCAGAAGATCCTGGCCTTAATTCACATTTAAGTGAAAAACGACAACAACAACTGGCAGAGGTACGTCACTCTTTCCATCTCTCTTCCAGGAAAGACCATAGTCTTTACCAAAGTAGTCACCCATAACATTATCTTGAAAGAGGAAGTTCCAATTTGACAGAAGCCTTATCGAGTTCCCGAGAGGATGGTAGAGAAACTGAAGGAGGAGATTGAAACGATGTTGAAGATGGGAATCATCGGAGCTTCCCAAAGTGAGTGGTCAAGTCCCATACTTCTTGTTCCTAAGAAAGATGGTGGACTAAGGTTCTGTACCGATTTTAGAAAACTGAACAGCGCATCCTGCTTTGATTCCTACCCAATGCCTTGAATAGACGAACTGATTGAAAGACTGGGTAAAGCACATTACATTACTACACTAGACCTATGTAAAGGAAACTGGCAAGTGCCCCTTGACCCATCTTGTAAGCCATACACTGCATTTCGTGCCCCCACAGGACGATATCAGTATAATGTAATGCCTTTTGGGTTACACGGAGCACCAGCAACGTTCCAGAGACTTATGGACAATGTACTTGCTGGATGTGATCAATATGCAGCAGCATATTTAGATGATGTAGTAATGTATAGTGGCACATGGCAGGGACATTTAGATCATCTTAGTGAGATCCTAGGAAGGCTTCAGCAAGCTGGACTCACAATTAACACCACCAAATGCTCGTGGGCACAAACAGGGGTAAAGTATTTGCGATACCTCATTGGCCATGGTCAGATTAAGCCACAGGTGGAGAAGCTTAAGTGTATTCAAAACATTCAAAGGCCACAGACAAAGAAACAAGTGAGATCATTCCTTGGTTTACTTGGGTGGTACCGCAGTTTTATTCCACATTTCGCATCTTTGGCTACCCCATTGACTGATTTAACTAAAAAGAGTACTTCTAAGTTTCACTGGACAATGGAGTGCGAAGGAGCTTTCACAGCACTTAAAGATAGGTTAGGTCAAGAGGCAGTGTTGCAGGGCCCTGATTTCTTGAAGAGGTTTCTTGTGCAGGTGGATGCCTCTGATGTCAGACTGGGAGCAGTTTTGGCCCAAGGAGAGTCTGGGACTGAGAGGCCAGTACTGTTCTTGACCAGAAAACTTTTCGACAGAGAGAGGAGATATTCAATGATTGAAAAGGAAGGCCTTGCGATCAAGTGGGCTATTGACTCTCTCCGATACTATCTACTTGGGCGGGAATTCACCCTGAAAACTGACCACCGAGCCTTGAAATGGATGCAAACCATGCAGAATAATAATTTGAGGATACTGCGCTAGTGTCTGGCTCTGCAACCATATAAATTTTCAATTGAGCATTGTCCAGGTAAGAAAAATCTCATTGCTGATTACTTATCCATAAATAATGATTTGTTTGTTAATGGTGAATCTCTTGTCTTACCTTCTTCCTGGATCAGCCTAATTGGAGGGGCTCGCGAACGGGAAGCCTGATTTATACCTTCCCAAAGGAGGAGGAGTTCAAGTATTGAGAATGTGAAATGTTATACATTGAATGCATGTCTTTTAAGATTCTCGTTGGTTTTCATGATGAAAATGGAGCTGGATAAAGAAGATGCTAATATTAATGTTTGAATGTTGATGTTAAATCTGGACTTATAAATAATCTTATGTATATTGTAATTGAGATAGCCTTGCTATTGGTATGTTTGAATTTGAGAGGAAAAGCCTCAACTATAAACAGTCTAATTGTTTGGACCGAAGGGCTCAGAGGGTGACTGTTGGGCTAGTAGCCAACATGTTTGATGTTCTTTTTGTAAATATTCTTTTGTTATTGTTTTCTTTTTCTCTTTTATTTGTTTGTACTTTATTTTTTCCTGTATTGGAATTTTGGTGGATGGAACCCTGTTACACTGTTGGAGCATGTCCTGACAAGGAAATTAAATCATCTTTAAGAGACTTCAGAGTTTTTATTTATTTTTGCTGCCTGCCTAGCTACAACTAAGACGATCCTTACCACAAATACGTTACGGTTAAACAACTGATGGCAGATGAACTATGCTTTTAATGCTTTTCAGGACAATGACAGTGTGACCTACTTTGCAGTCTATGGGACCGTCACAAGCCTCCCGGTTTTCATACATAATACCTTAAATTGTATTCCGAAGACAAACAAAGCTTTTATGGGTGTGGAACAACATGGGGGTAAGTGATTAATGACAAAATTTTCATTTTGGCGTGGAGTTTCTCTTTAATGGCTCAATTACAATCATCTCAGAAGTTTGGTAGCATTTCTCACTGGAGGAACTTTATATGTTGGATCATACTTTATGGGGTCCATGATTATAAGCACTTAATTTTACTTTGTACTTGCCCTTATGGATATTTAGTTCTTGCATAGCCATATATTAAGCATTCTTTTTATGTTGCATATATTCATATATGTTTACCCTGGATTGTAGCATGTAAGGTCCAGTGGACTTTCAGAAACTAACCTCACAAAGTACATTACCTCACTCTCAGTAGTTAATGCCATTTTTCCTTTAATAATGTCTACATTATTGTTTGTGTTTGTGTGTGTACACGTTTCGCTGATGTCTTTTTTCTTTTTGCCATTTTTTTTTTTAATTGTTTTCTCTGAAATATCATGAACATTTCCACCACATTTATAATTATGAGATGTGTTTAGTAGCAGTAACTTGTAAAAAATGATTTAACCCTCTGGAGTCTAAGGGTATTTTTGGGGCCTGAGGGAAGTTTTGTCGTGCCCTGATATTTGTGCTTTTTTCAGTTTCTTATAAATATCTAAATGGGTAAAGTCTAATATCACTTTAATCAGCACAAACTGGGCTATAATAATATGTGAAATGCATGCATGTACATGATTGTATTTTTGAGAAAAAAAATGTTATGCATGGTTAGTGAAAAACTAAAAATGTTAAATCACTTGAATAAGGCCATAAAACACATACATAACATTGGTTCCCGGGACTGTTGAGAATTGGAGCTTGTAGCCTAGAATTTTTCTTTCTAAATTATGTGAAAATCATCTTGTTTACTCACTCACAGAAAACAATATATTGATTTAAATTTTCTAAGACACTTTTTGTTGGTAAAAGTCATATGCACTGGGTGAGCTCTGACACATGTGCCACCAGCGCTCGAATAGCGCGTCCGGTGTTAGAGAGGCTCTCCTGCTGCTGATCCATGCGTTGACCGTTATGTGACGGTGGGTGAAAGGACAGTCTGGAAGCAAATGCAAGTTTACTGATTTAATGAGACTATTTGCGTTGATACATAAACAAACAATGACGATGAGACAGCAGTACTCCAAGGGGATGAAGAGGTGAGAAGTCCAGCTGATGGTGGAGAGAAGGTAAGTAATCCGAATGATGACGGCGTGAAGCAGCAGGAGAACTGCGGGGAATAGAGCCCTAGGTAAGTGTCCGTGGCTGAGTGAAGAGTGCGAAGAGTGGATGAGGTTCTAGGGAAACAGACATCCAAACGCAAACAACACTGAGAGCCAGGCGAACAGGGTAATCACATCAAACATTAAACCACGATCTCACAAACACAAGACGTGAGACAAGCCATT
Organism: Carassius auratus; assembly: GCF_003368295.1. Taxonomy (NCBI): domain Eukaryota; kingdom Metazoa; phylum Chordata; class Actinopteri; order Cypriniformes; family Cyprinidae; genus Carassius; species Carassius auratus. The sequence goes on along the minus strand of NC_039259.1, from coordinate 5,928,430 downwards.
ATATAGTGGATGAGTAATGAGTGGCAGCTGTTGCTGATACAATTAATGGAGACGCCCACAACTAATCAGTGCAGACGCGGAACACACAGAATTCACCACAAAGTGTAAACACCCCGAGATCACGGTTTACCAACCGTGACACATTGTGTCTGTGTCAGTTACTTAGTTGCATTCTGTTTGCGGATGACACCACTTTGTTCTAGTCAGGAAGAAGTATAAAAGATGACCTACATATTGTAGATAATGAATTTCAGAAAATTATGAGGTGGTTCAATGCCAATAGATTGTCAATCTTTATGCAGCACACCTATTATTGGGGATACCTTTACTTTAATATTATCACATATTGATAATATTAAAGTAAAGGTATCCCCAATAATAGGTGTGCTGCATAAAGATTCGCTAAATAAGAATGCATTGTTTTTGTTGTATAACTCATTGATTATTCCATATCTGACTTATTGTATTGAAGTGTGGGGAAGTGTCTGTAAAACATACATCAAACCAATTTTACTCTTACAGAAAAGAGCGATTAGAGTTATTAATGGAAGTGGATACAATTAATTATTTATTCATACAACTAAAAACTCTGAAATTTAATGAAGTAGTAGAGTATAACCTTCATCTGGAAAGTTTACCGAACAACTTACAAAGCAGATTCACCAAGAGGAAAAGTAAAAATGAACTCAAAGGTACTTTTTTACAAAACTCAGGTTCCAATCGGCTGTAAAGGAGAAATGTGTCACAATCAAGGGAGTCAGTTTGTGGAACAGTCTTGGTTGTAAAATTAAAACTTCAAAGTCCATTTACGTGTTTAAGAAGTATGTTAAATTATCACTGTTGCAGTTATATAATACTGCGGTGTAGCAGATCAACTTTATTATTTTATGTTTTAATATCTTAGAGAAAGAGAAGAGATGGCTGCATGATACAGCTTAAATGCACTGGAACTGTAAATGATTTTGTGTTGATAGGGGGCGGACAATATACGTTTTTTACTTTCTGCTTCTTTTCATTAATGTTAAATGCTGTTGCTGCATTTGTTTTTAAATTAATAAAATAAATAATAAAAACTAGGAAGCCCTGACCGCCATTCTGCAGGCCCAAACCATACTGAACGCAGCAGTCACCTGCCGAAGCTCTGCTTCGAAGCTCTGCCGAAGCTCTGCACCTGCCGAAGGACTGAGGTACACAGTAGGAGACCCCAAGATTATCTTACCAAAATGACTAGAGGTGATGATGTTGAAACCTACCTCGATCTCTTTGAAAAAACTGCCCAAAGAGAGAGACGGCCCAGGGCAGACTGGGAAAACCTGATACTCCCTCTGCTAACTGGAGACCCTGCCGTGACCTCACCGTTCATGAGGCAACAAATTATGTAGTGGTCAAGAGGGCGATCCTCAGGGTGTCCATAGCTGGGAATACCATCCATCACTTCCAGCTCTGGCTCAAGTAACCATGTTAACCCGCATGGTGAGAAGCTGGCTAGACGAAGGAGATGGGCCACCTGCAGTAGAAAGGGTAGTGATTGATCTGTGCACATGTGGCCTGCCTGCATATGCCAAAAATATGTGGCTCAACAGGGACCACAAAGCTTAGAGGCCACTCCTAGAAAACCACCAGGTGAATGTGAACTTGATGAAACCTGAAGTACCCAAAATCTCTCTTGGAAACTAAGGCAAAAGTGAGAGCCTCCTAAGAAGCACCCCAAAGTAGTCCAAGCAGGACTCCTAAACGCCCAAGGAAACTGGAAAGATGGGAGGAGAAATCCTGCTCCATTCCAATGCTTCTCATGTGGGATGGAGGGACACTTGGCCCGGGATTGTCCAGGCCAAGAGGAGCTAATGCTCACCGCCAGTACCTCAGAATCCAGGTACCCATGACATTTTCTTACCACCTGCTGGGCGCATGAGGGGGCGGCCACCCCTAAAGTCGCTGTTAAGATTGGGGGCAAAGACACAGAAGCCCTTATAGACATAGGCAGTATGGTAACCCTAATCTGACCATAGTTTGCAGGGCCTACCATGGGAAGAGAGATATCTGTGTCCTGTATTCATGCTGACACCAGGAACTATTTAGAAATACTAAAACATAAATATTCTAGTAAAATTATTTAAAATACTCTGTCTAATAAAAAAAAAAAAAAAAAAAAACAAGAACCACAATAAATTCACAAACTCTGGTGTAGTAGCGTGACTGCTGTAGGAAGAAATATGTTTAACAGCTGGGTTGTTTTTGTTTTTAAGCTGCAGTATCTTTTTCCTGACTGCATCAATGTAAACAATCCATAAAACGGATGTGTGCAGTCTTTCAGGATGCCACCAGCTCTCTGTACATATCGAGCAGACGAAACCAGCAATTCAATTCCAGGCTAAAGCAAAGTCAGATTGTGCAGAAGAATCATCCGTTTACTGTGGTCTTGTCCTGGTGGTCCTCTGATACAAGGTCTTTACAGATGATCTGTATCTGGGGCTCTAGTTGTCCTGGTCTCGCTGTCTTTCGGGGCAGTAGAGGTCCTTTCTAGGTCCTGTTCCACCATCTGGTCTGGATACGTACTGGATCCGGGTGACTGCAGTGACACTCTGATCTGGATACAGACTGGATCTGGTGGCTACGGTGACCTCGGAATAAGAGAGAAACAGACAAATATCAGCGTAGATGCCATTCTTCTAATGATGTAGCAAGTACATAGGGTGTTAAGTGTAGTGTTTAGATATATTTTTGAGATCAATCAATCAATCACCTTTTTTTTATATAGTGCTTTAAACAAAATACATTGCGTCAAAGCACTGAACAACATTCATTTGGAAAACAGTGTCTCAATAATGCAAAATGATAGTTAAAGGCAGTTCATCATTGAATTCAGTTATGTCATCTCTGTTCAGTTTAAATAGTGTCTGTGCATTTATTTGCAATCAAGTCAATGATATCGTTGTAGATGAAGTGACCCCAACTAAGCAAGCCAGAGGCGAGAGCGGCAAGGAACTCCATTGGTGACAGAATGGAGAAAAAAACCTTGGGAGAAAGCAGGCTCAGTTGGAGGGCCAGTTCTCCTCTGACCAGACGAAACCAGTAGTTCAATTCCAGGCTGCAGCAAAGTCAGATTGTGCAGAAGAATCATCTGTTTCCTGTGGTCTTGTCCTGGTGGTCCTCTGAGACAAGGTCTTTACAGGGGATCTGTATCTGGGGCTCTAGTTGTCCTGGTCTCCGCTGTCTTTCAGGGCAGTAGAGGTCCTTTCTAGGTGCTGATCCACCATCTGGTCTGGATACGTACTGGATCCGGGCGACTGCAGTGACCCTCTGATCTGGATACAGACTGGATCTCGTGGCCACGGTGACCTCGGGACAAGAGAGAAACAGACAAATATTAGCGTAGATGCCATTCTTCTAATGATGTAGAAAGTACGGTGTTATGTGAAGTGTTTCCGGTTCCGGTTTACCTAATTAATGCAGCCTTAAAATCCTTTAACGGATTTGGATATTAAAAGCATATTAGTATGTTATGTGTATGCCAGGTTAAAGAGATGGGTCTTTAATCTAGATTTAAACTGCAAGAGTGTGTCTGCCTCCCGAACAATGTTAGGTAGGTTATTCCAGAGTTTAGGAGCCAAATAGGACAAGGATCTGCCGCCCGCAGTTGATTTTGATATTCTAGGTATTATCAAATTATCAAAAGTTTTGAGAACGTAGCGGACGTAGAGGAGTATAATGTAAAAGGAGCTCATTCAAATACTGAGGTGCTAAACCATTCAGGGCTTTATAAGTAATAAGCAATATTTTAAAATCTATACAATGTTTGATAGGGAGCCAGTGCAGTGTGGACAGGACCGGGCTAATATGGTCAAACTTCCTGGTTCTAGTAAGAACTCTTGCTGCTGCATTTTGGACTAGCTGTAGTTTGTTTACCAAGCGTGCAGAACAACCACCCAATAAAGCATTACAATAGTCTAACCTTGAAGTCATAAATGCATGGATTAACATTTCTGCATTTGACATTGAGAGCATTGGCCGTAATTTAGATATATTTTTGAGATGGAAAAATGCAGTTTTACAAATGCTAGAAACATGGCTTTCTAAGGAAAGATTGCGATCAAGTAGCACACCTAGGTTCCTAACTGATGACGGAGAATTGACAGAGCAACCATCAAGTCTTAGACAGTGTTCTAGGTTATTACAAGCAGAGTTTTTAGGCCCTATGATTAACACCTCTGTTTTTTCTGAATTTAGCAGTAAGAAATTACTCGTCATCCAATTTTTTATATCGACTATGCATTCCATTAGTTTTTCAAATTGGTGTGTTTCACCGGGCTGTGAGGAAATATAGAGCTGCGTATCATCAGCATAACAGTTAAAGCTAACACCATGTTTCCTGATGATATCTCCCAAGGGTAACATATAAAGCGTGAAGAGTAGCGGCACTAGTACTGAGCCTTGAGGTACTCCATACTGCACTTGTGATCGATATGATACATCTTCATTCACTGCTACGAACTGATGGCGGTCATATAAGTACGATTTAAACCATGCTAATGCACTTCCACTGATGCCAACAAAGTGTTCAAGTCTATGCAAAAGAATGTTGTGGTCAATTGTGTCAAACGCAGCACTAAGATCCAATAAAACTAATAGAGAGATACACCCACGATCAGATGATAAGAGCAGATCATTTGTAACTCTAAGGAGAGCAGTCTCAGTTCTATGATATGGTCTAAATCCTGACTGGAAATCCTCACATATACCATTATTCTCTAAGAAGGAATATAATTGTGAGGATACCACCTTTTCTAGTATCTTGGACAGAAAAGGGAGATTCGAGATTGGTCTATAATTAACAAGCTCTCTGGGGTCAAGTTGTGGCTTTTTTATGAGAGGCTTAATAACAGCCAGTTTGAAGGTTTTGGGGACATATCCTAATGACAATGAGGAATTAATAATAGTCAGAAGAGGACCTATGACTTCTGGAAGCACCTCTTTTAAGAGCTTAGATGGTATAGGGTCTAACATACATATTGTTGGTTTAGATGATTTAACAAGTTTATACAATTCTTCCTCTCCTATAGTAGAGAATGAGTGGAACTGTTCCTCAGGGGGTCTATAGTGCACTGTCTGATGTGATACGGTAGCTGACGGCTGAATGGTTGCAATTTTATCTCTAATAGTATCGATTTTAGAAGTAAAGTAGTTCATAAAGTCATTACTGTTGTGGTGTTGGGAAATGTCAACACTTGTTGAGGCTTTATTTTTCGTTAATTTAGCCACTGTATTGAATAAGTACCTGGGGTTATGTTTGTTTTCTTCTAAAAGAGAAGAAAAGTAATCAGATCTAGCAGTTTTTAATGCTTTTCTATAGGATATGCTACTTTCCCGCCAAGCAATACGAAATACCTCTAGTTTTGTTTTCCTCCAGCTGCGCTCCATTTTTCGGGCTGCTCTCTTTAGGGTGCGAGTATGCTCATTATACCATGGTGTCAAACTGTTTTCCTTAACCTTCCTTAAGCGTAAAGGAGCAACTGTATTTAAAGTGCTAGAAAATAGAGAGTCCATAGTTTCTGTTACATCATCAAGTTGTTCTGGGGTTTTGGATGTGCTAAGGAATTCAGATACATCAGGAAGATAACTTAAAAAGCAGTCTTTTGTGGTAGAAGTGATGGTTCTTCGATACTTGTAACAAGAAGTAGAATTTACAATTTTGGCTATATGAAGTTTACACAGAACTAAATAATGATCTGAGATATCATCACTTGGCTGAATAATTTCAACACTATCAACATCAATTCCATGTGACAGTATTAAATCTAGAGTATGATTTCGACAATGAGTAGGTCCTGAAACATGTTGTCTAACACCAATAGAGTTCAGAATGTCTATAAATGCTGATCCCAATGCATCTTTTTCATTATCGACATGGATATTAAAATCACCAAGTATTAAGACTTTATCTGCAGCCAGAACTAACTCGGATGTAAAATCACCAAACTCTTTAATAAAGTCTGTATGGTGCCCTGGTGGCCTGTATACAGTAGCCAGTACAAACATAACAGGGGATTTATCATTAACATTGGTTTCTCTGGATAATGTTATATGAAGCACCATTACTTCAAACGAGTTATACTTGAAGCCTGCCCTCTGAGAAATCCTGAAAACGTTGTTATAAATTGAAGCAACTCCTCCCCCTTTGCCTTTTAGACGCGGCTCGTGTTTATAACAATAATCTTGGGGGGTGGACTCATTTAAAATAATGTAATCATCAGGTTTTAGCCAAGTTTCTGTCAAACAGAGCACATCTATATTATGATCAGTTATCATATTATTTACAAAAAGTGTTTTCGTAGAAATGGATCTGATATTCAATAAGCCAATCTTTATCATTTGTTTATCCAAATTGCATTTGTTTTTTATTTGTTGAACCTCAATTAAATTGTTAACCTTAACTTGGTTTGGACGTTTTTTGTATTTTCTAGTTCGGGGAACAGACACAGTCTCTATAGTGTGATATCTAGGTGAAAGAGTCTCTATGTGCTGAGAATTAACTGACCTCTGTGACGGGAGGCAGCTAGCAGACGGTCGGTTTAGCCAGTCTGTCTGCTTCCTGACCTGGGCCCCAGTTAGTCAAGTATAAACACTAAGATGGAAAAATGCAGTTTTACAAATGCTAGAAACGTGGCTTTCTAAGGAAAGACTGCGATCAACAGCACACCTAGGTTCCTAAATGATGACGAAGAATTGACAGAGCAACCATCATGCCTTAGACAGTGTTCTAGGTTATTACAAGCAGAGATTTTAGGTCCTATAATTAACACCTCTGTCAAATTGGTGTGTTTCATCGGGCCGTGAAGAAATATAGAGCTGAGCATCATCACCATAACAGTGAAAGCTAACACCATGCTTCCTGATGATATCTCCCAAGGGTAACATATAAAGGGTGAAGAGTAGCGGCCCTAGTACTGAGCTTTGAGGTACTCCATACTGCACTTGTGATTGAGGGAGGTGTCAATCTCCTCCTCCTGCCTGTTGGTGTCGCTGTTGGACAGTGTTTTCTCTACTTCCTGTTGGCCTTCTGTAGCTAATCATAGCTCCGTGTAGCTGTTTTTATTTTATATTTGTTCTCTATGATCTTTCTTACTATCACTGTCTGTTTGTTTGTTTGTTTTTTAAGTTGTAAAATATAACTTAATTCACACCATATTTCTGATATAATCGATCAATCTTATCAGATTAACTTTGACCGTTCACTCTTCCGTGACTGTAGTACACCTGCAAAGCGTTAGCACTCGTTAGCTTGTCATTAGCGTTTTCTTTTCTCCTCCTCTCCTCTCTCACGCTGCAGTTTTTCACAAGTTCATCAAACAACCGCAGTAAGAATATTTCATCAAGCACGGTGAGTAATGGCTTCGCATGCACAGTTTATCTATCTCTGTCGCTGATGAGGGATTCACATGTGATAAATGCAGGGAAATAGTTAGGCTAACAGAGAAGATTTCAGAATTAGAGACACGCATCCAAACTTTAATTGAGGACAGTAAGAATGTTAGGGCTCTAGATACGGCTTTGGATGCGTCTAGCTCAGGGACTCCTGTACATTGTCCGATTCCGGCAACAGAGCCCCTGCAGCAGGGCAACTGGGTGACGGTGAGGCAGCGTAGTCGTGGGTCAAAATACCGCTCTTCTGTTCCGATCAAAACATTAAACAGGTTCTCCCAACTCAGTGATGCACCCACTGAGAAACCTGATGAAAGTGCTCTAGTTATTGGTGATTCTATTGTACGGAACGTGAATATAGAGACACCAGCCACCATAGTCAAATGTTTACCGGGAGCCAGAGCGCCTGACATCTTGGCAAATTTAAAAGTGCTGGCTAATGCTAAACGTAAATACAGTAAGATTGTTATTCATGCCGGCGCTAATGATGTTCGACTTCGCCAGTCGGAGATCACTAAAAATAACTTTAAAGAGGTGTGTGAACTTGCAAGCACGATGTCAGACACTGTAATGTGCTCTGGTCCCCTCCCTGCTTACCGTGGTGACGAGATGCATAGCAGATTGTCATCACTCAATGGCTGGATGTCTAAGTGGTGCCCACAGAATAACATAGGTTTCATAGACAATTGGACGAGCTTTTGGGGCAGACCTGACCTGTTTAAAAGAGATGGTCTTCATCCCTCCTGGATGGCACATAGTCTTAGTGTTTATACTTGACTAACTGGGGCCCAGGTCAGGAAGCAGACAGACCGGCTAAACCGACCGTCTGCTAGCTGCCTCCCATCACAGAGGTCAGTTAATTCTCATCACATAGAGACTCTTTCACCTAGATATCACACTATAGAGACTGTGTCTGTTCCCCGAACTAGAAAATACAAAAAACGTCCAAAGCAAGTTAAGGCTAACAATTTAATTGAGGTTCAACAAATAAAAAACAAATGCAATATGGATAAACAAATGATAAAGATTGGCTTATTGAATATCAGATCCATTTCTACGAAAACACTTTTTGTAAATAATATGATAACTGATCATAATATAGATGTGCTCTGTTTGACAGTTTTCTGTTTTGACATTATTTTAAATGAGTCCACCCACCAAGATTACTGTTATAAACATGAGCCGCGTCTAAAAGGCAAAGGGGGAGGAGTTGCTTCAAGTTGCTTCAAAACCTGTATCAAGGACTGTAAAAAGATGGACTAATGAATCAGAGCAGGATTTACAATCTTGTTTTGACCTCACTGATTGGAGTGTTTTTGAAGCTGCTGCCACCGATCTGGACAAACTCACAGAGACCGTAACCTCATATATCAGTTTCTGTGAGGATATGTGTATTCCTACAAAGACTCAACTAATTTACAATAATGACAAACCGTGGTTCACTGCAAAACTCAGACAGCAACATCAGGCCAAAGAAGATGCTTACGTGAAGGGGGACAATGTCTTGTATAAACAGGCTAAATACACATTGGAAAAGGAGATCAAAGTGGCAAATAGGAATTATTCTGAAAAAATAAGGACTCAGTTCACTTCCAACGACTCTGCATCAGTGTGGAAAAGTCTAAAGAACATCACCAATTACAAGACACCCCCCCCCCCCAGCACTGTAGAGAATCAACGACTGGCAGACGATCTGAACGAGTTTTACTGCAGGTTTGAAAGAAAACCCATCACCTGCCCTGAACGCCTCCCCACACAACCATTCACACCCTTCACAACTCCTGCAACCAGCCCTGAATGCCTCTCCAAACTACCGTTCACACCATTAACAGCTCCTGCAACCCATCCTGAACACTTCTCCAATCAAGCACTCTCGCCATTCACACCTCCTGCATCCCCCCTCTCAGGTGGGGCACCTGCAATTCAGATCAGCGAGGATGCGGTGCGCCAGGTCTTCCGGAAGCAGAAAAGGAAAAAAGCACCAGGCCCAGATTGTGTTACACCAGCCTGTCTGAAATCCTGTGCTGACCAGCTGGCCCCCATCTTCACACAGATCTTCAACAGATCGCTGGAGCTGTGCGAAGTCCCTTCATGCCTCAAATGTTCCACCATCATCCCCATCCCTAAGAAACCCAAAATTACAGGACTAAATGACTACAGGCCTGTGGCTCTAACGTCTGTAGTCATGAAGTCATTTGAAAAACTGGTGCTGGCCCACCTGAAGGACATCACTGTGCCCTTGCTGGATCCTCTTCAGTTTGCCTACATATAGCAAACAGGTCTGTGGACGATGCAGTAAACATTGGACTGCATTATGTTCTGCAACACCTAGACAGACCGGGGACTTATGTGAGGATCCTGTTTGTGGACTTCAGCTCGGCCTTCAACACGATCATCCCAAACCTCCAAACTAAATCAGCTCTCCGTGCCCACCTCAGTCTGTCAGTGGATCAACAGCTTCCTGACAGACAGGCAGCAGCTAGTGAGGCTGGGAAAATACACATCCAGCACCCGTACAATCAGCACCGGAGCTCCCCAGGGCTAAGTTCTCTCCCCACTGCTCTTCTCCCTGTACACCAACGATTGCACATCTAAGGACCCCTCTGTCAAGCTCCTGAAGTTTGCAGACGACACCACACTCATCGGCCTCATTCAGGACGGTGACGAGTCTGCTTACAGACAGGAGGTAAAAGAGCTGGCTGTCTGGTGCAGTCTCAACAACCTGGAGCTTAACACGCTCAAAACAGCGGAGATGATCGTGGACTTCAGGAGAGACCCCCCTGCACTCCCCCCACTCACCATCATGAACAGCACTGTGACTGCAGTGGAGTCATTCAGGTTCCTGGGAACCACCATCTCTCAGGACCTGAAGTGGGACATTCACATTGACTCCATTGTGAAAAAGGCCCAGCAGAGGTTGTACTTCCTCCGCCAGCTGAGGAAGTTTAACCTGCCACAGGAGCTGCTGAAACAGTTCTACTCCACCATCATTGAATCCATCCTCTGCACTTCAGTAACTGTCTGGTTCAGCTCAGCTTCTAAATCTGACCTCAGAAGACTACAGAGGGTAGTCCGGACTGCTGAGCGAATCATCGGTTCAACTCTCCCTTCTATTCAAGAACTGTACTTATCCAGAGTGAGAAAAAGGGCTGTCAAAATCACTTTGGACCCCTCACATCCTGCACACTCCCTCTTTGAACTGTTGCCATCTGGTCGACGCTACAGAGCACTGAGCACTAGAACGACCAGACACAGGACCAGTTTCTTCCCTCAGGCAATCCATCTTATGAACAGCTGATAATAACGGCGAACACACTACACTTTATATTTATATACACACACACTTTATTTATCTAACACACATACTTAGTATACACTTAAATTTTGCACACAATATATATGTACATACATAACTTCATTTTGTAATATACCTGCCTACAATTGTCATTTGTATATTGTCATTCACTATCTACTTATTTGTATTTTTTATTATTTTATTATGTGTTTTATGTTCTGTCGCTGTCATTCTGTTGTACTGCTGAGCTTCTGTCACGAAAACAAATTCCTCGTATGTGTAAACATATCTAGCAATAAAGCTCATTCTGATTCTGATTCTGAATTTATAACAACGTTTTCAGGATTTCTCAGAGGGCAGGCTTCAAGTATAACTCGTTTGAAGTAATGGTGCTTCATATAACATTATCCAGAGAAACCAATGTTAATGATAAATCCCCTGTTATGTTTGTACTGGCTACTGTATACAGGCCACCAGGGCACCATACAGACTTTATTAAAGAGTTTGGTGATTTTACATCCGAGTTAGTTCTGGCTGCAGATAAAGTTTTAATAGTTGGTGATTTTAATATCCATGTCGATAATGAAAAAGATGCATTGGGATCAGCATTTATAGACATTCTGAACTCTATTGGTGTTAGACAACATGTTTCAGGACCTACTCATTGTCGAAATCATACTCTAGATTTAATACTGTCACATGGAATTGATGTTGATAGTGTTGAAATTATTCAGCCAAGTGATGATATCTCAGATCATTATTTAGTTCTGTGTAAACTTCATATAGCCAAAATTGTAAAATCTACTTCTTGTTACAAGTATCGAAGAACCATCACTTCTACCACAAAAGACTGCTTTTTAAGTTATCTTCCTGATGTATCCAAATTCCTTAGCATATCCAAAACCTCAGAACAACTTGATGATGTAACAGAAACTATGGACTCTCTCTTTTGTAGCACTTTAAATACAGTTGCTCCTTTACGCTTAAGGAAGGTTAAGAAAAACAGTTTGACACCATGGTATAATGAGCATAATCGCACCCTAAAGAGAGCAGCCCGAAAAATGGAGCGCAGCTGGAGGAAAACAAAACTAGAGGTATTTCGTATTGCTTGGCGGGAAAGTAGCATATCCTATAGAAAAGCATTAAAAACTGCTAGATCTGATTACTTTTCTTCTCTTTTAGAAGAAAACAAACATAAACCCAGGTATTTATTCAATACAGTGGCTAAATTAACGAAAAATAAAGCCTCAACAAGTGTTGACATTTCCCAACACCACAACAGTAATGACTTTATGAACTACTTTACTTCTAAAATCGATACTATTAGAGATAAAATTGCAACCATTCAGCCGTCAGCTGACTCAGTATCACATCAGACAGTGCACTATAGACCCCCTGAGGAACAGTTCCACTCATTCTCTACTATAGGAGAGGAAGAATTGTATAAACTTGTTAAATCATCTAAACCAACAACATGTATGTTAGACCCTATACCATCTAAGCTCCTAAAAGAGGTGCTTCCAGAAGTCATAGGTCCTCTTCTGACTATTATTAATTCCTCGTTGTTATTAGGATATGTCCCCAAAACCTTCAAACTGGCTGTTATTAAGCCTCTCATAAAAAAAAACACAACTTGACCCCAGAGAACTTGTTAATTATAGACCAATCTCGAATCTCCCTTTTCTGTTCAAGATACTAGAAAAGGTGGTATCCTCACAATTATATTCCTTCTTAGAGAAAAATGGTATATGTGAGGATTTCCAGTCAGGATTTAGACCGTATCATAGTACTGAGACTGCTCTCCTTAGAGTTACAAATGATCTGCTCTTATCATCTGATCGTGGGTGTATCTCTCTATTAGTTTTATTGGATCTTAGTGCTGCCTTTGACACAATTGACCACAACATTCTTTTGCATAGACTTGAACACTTTGTTGGCATCAGTGGAAGTGCATTAGCATGGTTTAAATCATACTTATATGGCCGCCTTCAGTTCGTAGCAGTGAATGAAGATGTATCATATCGATCACAAGTGCAGTATGGAGTACCTCAAGGCTCAGTAATAGGGCCGATACCCTTTACGCTTTATATGTTACCCTTGGGAGATATCATCAGGAAACATGGTGTTAGCTTTCACTGTTATGCTGATGATACTCAGATCTATATTTCCTCGCAGCCCGGTGAAACACACCAATTTGAAAAACTAATGGAATGCATAGTCGATATAAAAAATTGGATGACGAGTAATTTCTTACTGCTAAATTCAGAAAAAATGTGTTAATCATAGGGCCTAAAAACTCTGCTTGTAATAACCTAGAACACTGTCTAAGACTTGATGGTTGCTCTGTCAATTCTTCGTCATCAGTTAGGAACCTAGGTGTGCTACTTGATCGCAATCTTTCCTTAGAAAGTCACGTTTCTAGCATTTGTAAAACTGCATTTTTCCATCTCAAAAATATATCTAAATTACGGCTTATTATTAATATTTACGACTTCAAGGTTAGACTATTGTAATGCTTTATTGGGTGGTTGTTCTGCACGCTTGGTAAACAAACTACAGCTAGTCCAAAATGCAGCAGCAACAGTTCTTACTAGAACCAGGAAGTATGACCATATTAGCCCGGTCCTGTCCACACTGCACTGGCTCCCTATCAAACATTGTATAGATTTTAAAATATTGCTTATTACTTATAAAGCCCTGAATGGTTTAGCACCTCAGTATTTGAATGAGCTCCTTTTACATTATACTCCTCTACGTCCGCTACATTCTCAAAACTCAGGCAATTTGATAATACCTAGAATATCAAAATCAACTGCGGGCGGCAGATCCTTTTCCTATTTGGCGACTAAACTCTGGAATAACCTACCTAACATTGTTCGGGAGGCAGACACACTCTTGCAGTTTAAATCTAGATTAAAGACCAATCTCTTTAACCTGGAATACACATAACATACTAATATGCTTTTAATATCCAAATCCGTTAAAGGATTTTTAGGCTGCATTAATTAGGTAAACCGGAACCGGAAACACTTCACATAACACCGTACTTTCTACATCATTAGAAGAATGGAATCACGCTAATATTTGTCTGTTTCTCTCTTGTTCCGAGGTCACCCTGGCCACCAGATCCAGTCTGTATCCAGATCAGAGGGTCACTGCAGTCACCCGGAGCCAGTACATATCCAGACCAGATGGAGGATCAGCACCTAGAAACGACCTCTACTGCCCTGAAAGACAGCGGAGAACAGGACAACTAGAGCCCCAGATACAGATCCCCTGTAAAGACCTTGTCTCAGAGGACCACCAGGACAAGACCACAGGAAACAGATGATTCTTCTGCACAATCTGACTTTGCTGCAGCCTGGAATTGAACTACTGGTTTCGTCTGGTCAGAGGAGAACTGGCCCTCCAACTGAGCCTGCTTTCTCCCAAGGTTTTTTTCTCCATTCTGTCACCAATGGAGTTCCTTGCCGCTCTCGCCTCTGGCTTGCTTAGTTGGGGTCACTTCATCTACAACGATATCATTGACTTGATTGCAAATAAATGCACAGACACTATTTAAACTGAACAGAGATGACATAACTGAATGATGAGTCAATGATGAACTGCCTTTAACTATCATTTTGCATTATTGAGACACTGTTTTCCAAATGAATGTTGTTCAGTGCTTTGACGAAATGTATTTTGTTTAAAGCACTATATAAATAAAGGTGATTGATTGATTGATTGATCGATATGATACATCTTCATTCACTGCTACGAACTGATGGTGGTCATATAAGTACGATTTAAACCATGCTAATGCACTTCCATTAACCCTCTAAGCACCAAAGTCGCAAAATTGCGACAAGACGTCATCCTTAATAAAATAGACTGTAGTTCCTTATATGGTGTAATATCTCATTTGTATTCCCTTCCACTAGATGGCAGACATGTAGTCCTTTGATTCTAGACCAACATTATGAAATTGTTTCTGTTCAAAGTGTTCGAGGAAATAGCAGAGCAAGTGAGCTCATGTCATGTTATTCGGAAACAATTCATTTCATAGCATGAGTGTAAATGGTGAGATTTCTGAGAGAAAATCGGCAGATGGCTAATACAAAGTTGTACCGTGAGGATGTGTTGCAAATGTTGTTCGCCGATTCTGACCTTTTGGCGTCTCGCGGTACATCTTTGCAGCGCAATGGTGCCGCAGTGCAAGACGAGAGTGTTCACGAAACACAAACAAGCGATCATTTCGACCTTTTGCTCAACGGGGATGCGGGGGGCAGAGGTGAACATGGTCATAGTGTCCATAGGAGAGCTGTTGCTGATCGCACATGCTCTAATGTGCGGCCTGCAGAGAGTACAGGTGCAGTCTGTGTGGACAAGGTGCGCTCTGCGCTGTGTCATGCAATGAAATGAATGAGAGGAACCATACTCTCAAGAACTACGAACTGTGTCACATAGATACCTGATTGGGCAGATAGCTGGTCAACTGATAAAAAAATAGGCAAAGGTATTTTACTATGGCACAGTAATATAGTAATAATGTACTACATTTCTCTTTTTTTTTTTTTTTTTTTTTGGGATAATTTGGAATGAAAAAAACAACAACAACAACAATCAAATACGAATAATAATAATAAAATAAACTTGCAAATAAGTCCAAACATCTATTCAATATCTATTATTTCCTGAATATTACTGATGAACTTATCAAAAAGTAGGCTAAAGTGAAGTGACATTCAGCCAAGTATGGTGACCCATACTTTACCCATACAGAATTTGTGCTCTGCATTTAACCCATCCAAAATACACACACACACACACACACACACACACACACACACACACACACACACACAAACATGCAAATATGTTCAAACATCAATTCAATATCTAATATTTACTGAATATTATGAAATTTGAGATAGCCACTTGCTCTGTTACCAGGGGTGTCATAATATGCAAATTAGATTAGTATATTTACACCCCACATAAACGTTTGATCATGCCAAACATTTTTCTAATCGACAGTAGATCTCTATCTTTAAGCCCTTTCAAGCCACAAGCTTTTGAAATCTTGATGTCAGAATACAACATAAGAAATTTGTATACATCAGGAAGATAACTTAAAAAGCAGTCTTTTGTGGTAGAAGTGATGGTTCTTCCATAACAAGAAGTAGAATTTACAATTTTGGCTATAAAAATTTTGCACAAAACTAAATAATGATCTGAGATATCATCACTTGGCTGCATAATTTCAACACTATCATAAGTCTATGACTATCTTCGTTGTCTTGTTGGTATTAAGGGTCAAGTTATGCGTTGTGCACCAGTCTGTGAGTTTTTCCACCTCTTCCCTGTATGTTGACTGATCATTATCAGTAATAAGGCCAACAACAGTGGTATCATCTGTAAACTTGATGACATGATTGATGTTAAAACTGGCAGTACAGTCATATGTCAGCAGCATGAACAATAAAGGACTCAAAACACACCCTTGTGGCATACCTGTGCTCACAGTTACTGTTTTAGATGTTAAACTTTAAGTACACCTATCATTAGTAAAGACCCTCTTGAAGCTGTGTACTGTCAACTGCAGTACCTGTTGAACATAAGACTGTTCCTGCATGTATGCAGCTCCGATGTTCTTAACCTAAAAATCACAGAGGTCATCAGGAAGACAGGGGTCACTGTCCATTGTTTTTGCTGTAGGCTTATGGCCAGTGGCCACTTGAAATTCCTGCAATAAGTACCTCGTGTCCTTGGTGTTGGTGAACTGAGTGGACAACTTTATCCCAAAGGCCTTTTTTGCCTGGCGAATTACTTTTTTTTAGGTTGGTCCTTGCTCTTGCAAACCCTAATTTGTCACCAGATCTGAATGCAGCATCACAGAGCCTCAGTAAGGAGCAAACTTCACCTGTCAGCCACGCTTATTGGTAGAGTACACCTTGATTGATTTTTTAACCGTCACATCATCAGTGCACTTGTTTATGAAACCCAACACAGCTTCTGTGTATTCATTTAGGTCAATACAGTCACCAGACGTTGCAGCATCCTTAAAGATGCTCCACTGCATGGATTCAAAGCAACCTTTGAAAGATAGAATGGCATCCCTGTGGCCACACTCTGATTTGCTTTACTGTGAATTGCTCTCATCTCATTGATTGGCCTGTACACAGGCCCAAGAGGTACAGTTAAGTGGTCAGAGCTGCCAATGTGAGATAAGTGGGCTGCAGTGTATGCTTTTTTGATGTTAGTATAAAGATGGTCCAGTGTATTTTCACCTCTTGTTGCACATGCAACATGTTGATGGAAATTAGGTAGAGCAGAATTAAGGTTGGCCTTATTAAAATCCCCAGCAATGATGCAAATTGCATCGGGATTAGAAGTCTGTAATTGACGGACAGTATTATAAAGTTCTCCCATTGCCTGTTTGACATCAGCACTTGGGGGGGCATACACTGCTATAATAATAATAGCTGTCAGTTCTCGTGGTAAGTAAAATGGTCTGCACTTGACAATCATTTGCTCTTCATCTGGAGAACAGGATTTTAGGATCACTTTCACATCCGAGCACCATAAGTTTTTTTTTTTTTTTCACTCTATCTACTCTGTGGAGTTGTTAGCCCCACTAGCTCAACTCCAGAGTCCGGTATTTTGTATGTAAACCCTTTTCTCTGAAAAAATGTAAACAGAACAGACTCTTACTTCGTCCTGCATCGATCTCCAAATTCTTAGATCATCCATTTAGTTATCAAGGGACCTAACGTTCACTAACAGGACTGACAGGATGGCTGGATTGTTCGGAATAGCTCTCAGCCTTGCTCTTACATCTGCTCTCTTTCCCTGCTTACGTGTCCTGTCACAGTGTCGCTGGCGATACTTATTCTCTGCAAGGTCTCTAGATTATACAGGTGAGTCCTCTGTATAACTATGGTGTAGCAATCCAAGTTATTCCAGCCGTTCTATTAAATACTGGTCTACCAGCAGACCATCGTACTCTATAATATCCATCATAAAGTCACAACTGTAAACAAAGTTTTCCCCATTAGATTTACAGGGTAATAACTGTTGCACTAAAAAGCCATTCTCCGCAGAGGCTGCCACAAGCGTCAGTCACGCCACCATGATCTCACTCTGACTCCACTGCCACTGTTCCAGAAGGTTGCGAAGGTGTACAGGTTCATGACGACATAGAATCCCATTAAATATTTTCAGAATTTCAGCAGAAATCCTCCAGGAAGAAAGGCTAGGACGGTTTGGCACTGCTCAACTCCAAGACGTGGTACTGAGCCTAGCATGGGGGAATGTCCAGGTGATTGATGCCCAGCCACAAGTTGGGGTGAGTAGACTCACTTATCCACATTTTATGTTCAAGAACAGTTTTTCTGTATAAAGTGGATTAGCGAAGCGGTGAAATTATAAATATGTTGTTGGTCCCCAAGCCATATGCCACCAAGGTGTTATATTTATTCCACACTCACCTGCTGGGGGGCATTTGGGGGCAGAAAATACCTATGAAAGGATCCTCACATGTTTCTATTGGCCTGTGTTCAAAAAGTCGGTCCGAGAATATTGTCGTCACTGTTCTGAGTGTAAATTCAACAGCCCCAGGGTAACATATCAAAACCCTCTGATTGCACTGGAAATTGTGGGACAGCTGCCAAAATCAAACTGTGGACACAGATACCTTGTAGTCATCCTGGACTATGCCACCCGTTTCCAAGAGGCCATACCTTTCTAATCAGCCACCTCAAAGGCCGTGGCCAGAGAACTGGACCAACTCTTCAGCTGGGTGGGGATAATAGATGAGATCCTCACTGACCAAGGCTTGTGCTTCATGTCTATGGTAATGAAAGAGACCTGCCAGCAACTGAAGGTAAAACAACTCAAAACCTCCATATACCTCCCCCACACTGATGGGCTGGTATAGAGGTTTAACAAAACCCTTCAACAAATGTTAAATAAAGTGATTGATGTTGACGGGAAAACTTGGGATCGGTTCTTACCATATGTATTGTTCTCTATTCGAGAGGTCCCACAGAGCTCCACTGGTTTATCACCCTTTGAAATCCTCTATGGGCGATGACCTCAAGGGATTCTGGACCTTGTTAAAGAGAATTGGGAACAGCAGCCATCACCACACCACACCATCATTGAGCATATTGAGCAGATGCATGACCGAATGTCAAGGATCCCCTGGATAAAAGGTACTGGTTCTAGTCATGTCCAATGAGCGCAAGTTCCTGGCCAAGTGGCAGGGACCCTATGAGATTGTAGAGCGGATGTGCCTGGTCAACTACAGAGTACACCAACCTGGACGAAGGAAAGGCCAGCAAATCTACCACATAAACCTTCTGAAATCGTGACATGAAACTATTCCCCCTCCAAGCGATGAACTCACAGCTAGTGTCACTTCTCCTATATCCCTGCAGGTAAAGATGGGTAATCAGCTCTCCCCTTTGCAAAAGCAGGAGTTACGAGAACTGGTGTGGTGAAACCGGGACGTCTTCTCTTATCTGCCTGGACGGACCTCCCTTATAACCCATGATATAGTAATGGAACCAGGGAAGGTTGTTAGACTTCGACCCTACAGGATACCAGCTGAAAAAAGGGAAGCCATCTGGACAGAGCTAGAGAATATGCTTGACCAAGGGATGTAGTGTATTTTCATCTTCCATGGCTCTGAGGAATCACACTATCTCAGGGTTTTGTTTCCATAAGAAAGATTTTATTTTCAAGAGAAAATAAAACCGAGAAAGCTCTGCAGAACAGTCTGTTGAGCCTGTGTCGGTTCTCTATTTTATACAGTGCTTCTGAAGGCGTGCCCATGTTCAATACATTTCATACATATGGTTCTGTTTATCAACTCTTTTACCTTTTATGGCTGTGTCTCCAGCTTGCTTTTAGGATGTACAATTTATTTTAAGTGAAACGAGGAGGCCTAATCATATATTTTGTCTTATGTCAAAATAGGGTGTCCAACTTTACTATATGCTGTATTTTGGTCATGTCTGCACCAAGGAGGTCTGATCATATATTTTGTCATATGTCCAAATAGAGTGTGCAGCTGCACCATCTACTATACCCCTGCAATCTCTTCACATTCCATTCTCACGCAGGCCTCTACATACAGTCAAATGCATGATTATAACAGTAGAATAACTTGATACATAAATGGCTAGATTCACATTGATTATGCCTGATTAGTTTACATATTGACCAATAAAAATCTTCCACAGGGATTATAGAGGAATCCCAAAGTGTGTAGTCAAGTCCTATCGTCTCAGTTCCAAAACCAGATGGGAGCACATGTTTCTGTAATGACTATAGAAAAGTGAATGAAGTTTCACAGTTTGACACCCTATGCCAAGGATAGATAAGTTGATCGCGTTCATCACATGCCTTAAATTGACAAAAGGGTACTGGCAAGTACCTCTAACCTCCCAAACCAAACCAAAAACTGCCTTCTCCACTCCTGAGGGGGCCTTTCAGTACCGGGTTTTTCCTTTTGGGGTCCATCGGGCACCAGCCATGTTTCAAAGAGTCCTCCATCCCCACCAGCAATATGCTGCTTCATATCTGGACGACACTGTTATCCATGACAGGAGTTGGGAGGTACATCTTTATCATCTAGAAGCTGTCTTAAAAGCATTGCAGTCAGCAGGGCTTACAGCAAACCCAAGCAAGTGTTCCGTCACCCAAGAAGAGGTCAGCTATCTACAATATATGGTGGGGAGAGGAAATGTGAGACCCCAACCTAAGAAGA
This sequence comes from Carassius auratus, assembly GCF_003368295.1. Lineage (NCBI taxonomy): Eukaryota > Metazoa > Chordata > Actinopteri > Cypriniformes > Cyprinidae > Carassius > Carassius auratus. Next base: position 5,907,959 of record NC_039259.1, on the reverse strand, counting down.
TTGATTCTTGTAGTTTTGTAACACCGTGTCTGACCTCGAGTGCCCGTTCAACTTCAACCAGCCACACAACTCTGCGTCTTCAGCCAACGGCCAACCACGGGATTCCCAAGACGTCACTTCAGCGACTACTGAACTTCCAGCCAATCAGCGACATCGGGAAACCCCCTTTTAAAGACAACAAAGGGACACCTTTACACAGGCAATGTACCTCCAGACTGATCTATACTGGTGTATCTAATATAATTTTAACCTCATCGAGGAACTCGATTAAGTGATTGATGATTGTTCATGTCTATGCAATTTCACGTATTGCTGTAAACATGGGATTCCACATTTCCTTTCTCTTAAACTCATCTTTCCCTAACTTTCTATCTTCTGGCAACTTGTGTGAATGTGTGAGTGCATGCGTTTATGTGTTAGATTAGGTTATATGTCTTAGATTTATCTAATAAAGCCTTATTCACATTGAAAAGAGAAGTATCTTGTGTTTTGTGCTTACAAGTTAATGCCTTAAACTTCCGATCTTGTTACTGTGCTAATTGATAGTGTTTTCACTATACTTTGTATATTAATATCCAGCACAGATTTGATGTTAAATGGCTCATTCAGTCAATCACAGGGCGTCTCAGTGATCAGCTGTGAAACAGTGATTCTGTTCAAACTCCCTTTAAAATCTTAAATTATTCCCTTTGAGCTAAATTGAATTGTTTCCCTTACACCGAAGAAGCAGAACTGGCTCTCTGTTGTGAACCAGTTCTAAAATTTCAACAAACCATTTGTTCTACAAACAGATGCCTCTGAAGTAGGGGTTGGACATGTACTGTTGCAGGTTGCAGGATGGTATGGAACACCCAGTCATTTTTATTAGCTCTAAGCTGCTGCCCCATGAGAATAATTATGTCACAACTGAAAAGGAATATGTCTTGCTGTAAAATGGGTTATTGAAAATTTAGATATTACCTGTTGGGCCAGAAATTTGTCTTAATAACTGATCATGCCCCACTTAAATGGATGTCTCATAACAAAGGGAAAATGCACAAATCAATCACTGGTTTCTTCAGTTGCAGGACTTCCAGTTTAAAGTAGTCCCAGTTTATTCTTTATTTATTTTTTTGTGTATTTTGGAAGTTGCATTCAACTTGGCTCAACCTCTGTCATACGTTACATGTACAACAAACTAATGGTATCGTGTACTGTAATTGAATGTAGACTAAGTTATACCTGTCGAACAGTAGACAGTAAACGCATCTAATAAAGATCTTCATCGATATCAAACAATAGCCTTTGCAACTGATTTGCAACTGATTCATGAAACAATTCACGGGTTTGCCAACTGGTTTGATCAAGCCTTTGAACAGAATTGACTCAAAAGAATGAATCATTCATGAATGGCCATCGCTCATTGCCCAGAGAAAAGTAGACATAGCATTTGGAATAAACTGAAGCATTTATAACTTATATTGCATTAAAATAAAGTAAGGAGAGAAGCGTCACCCACACTAACAAAGTAAAAGTACAGATTTCCCCCCCAAAATTTACTTTGTTGATGTACCCATCTTTAAATATACTCCAAATAGTATAACGTTGTTGAACGTCTCTTACAAATGACATCAATGTCGACCAGCTTACATCACATCCTAGGACACATGGTCGGTGTGAATGCAAACCTTTTAAATGGTACTGGGAAATAGTTTGCGCAAAATTGTCCCAGTACCTTAATGCTGTAAATTTAATTCTGGAACCAAAGCATTTTGAAATGCCTTATTTAAGGCAAAAAGCTAGAACCAGATAGCAGACATGTAATACTTCATCTCTGACTGAAAAATAATAGTACAAGCCATGTTTCAGAGGTGACAAAAAGGCAACGAATGGCATGGATAGCAGCGGTAAGGAGGCCATGATTACCTTCGATAACACTCCACCACACATGATGGTGTGTTTAAAGCATTTTCACAAAGGTAAGTTACAATTACTATGTAAATTTTAACTAGCATGACATGGCAAGAAATGAGCTTAAGTTACCAGTGTAATAAAGCATACCGTTAATCAGTTTTAAATGCTGTACATCTAGGCTACATTGCAATTTATTTGGTGACTGTGTTTGCAGGCAAACCTGCCTATGAAATGTTGGAGTGTGATCCTGCTTTGATTACAGGAATAATGTAGTTTTAAATATTAAAATAGAAAAGTCATTTTAAATTGTCATAATATTTCACAATATTACTGTTTTTTTTATTATTATTTTTTATCAAAGAAATGCAGCCTTGGTGAGCAGAATATGCTTATTTTTAAAACATTTAAAAATCTCACTGACCCCAAACTTTTGAACAGTAGTGTATGTTGCCCCCTGTGTAAAGCTAATCTGGATTCCTCAGGAATAGAGGTTGTGATATGACAGAATTTCTTTATATTGTTTTTGTCAGACACTACACCTGCACCTGAGATGGAAGATCCTGAGAATCCACCTCCATCGCTGGACACTGTCCACACCAGTCATGAGACTGGGCTGAAGACTTTGCTGGATAAAACTGTGGTTGTGCACTGTGCTTTGACCAATATGTGTCCAAGTATTGTTGTGAAGGCATCATGTTAGAATCATACACCATGCTCACATCTAATATATAAAATGTTTTATTTTTTTGTTTTCTAAAACAAAGATTTTGCAATGTCTCTTCTCACATGTAATGTTTTTTTTAGCCATGTCTGTAAATAAAATACACAAAGATTGAATGAAATTCTGCCTCCTTTATCTGTATTAAGGAAGAATTGTGCACAATCAGTGTTCTTTGGTTGCAAACACAATAACATAACTTATAGTGGTAATGTAACAACCAACTTACATATTTCTTTACATATTTAACATGTAAATACATTTGGATGAATACATTTACATTTATAAAGAGTCCATAGAAATGATGAGAAACTGGAAATGTATGAGGTAGGTTGTGGGTGATAAGTCACAGACACATGACTGTTCTCTGGGTGGTGCGCTGCTGAATCTCACGCAGTCTAAATGGAACCACTGTATAGGACAGTTCTGATTATCGCAAGTTAACATGTCATCAAGCTCTTCAGGCTGTCTGCCAAAGCACCACAACACAGCCTTTTCACATGCCCTTCTTTTGGGCTGGAGAATGTTACCTTGACCAGTCGCCCTGCACGTAAGGATCGAGTCCTTTGATTCTCTTTATTTTCTCGTCATATCTCTTCTTTGCATTAGGATTTAGTTTTAGGCGGTATGGTCCGACAATGTTTTCTTTACCCCGCTGCATTTTGTTGGATTATAACTGGCCAAACATACCCATAATTCTTTGCGTTCTGATGACGTTGCCGCCCAGTTGGTCACATGTGTTAGCGATCTCTATAAAGCCGCAATGAGGTGTTGGGACTTCTATTCGCGGACACTGATTCTGAAGGGGAATATCTGCATTCAGAAGATCACAGTGATACTGAAAGTGAAAGTAGCCCTACACCAAGCACAAACGGTGAATCCTTTGCCCAATGTAAATAAATGGTCCTTTGCCAAATGTCAGAGGTGTGAACAATGTTTGCCGGGGTCAGAGTGTTCATCGCGAAATTAGCAGATGTGTTATTGTCGCGGGGACGAGGCGGGAGATTTTTACCGTGCTGGACATGTATATTTGTCTTCTGACCACACCTTTCCGCAAACGCGGCGACAGTATTGTAGTGGAGACTTCGTCTAATGCCACTGGGTATGTTAGACGAGGTCGAAGTATTCATAGGACAGTTAGGAGGCAAGGTGGGGAGTCGCAATGACACTGACAGTAGTCTGAGATGTGCACACTCGGCGCGTGCGCAAGGCATATCTGGCCGCGCTGCTCATAGCAGAAGCAGAGGCGATGTGACGGAGCATAGCTTTTGAACTAAACAGGTCTTGTCTACTTGTGTGTGTCAGATGAATAATATATATATGTGCCCCATAAATGGAATCAAATTGCCTGCTGCATGTAGTAAATTGAAAATCCCAACCGCTACATACATTCGATTTGTTTATTAGTAATGATTAACATAGTTTGTTTACTACTTACTATTTACCTAATCATTCAGTATTGTGCAATATAGCTCACAGAAGGTGAGGGACATTTTTGGGGGGAAAGAAGTGATGCATTTTATCATTTAAACGTGACTTTTCATGAAAATTCTATAATTCAAGATGACCACCCCATATGACGTCATAATATGCAAATTAGATGGGAAAATGAAATCCCTACATAAACACTGGGTCATCCTTAATATTTTTATAATTGACAGAAAGTCTCTATCTTTTATAAATTTTAAGGTAGCCTTTTGAAATTAAGATGTCAACATCGAATGTTTTAGGCAAAAACCTCTGGCGCCTAAAGGGTTAAGGAAAGATTAGTGAGGTTGACACAATAAACTAGTTCATACTATAATAATGTATTTAAAAATACTAATAAAAAAACACACAAATATATATATATATATATATATATATATATATATATATATATATATATATATATATATATATATATATATATATATATATATATATATATATACGATTAATCTTTAATTTAAGTTTATGCGCTTTCAATTTTTAGGGTTAATTAGTTTGTAATGTTGCTGTTAGAGAATGACAATATCTGCAAATTTTCAGCGCTGAAAGTTGAATGCAAAGGGAGATATCGTCAGTCGGAGATATTCCGACAGTTTAATGCCTACAAAAACAGCTGGTAAGGGATGATGAGCTTTTTCACAGGACTGTTACGTCACAAACCCAGATAAACCTCACACCCAGGAATATTCAACAATGGGGGCGAGGTCATGCTGTGCTGCTTTATAGAAGAGGAAGAGAAAATTAGGGGTGCACATACAAATCTGTGCATATATGAATCGCGATTCTGTCTTCTAACGATTCTAATGGATCCACAAGTTTCAAAACCAATGTTCTAAAGCAGTGGTTCTCAATCATGTTCTCCCCTGCTCTGCATCTCAATCATGTTCTGCCCTGCTCTGCATCTCTCCCTCTCCCTCTCTCATTCAGATTGTCAGATCAGCTCTAACAAACTGTTCCATTTATACACTTATTTTCACAAAGCGATGAGAAGCATTATACATGGATGTTTTATCAGAATATAACCGTATATTAAAAGCTAACAGAAGCAGTAGCATTTACAAACAACGGCGTATCTAAAAGTATGAGACAACAACAAACAAACAAACATATCACTAAGAGCTGTGCTTGCACAGGTTCTGCACAATCCTGTTCAATATTCTCTGTGTCTCAATCAGGCTCAAATTGATTAGCAGTATAGAGAACGTCATTGTTTACAATATAACCAGAGCACATTCTGAGCGTGAGGGATGGGATGTTCAGATTTATTTAATTTATTTTTAATACAAAACATTTCAACGCCATTGTACAAATGTATATATATATAAAAAACATTGACCCCTGATGAACCATGGAGGTAAGGAAAGATTAGTGAGGTTGACACAATAAACTAGTTCATACTATAATACTGTATTTAAAATGCTAATAAATTAAAGCTGCGGTAGGTAACTTTTGATGCTCTAGTGGTTAATAAGCAGAACTGCTTGCGTCTTGCGGAAGAGCATTGTAGCCGGAGCTACTTCTCTCTGTTTATGTCTTAGAAACATTGCCAAGCTACGAAACATGTTATCTGTTTCTGATGCAGAAAAGCTAGTTCATGCATTCATGACCTCTAGACTGGACTATTGTAATGCACTTCTAGGTGGTTGTCCTGTTTCGTCAATAAACAAGCTACAGGTAGTCCAAAATGCAGCAGCTAGAGTCCTTAGGAGGTCAAGAAAATATGATCATATTAGCCCAATTTTACAGTCTCTGCACTGGCTACCTATTAAGTTCCGTATCAGTTATAAATTATCATTACTTACCTATAAGGCCCTAAATGGTTTAGCTCCAGCGTACCTTACTAGCCTTCTACCATGTTACAACCCATCACGCACCCTAAGGTCACAAAATGCTGGAGTTTTGGTCGTTCCTAGGATAGCAAAGTCCACTAAAGGAGGTAGAGCTTTCTCACATTTGGCTCCCAAACTCTGGAATAGCCTTCCTGATAATGTTCGGGGTTCAGACACACTCTCTCTGTTTAAATCTAGATTAAAAACACATCTCTTTCGCCAAGCATTCAAATAATGTATCTTTTTAATTGTGAGTGTAGTTGCATCTGATCAAAGGTGCATTTTTAATCATTAGTTTGGGTTAAACTAATTTTACTTTGTTGGATCAGCAGCTATGCTAATGATGTCTGTATTTTGTTTCTATGTTTCGCCACGGGACTAGGATTTACACAAGCTCCAGTCTGGATCCAGAACACCTGAGAAGAGATGATGCTGACCCTCAGAGAACCTCAGATGATGCTAACCCTGAATCAACAAACAGAACTAACAATTATTGCTAAATGTGTGACTGAATCATATAATAACTTAATTATTAATATTGATAGTTCATCGTCTAGCTGACTACGTCTTTTATTATTATTATTATTATTATTTTTATTTTTTTTCTAAAATCCTGTCAAATGTGCACAAACTACTAGCTACTACTAAATATTGTAGAAACATTATTTTCTGTAAAGTTGCTTTGTAACGATTTGTTTTGTAAAAAGCGCTATACAAAGAAACTTGAATTGAATTGAATTGAATATGTCTATGAAGAATCACAAAGGTACTGGGTTACTCCGCCGCGGTACCCCTGAAGCAATCTAAAATAGTCCGAATATAAACACTTATTATAGGTGAACCCTAGTGATTCAGGACAAGCTAAAAACACGGTTTGGAAAATGGATTCATGGTGTACTCGCTTATTATGTTCATTTTTCTACATTTTGAACACAAACAAAGTTACGGACCGCAGCTCTGATTGGTTGTTTTTTACCGGGAGCGCATGACTTTCTGCAAATGGCAATAGGACCACTGGGAGGAGCCAGAGGAGCTTGATTTTTTTCACAGATTATCTGTCTCATATCCTACTGTCAGGACATAATGACAGGTTTAATAAATATGTAAAAAATATTTTTTTACAAAAGTTCCCTACAGCACCTTTAAAGGCAAAAAAAAAACAATGACCTCTGATGAACCATGGAGTTAAGGAAAGATAAGTGAGGTTGACACAATAAACTAGTTCATACTATAATAATGCATTTAAAATGCTAATAAATTAAAGGCAGATGTCGATTCATTGTCCAATTGCTATTTAAGTATGTCCCTACAAAACTATTGGTTCTGTGGATGTACATACTTGTAGAAATGTCTCTTACATATCTCAGAGAAGGTAATTTTACACAGCTGTGGACCTCATAAAGCATTCTGCTCCAGTGTGCAAAGAAAGGCAGAGAGAAAGAGAAAAATGGTTTTGGCCCTGGTTTAGCCCTCACTTCTCTCTCCCGATATTGCACTTGTATCCATTTTTTTTATCTCCTTCTTGCTATCTTTAATCTGTTTATCTCTCACTCTTATGTCTCTGTCTGTTTTTCAGAATCCGTAAACCGCCCTCTTTCCATCCCAGAGTGCAAGGTGATTTACATCTAACACCTGTGTGATGGACCTTCTAAAAGAGTCCTGCTAAATCAGCAGAACCCAGTTCGACACCTGAGCCGAAGTTTACCTCAAAACTGACTGTGAGCCCAAGCCAGGGTATTCTGTAGGGTTTACCCCCAGCATAAAGTGTAATGAAGGCCTAGTTTACAGGCACCATCTTACACAACTAATCATGTTTTGCTTGGCAATACTAGGTTACCCTGGCTTCAGACAACTGCAAAGGCCATGCTATGTAGTCAGGCTGAGAATTCTTCCTTCGCATCCTTCAAAGGGACCGACAGTGACTGCCAAATCACCAAGATTTCATGTCAAAATTTCAGCCCAGCATCCAGGCGATTTAACAAAGAATGGAAATCAGTATAACTCCCACAGCTAAATATAAGTAAAATTACCACAGTTTAAAATAAATCTATATTTAAAGAGACAAAAACTGAAAATACCTCACAAGTAATTTCCTATATTCTAATGAATGCATCATGTGTAATAATTTTGTTATTAGGCCACATTCATTTGAGATCCCAATCCAAGAATCATTCAGCATAAAACATAAAACAAGAAAAATGATGGCAGTAACAAACACATAAGCACATTCTCTGTTCTTCAGAAAATTAAGAAGCATACTGTTATTATGGGAAAGTCTCATTATTCTTTCTTATGACGAATAATTACAAATAGGTGTTTAATATCCCAGTTGAAAAATTATTCTATTAAAAATATACTTTAATAAAGTGTACTAAGTATATTTTTTACATTTTGTACTATTTTCGTCAAATCCAAGTATAGTTAAGTGTATTCAATTATGCATTAACTTCAACTTAAAATCTATTTGATTACACTTCTAGTGTAAATAGTATACTAAAATGGAACAACTTTTTTTAAACTTCAAGTGCACTGAAATATACTAATGAAAATCAAGATTCATGAGCAATTAAGCACACTAACAGTACAATTGAATTGTATTGACATTCTAATAGAAATACACTTAAAAAGGCATTGCAGTGCAAATTATAGTTGTGTTTAAGTACATTTTGTGAATACTGCTATCATACTTATAATTACCATAAACTGTTAATTTAGTATGCCGCTGTAACAATTCAAGTGATCTACAAATGTACTTCCTAACTATATTTAGTGATTTTAAAGTGTCCCACTATGACAATAATAATGTTTTTGAAGTGAAGTTCAATTACAACCTAAACGTCATAGACACGTACTTTCAGTGCAATGTTATTATAGTTTAAGGTAGAAACAAATTGAAAGTACATTTCATTTGTAATTTTATCCCCATTTTGTTATACTTAAGCATGAATGTTGGTATTACACTACAAGTGTATTCTATTACAATTCAGTTCAAGTACATTAAAATCAACAGATTACAAATTGAATTTCAGAAAATCTTCTTTATTATTAACACAAAAGTAACACACAAAAGCAGATATTTGCAAAAAGAGGAACCTTGAACAGTCGACTATCTCTGAAATGCCGGGAACAGAACAATGGCAAAACAACTTACTACAAATGCATATCTAGCTCTGACTTGAGTTACTAGAGGACTTGTAGCTCTTATTGCTGCACTTCCTCCATAGAAGGGCCCGGATCTCTGCCACCTCGGTGTTGGGGATTCGCTCGCTCACTGCATCTGTGAAAACAGGAAAGAGACATGGGGATGAATTAAAACAGGATAGACAATGCATAACATTGAAATACAATCATTGATGATAATGGATTTGTTAAATCAATCTTGACAATGGATTTGGATTCATAACTATGACATTACTGTACCTGTAGAGAGTTCAAAACAAAGTGGTTTGTGATATCCGGTTCGCGAACGAATCATTCAATGTTACCGGATCTTTTTGAACCAGTTCACCAAATTGAACTGAATCATTTTAAACGGTTCGCGTCTCCAATAGGCATTAATCCATAAATTACTTAAGCTGTTAACTTTAACTGTTAACTTACACTCGCTCTGGAGTTAAAACAAACCAATATCCCGGAGTAATTCATTTACTCAAACAGTACACTGACTGAACTGCGGTGAAGGGAGAACTGAAGATGAACACCGAGCAGAGCCAGATAATGACTCGTTCACGAATCAAGAACAGTTTCTGTCAGACGCGTTCGATTCATGAACCGAGGAGCTGATGATACTGCGCATTTGTGATTTAGTGTGAAGCAGACCGACACACAGAGTGTCTGAACCGAACTGATTCTTTTGGTGATTGATTCTGAACTGATTCTGTGCTAGTGTTATGAGCCCAGGTAAACTGAAAGCTGAATCAAGGGCAATCATCGCCAATGACGCCATTACGTCGAGCGCAAAAGAACCGGTGAACCGTTTTCTTCAACCGGTTTACTGAATCAAACTGTCCGAAAGAAGTCAATGTTTTGTTCGTTATCTGGCTCGGCTCGGTGTTCATCTTCAGTTCTCTCTTCACATCAGTTCAGTCAGTGTACTGTTTGAGTGCATGCATTACTCCGGGATATTGGTTTGTTTAAACTCAGAGGGAGTGTCAGCCACATTAAAAAAAAAAAAAAAAAAAAGTTAACAGCTTAAGTCATTTGTAGATTAATGCCTATTGGAGACGCGAACCGTTTAAAACGATTCAGTTCAATTTGGTGAACTGGTTCAAAAAAATCTGGTTGCATCGAATGATTCGTTCGCGAAACGGATATCACAAACTGCTGTGTTTTGAACTCTCTCTCACAACAGACAAGGAAGAGAAGACAATGCTGAATAAAGAAGTAGTTTTTGTTATTTTTGGACCAAAATGTATTTTCGATGCTTCAAAATATTCTAACTGACCCTCTGATGTCACATGGACTACTTTGATGATGTTTTTCTTACCTTTCTGGACATGGACAGTAGACCGTACACACAGTTTCAATAGAGGGACTGAGAGCTCTCGGACTAAATCTAAAATATCTTAAACTGTGTTCTGAAGATAAACGGAAGGTCTTACGGGTTTGGAACGACATGATGGCAAGTTATTAATGACAAAATTTTGCTATTTTGCTATAACTAACCCGTTAACAGTGGGATGCATGTCTTCAATACATAAAGTTGATTTCAGGACCTCAATGACTATGACTGCAGGTGTATGGGAGGGTTTAGATGGTGGCAGAGATAACCCTGGCATCACTATCATACATATACACCCACCCACCTTTCAGAGCCTTTAAACTGTCCTCATCCAGTTCAACAAAAACTGCAGGCACTGTCCCAGGGCGCTGAGACTCCACCTGAGGGATGGCGTCCTCCTCCTCCTCACTGGTGTTAATCACCTATGCAGAAAACATCAACCTAATTACCTTAAACAACAATGTCAGCTATACACTCCTAATCATACACATGCCAAAACACAATTTTAGTGGTGCGAGTAGAAATTAACAGTTCATACACTCTTGAATAGTAACTAATTTCACAAAAATGCAGTTCTGCTACAATCACAAGCTTTACCCTGAGCACCAAGGGCATATAGGTTTGTAGCTTGTGTTTGGACTTTGGTACTAGTACATAATTAAATTAAAGCACAAAGTGCGATAGTGCATGCATTTCAGCACAAATAGGCTATGATCCATCACTGTAAACTCTGTAAAATTTTCTGGGGAACACTGCACATTTGATGAAGTCAGTTACATTTTTAAACTTACCATTTTTCGTTTTTTGGGAGGATCAAAAATATCACAACATGTGTCATCAGAATCAGACTATCTAGCAGGAGTAGAATGGAGTTGTCTTGTAGCTTGCTGTTTGAGGTCCCTCTTGAGCTGTTCGCCTATCTTGGCCATCTGTGAACCAGACTGACAACATACATTTTGTTTAAGAGAATGATTTTGAAAATGTCCACACCACCACTTTAATTAAAGTCACACACCGTCGAGGAATGTGAACAGCAAATGAAGATATATTATTCAAAATAGACCAGATAATATAAAATATATTCAAATAGAAAGTAGTTATTTTAAATCGTAAAAATATTGCACGATATTACTGCTAAATGCAGGCTTGGTGAGCAGAAGAGACTTCTTTAAATAAACCAAAAAGAAGAAAAAAAACTTAAGTTACAATCAAAAACTTTTGACTGGTAGAGTAATCTCTCTTAAAATACCTTACTTTTATCATGGGTTATGATAATCAAAACAGTCCTGAGCTAGAATGAGCTTTGATCTCTGCAAACCAAATTATCACTTTAATCAAATATTAAATAATAATAATAATAATAATGTTTAATACCGTAAAACTGCTTGATTTAAATAAAAAAAACTATAGATGTGACGTGAATGCTTTACTGAGCTCGTGCAAACATCCACATCGGTGTAATAAGATGCATTTTTAACTGCTACTTTCATACTGCTGTGAATTTTGTTTGTTGTTTTTTCGTTATTGAAAGGAAAGCGAGTGTCATATTTTCATATCCAAATGCCATTCTGTTCGGCTTGGTGCATTTCTGACATAGTAAAAGAAATGGACGCAGCGACCCCATTGGAACTCAACTGAGGCAAGTGAAGCCCATTTTTAGCGTTTTTTAGCACTTCCGTTTCGGACGCGCAGACTCAAACGAAGCTTGACGACGTCAGCAACCTGTCTGACAGATGTAAATGTTCTAGTAGCCGTGCGTGCAAACTGCCATCGTTAATCTTGCAGAGACGGCGAGCTTGAGTGGGGAGTTCTTTGGCGTGAATGAGCAGGAGTAAGTATTCTGATTAATTATTTTGTATAGCATTTTAAAATGTAACGCCATTATGCCATATTAAGTTAATTGCCAGCGAGCTTCTCCTCCTGTGTGTACGGTAATGCGACAGAGAGTCGAGTGGTTATGCGGCAATCATTAGCCTATTTTTTACAAAAACGGTTTCTACGGGGCCATAATGTAACATAGAAGGTAATGGAGCCCTTTATACATTGTCGTGTATCTTTAGAAATAAATAATGGACAAACAAGAGTCTTTAAACACCTCAGATGTAAAGTTATTCGCTGTCAAAGTGACGCCAAAATGAATGGGAGTCAATGGGAATGCTAATGTAAGTGAAGTTCTGCTACAAGATGGTGGCACGCGGCCGACTTCAACTTCCGGTCGACTTCCTTGCCGCCTGGTTTCTGAGTGCTGTTTCTCTTCTCTTGAATTGCATCGAGGGGAGCTGAATTACTGTCTTGCGCAACAGTGTCACACTGGTCAAACCGCATTAGTGCATGCTCTAAATTAGGTCAAAATAAATAAAACGGCTACTTGACAAAAATATTTGTCAACAATTTTTTTTGACAATATTGTCGACTAATCGTTTCAGCCCTACTGGAATCACAATGTTCCATAACTGTTAAGTCATAATTCAAACTTACAGTCATTCCTTGCTTCACCACCCCCTTCTCCTGGCCAGACTGACTGGAAGACCATATATCCCCCCATTTGAGAAAAGCGACACGCTTCTGGACTACTTTGTAGTTTTCTGTGAAGACACATAAAAATACAAATACAGTGTGACCTTTTAATAAGAAAAAAAAAAAAATTCCAAGACAGCAATGTCACTGTCATTTAATGTATTTGTACTTTATTACTTTCATAAGTATTAGGCACTAATGTCCATACCACATTACGGGGGGGGGGTTCCATCCCTCTTGTACATTCAAAATGTCTCCTTGACACAACTTTATTTGTCCTATATTTTAGCCTGTTGCACCTTATACATGGGTTGTCCCCGACAACCGAATGACTTTAACTTTGTCTTAACTAATTATCAGAATTTGTATTAAATGGTCATGCTGACGCATGATGCATATCGACGACGAATTCCATTATACTAACGTTACTAGCTAAACCTTCACTAGAACCTAAGCCAAACACTTCAAAGATAAGCTATGGGTCTGTAAACGCTAGTGTTGGAGCGTTCTCTGTAGGAGGACTTATTAATTATGGCGTTTTTCCATTACATGATGGTACCTGCTCGACTCGCCAGTAACGTTACGCTACATGACAGTAGTCGGTTAGTTAATGTTACAAAAAGTATTCCGAATATTTCAAATGTTTCAGAACTTACCCGCCATGAACAGCAGTTTGGCTGCAACCGGCTTCGGATCTTGCCTGCGTTTAGCTTGCAAAATCACCTCTATCCAGCCTTCCTGGGACTGGATGTCTTCCTTGCAAGTCACTGTAACACCAGCATTTATATATGCATCCTGTATAATAGATGTACTCTCTCCAATAACGGAGCCGTCAACGAAATAAAACAACCCATACATGGTGCTAACTTTACCTTGTTACCGCCTGAGTTTCAGTGATGAATTTCAAACATTAACCGTTACTATATGGCTACTGGAGCTAATTGCCTCCAAGACTTCTACATAGTGATTGGATGTCGATGATGCTGCGCACACTGATTGGATGTGGTAACCGACTGGGGGGTAGGTCCAATTCCTGGGTCCATTAGTAGCCATTTATTGCTTAGTAGGGCTGTTCGATTCCACAATTTTTGCAATCGATTCCGATTCCAATTCCTGGTCCTGGAATCGAATGGAACGATTCCTCACTGTTGTTTTCGATTATTTATTTATTTTAGATTAAAAGGAACCTAATCTCACCATGATGACTGTAGGATAGGTCGTATAATGTATCCTTCCTATAATATGAAGCTGGAAAAAAGTTTTTTCAGCTTTGCCCGTGAAATTAGTCATAGCCCAGCTCAGCAGGGACATGCGTTTATGGCATGAATTAAATAAGACATAGAGACACAACACTTAATATTGCATCAAGCTTTGTGTATGAAGTGCAATATTCTGTCTGAGTGCAATATAGTGTATGCCATCCAGCCAGAGTCATTGACACGCAAATGTGTCATGGTTGAATCCAGGGAGAAGGTATATGTTATTCCTCTGCCAAACAACATTGAACGAGACTAATGTGGCATCAAGAAAATTGAATACTGCCAAGAAGTCCCAAAATTCCTGAGACCTATTGAATTGACTTGTAAATACAATATCTGTACAAAGAATTACTGTTCTTTACCTGTTACATAAAGTGACCCTTCTTTCAATAAAGTGTGTGTGCATTAATACAAGATGTAACAGTAAACAAAATTAACTTGTCTTACTCACTGCAGCATTGTAGCATATGACCCTTTAAGAAATCAGCCTAACAATATCAATACACTGCCAATTAGTAGGCTACAGTAAATTAATAATTATCTAAATTTCCACTAAAACTGTTTGCATCTTTGCATATTTTATGACAGTACTGTGATATGCTAAAAAACTACACTTATATTTAGTGCACTTTGTTTACAGTGTACTAAGATTACACTACAGATGAAGTGAACTCATTGTACACGTTAATAAATTATACTTTGTATTACAAATAAACTTACATACTAAAAGTACACAAAATTACCACTATACATTTTTATATTTTAACATATTTTATGAGAGTACTCTGATATGCAACTAGAAATACACTTATTTTAGAGTGTACTGTATAAAGTGTACAAAATTCACACTTCTAATGAAATGAGAACATAGTACACTTTTAAAAAGTATACTAACAATTAATTTCCAAAAAATATACTTCCCATAAGTACACTGAATTGCCACTCTAAGTATGTCAAATTTAATATACTTAAAATGTTTTATCTTCAATACAATTTAAAATACATTAATAACAAAGTACACTTTCAAAAAGTACATTTAAAAAATAATTTGATTACTGATAAATTAGTATACTTATTGTTTGGACTATTAAGTTGAACTTAACTACATCTTTTTTTGAAGTATACTTTTAAAAAGTACAAATCAAATACTCTTTAAATAAAGTACAACAAGTAGAAGCATACTTCTTTTATAATTCATGTACTTTATTCACATTTCAAATACACTAAAGTATACTACTTTTTTACCTGGGATAACTCCGATGAGCTCAGACGACAGCTACAAATGATCTGAAGCTAATAACTCAATAACTTTAATCACCAACTACAGCTGGAATTGTGATGGCTTGGATCAGTGTTTACATACAAATGGTCTGCATTGTGCTGCAGGTAATGGGCAGAGCTGAAGGTGAAACGTGTTACATTGAAATATAGTTAGTCTGACTTACTGAGGGCTGAAGGTTGCTCATTGATAATTTATATTATCCACAAGATGAATGGAAGTGCAAAAGTAATCTCGAGCAAAATGGGAGAAGTCTGGCAAATCTACTGCATTCCTATCAGCACATTGCCTTTTTTTCAGTGAAATTCTGAAAACCTGATAACATGGTCCTATATGTTTAATGAAGATATGGCTTGTGCCTTTGTGTTATAAAACAAGAACATTTCTAACTATGATAACTTTTAAAAAGTAGTAACAAATAGAAAATGTGAGAAAAAATGTTGCTTTATTTAATTTTTAGTTTTTATGAAGTTGATATCTGCGCTCATCAATGAACCAAATAAAGTGTGGCTTTACACATTATATTTCTATTATTCTATTATTTATAAATATTCTAATATTTACAGGTAAGGATTGGCAGAAAAATCTGCTGAAATATCTTCAGACATAAAATGAGCCCATGCTCTGCCATGTAAATCACGATGTTTGCAGGGCAAGGAAAGGCTCAATTATTCCTACTGAAAAGAAAAAGACTGAGATGTTTTGAGTGATGTAGGATGTCAGAGGACTTTTGTCTTTTCCCAGAACCTCCCTTATGTAATCACCTCGTGCAACTCTGTGATGATGATTTAGACTGATGAGTGATGCAATGTTTGAGAAACTGCAAAGCTCTTTAAAAAGACACTGAACCTCTCCGTCATTAGTCTCTTGAGCATGATGATCTTCCTTTGCTTCTCAGACATTCCATTTGATGACATTTTCTGAAATCTCTTTGATTTCAACCCAAGGAGTATATGGACTGACAAGAACAGCCAATATAATAAGTTCAAAGAAATGAAGAGCTTATTGAAGATTTTTTTATGAGCTTTTTATTCTGCTTTATTGTCCATTGAAATTGACTGCATCCACATGAAGCTAAACACTACACATTTCAGGTATTTGGTAAATAATAAATGAAATGAATAAACGACAACATCTTCCATTAGAAATTACAATTAATGGCGGTGACATAAAAACACAAAAAAATATACATGTAAAAGTGATTGAGAGAAAACCAACCAAAAGGGGTTATACATCTAGCATATTTCAAGGTAATTAAGAAACTCAAGTTCACCAAGTGTTACTGTTATTAATTCATTAGGCAGGGAAACGTCTCAAGGGAATGTTTTATCCAGATTTATACTAGGCAGAGAATTTTCATTACTCTACCCATAATCCTAACTGAATAATACATGTATGAGGGTGGAAACACATTAATATGCATCTAAGGAATCCCAGGATACTCAGTTCTGTGTTACAGCTCCCAGTTGAGTAAGGTTGATACATTATTCCCATTTGTAAATTTGGCAAGGGAAGTCCCAAAAATGACTTTATGAGTCACTATTTTAAATGGCTCAATGTATTTTAAATTAACAGGAGATTATGTCTGCACATTGTGCAACAGTGTAATCAGATAGGAGATGGAAATCTCTGGACTGAGTGTAATCATTTGTTGACAATTACACGGTTTAATAAGTCACTTTAACAATGTGATTAAATCAAGCCTGAAACAGTAATGCTTAGTGACATTGTTAGGGCTGTCAAATTAACATGAATTTAGTACAAACACTGCATATATGACCTTTTTGTATATATCTATATATATCTATCTATATATATATATATATATATATATATATATATATATATATATATATATGTATATATGTATATATATATATATATATATATATGTATATATATATATATATATATATATATATATATATATATATATATATATATATATATATATATATATATATATATATATTGTAACATTTACATTGTTACAATGGCACCTGTCAAGTCCCAAAAATGACTTTATGAGTCACTATTTTAAATGGCTCAATGTATTTTAAATTAACAGGAGATTATGTCTGCACATTGTGCAACAGTGTAATCAGATAGGAGATGGAAATCTCTGGACTGAGTGTAATCATTTGTTGACAATTACACGGTTTAATAAGTCACTTTAACAATGTGATTAAATCAAGCCTGAAACAGTAATGCTTAGTGACATTGTTAGGGCTGTCAAATTAACATGAATTTAGTACAAACACTGCATATATGACCTTTTTGTATATATATCTATATATATATCTATATATATATATATATATATATATATATATATATATATATATATATATATATATATATATATATATATATATATATATATATATATATATATATATATTGTAACATTTACATTGTTACAATGGCACCTGTCAAGAGGTGGGATATATTAGTTAATTTATAAGTTTGAAGCAGGAAAAATGGGAAAGCACACAGATCTGAGTAATAGTAAAAGCTAGGCAACTGGGTCAGAGCATTTCCAAAACGGCAAATTTTGTGTGGTGTTCCCGGTATACAGTGGTTAGTATTTAACAAAAGTGCTTCAAGGAAGGACAACCAGTGAACCAGCATCAGAGTCATGGCCACCCAATGCTCATCGATGTATTTGATGAGCGAAGACTACCCCTGGTCCGATCACACAGAAGAGCTGCTCTAACTCAAATTGCTAAACAATTTAAGAATAGGCATAATGTAAATGTGTCAGAACACATAGTTGTTTACACATAGTGTGCCTTTCAACACATAGTGTGCCTTTCAAGATGGCGCCTTACATGGCTGCTTCGGTGCTTGGCTCTCCAGTGTTTGTACTGTTTTTGTTCGTTTTTCCTGTTTTTTGTTTAACAAACACGATCAGTTTCACCAGGGATGAGCTGCTGAACATTCGGCAGAACACACCACAGGATATTTTTCCAGATTTCTATTATACAGACGTTTTACTGAACATTGTTATCGGAGGAGCATCTGCGCTGATCAAACGCTTCAGGACACGCAGACGGGGAAAGCGAGTGGGAGCACTCGTCAGACTCAGGAAGCGCGGATTTCGAACATCTGATTACAGAGACAGAGCAACAACAACCGAACTCTGTTTTAATCATTCTTGGGGACTTTAATAAAGCCAATCACTCCCGTGAACTGCCAAAATACAGACAGCATGTTACATGTCCCACCAGAAACAGTAATATATTGGATCACTGTTACACCACAATAAAGGATGCATATCACTCTGTTCCACGAGCAGCTTTGGGATGTTCTGATCACTGTCTGATTCATCTTATACCGTCCTACAAGCAAAAACTTAAATCTGCTAAACCTGTAGTAAGGACTGTGAAGAGATGGACCAGCGAAACAGAGCAGGAGTGTTTTTGAAGCTGCTACCACCGATCTGGACGAACTCACAGAGACCGTAACATCCTATATTAGTTTCTGTGAGGACATATGCATTCCTACCAGGACTTACTTAACATTCAACAATGATAAGCCTTGGATTACAGTAAAACTCAGACATCTTCGTCAGGCCAAAGAGGATGCCTACAGAAATGGGGACAGGGTCTTGTACAATCAGGCCAGGAACACACTGAACAAAGAGATTAGAGCGGCTAAAAAGACCTACGCTAAAAAGTTGGAAGACCAGTTTACTTCCAACGACTCAACTTCAGTCAGTTTACTTCCAACGACTCAACTTCAGTGGAGAGGTCTAAGAGACATCACGAACTACAAGACACCATCCCCTTGCACTGAGGCTAATCAATGACTTGCTAACGACCTGAATGACTTTTATTGCAGATTTGAAACCCCCAACACCCATTCTGTCCATCTCCCTACACAACCATTAACACCTCCTGCAATCCCCCTCTCCACACCTCCTGCTCTTCAAATCTGTGAAGATGATGTGTGCCAGGTCTTCAAGAAGAACAAAAGAAGAAAAGCACCAGGCCCAGATGGTGTTACACCAGCCTGTCTGAAAATCTGTGCTGACCAGCTGGCCCCCATCTTTTCACAGATCTTCAACAGATCCCTGGAGTTGTGTGAAGTGCCTCCCTGCTTCAAATGCTCCACCATCATCCCCATCCCAAAGAAACCCAAGATAGCAGAACTTATTGACTACAGACCTGTGGCTCTAACGTCTGTCGTCATGAAGTCGTTTGAAAAACTGGTTCTGGCTTATCTGAAGGACATCACTAGACCCTTATTGGACCCCCTGCAGTTTGCTTACCGAGCAAACAGGTCCGTGGATGATGCAATCAACATGGGATTGCACTTCATCCTGCAACATCTGGACAAAACAGGGACTCATGTGAGGATGCTATCTGTGGACTTTAGTTCGGCTTTCGACACCATCATCCCAACAGCCCTTCAGACCAAACTGACCCAGCTCTCTGTTCCTAGCTCTATCTGTCAGTGGATCACCAGCTGTCTGACAGATAGGCAACAGTTAGTGAGACTGGGGAAATTCACATCAAACAGCTGCTCCACCAACACTGGTGCCCCTCAGGGATGTGTTGTCTCCCCTCTGCTCTTCTCCCTGTACACCAACGACTGCACCTCTAAAGACGCCTCTGTCAAGCTCCTAAAGTTTGCAGACGACACTACAGTCATCGGCCTCATCCAGGACGGTGACGAGTCTGCTTACAGACAAGAGGTTGAGCAGCTGGCTGTCTGGTGCAGTCTTAACAACCTGGAGCTGAACACGCTCAAAACAGTGGAGATGATCGTGGACTTTAGGAGAAACCCCCCTGCACTTTCCCCACTCACTATCATGAACAGCACTGTGACTGCAGTGAAGTCATTCAGATTCTTGGGAACCGCCATCTCTCAGGACCTGAAGTGGGACAATCACATTGACTCCATTGTGAAAAAGGCCCAGCAGAGGTTGTACTTCCTTCACCAGCAGAGGAAGTTTAACCTGCCACAGGAGCTGCTGATACAGTTCTACTCAGCCGTCATTGAGTCTATACTGTGTACCTCAATAACTGTCTGGTTTGGCTCACAAAATTAGACATCAGAAGACTACAGAGAACTGTTCGGACTGCCGAAAGGATTATTGGTGGTCCCCTGTGTTATGTTTTAACTGACTAAAACATATATAAAACTCTTGGGTTAAACCACGTTCAAATAACACAACCAACATTCAGGGATACTATTCTTCTTCTGGATTTATTACTTTAAGGAACACAACTCACAATTACAAGTGGCAGTGCCTCCCGCAGGCACAATGGGGAAATAACGATATTACATACATAACATTTCCTCCCCTCTTAATCAACAAACAAAAGAAAAACAATGCATTTTCAACTACTCAAAAATTATGCCTTTTTTTTTTTTAACTAGAGGTAGAGGGTAGACTGCCTCTTGCCTCGAGCCAGTTCGGGGATTATTCTGCCCCTTGTCAGAACAGGCTCACTAACATAACTAATTACATTTCAGTTCAACAGGAGTTTCTCATGGCTTTATAATGTCAGACGATTGGGCGGTTTAATCACTCTGGCTGGATAACATCTGACCTGCACTGATGGAATGTTGAGTTTGCCATGATTTATCTGAGACTCTGATGCGTCACTGTTAACATCCTGTTCCCTGGTTGGTGGTGGTGAAGAAGTGTCATTTACAGAGGTCTGTAAAGGAACCGGTACATCACTGATGTCAGGTGGTTGTGTCACCTGAGTTTCAGCTGCTTGATTCGGAATGGACAAGAGTTGATCAGCATGGCGTCGCCATTCCGCAGAAGTTCCTACATCCACATTATAAGACACTGGACCACTTTGAGCCGTCATCACACCTGATATCCATCTTTCTCTCCCTCTGTAATCACGAGCCAGAACTGCATCGCCGACTCCAAACTGTCTTGGTTTTGAACGACCAGCACGGCGGAGGACCTGGGAGGTCTGTGAGAGTCGCACGGCAGCTGTCACACTGGGTTTCAAGGCATCCAGCCGTGTGCGCAGTTGTCGTCCCAAAAACAACCTAGAAGGGGCCTCTCTAGTCGTTGGATGTGGTGTGTTGCGATACGTCAGCAAGAATGTTTCCAACCGTCTCTGAACAGTGGAAGAGCCCTTAGATGCCTTCAATGCTTGTTTTAGCGACTGAACAAACCTTTCAGGCTGCCCATTGGTTGCAGGATGATATGGGGCTGAACGGATATGCTTCACATGGTTGGCCTTCAGGAAAGTTACAAACTCCTGAGAGACAAATTGTGGTCCATTATCACTCACCAGGACTTCAGGCAGTCCATAATGACTGAAAAGGTTCCGCAAAACTTCAATTGTCCTCCCTGCTGTTGTTGATGTCATCAACTGCACCTCAGGCCACTTCGAATGTGCATCAACTACGACTAGGTACATGTGACCCTCACATGGGCCAGCGAAATCTACATGAATACGTTCCCATGGTCTGCTTGGCCACTCCCATGGGTGGAGGGGTGCTTGGGGTGACATTTTCTGTATTTGTTGACATGACTGACACATTTTCACGCACAGTTCAATGTCAGCATCAATACCAGGCCACCACACATAACTGCGAGCAATGGCTTTCATTCTGACTATTCCTGGATGGCCAGTGTGCAGTTCCTCCAGTACTCTTTTCTGCAGCTTAAGGGGAACCACAACTCTCATGCCCCACATTAAGCACCCGTGTTGGACGGACAGCTCAGCGCGTTTGGAGATGAAAGGTGAGAGTTCATTATTACCAGTCAGGTTGACAGCTTGGGTCCCTTTTATGACCGTTTCAACGACTGTAGACAAGGTTGAGTCACTCATAGTCTCACGTCGGATATCCGTGGCACTGACAGGGAGTTTCTCCATCTGTTCGAGGTAAAATAGCTCTACTGCATCCATTTTCTCACTGTGTTCTACTTGTAATGGCAGACGGGAAAGACCATCAGCATTTGCATGATGCTCAGCTCTTTTGTACTCTATTGTATAATTGTGCGCAGACAAAAGTAATGCCCACCTTTGCATCCGTGCTGCCGCCATAGACGGAATTCCTTTTTGTGGGCCAAAGATCGTAGTAAGGGGGCGGTGATCCGTGAAAAGCGTGAATTTCCGTCCGTAAAGATATTGATGGAATTTTCTGACCCCAAACAATATGGCCAGAGCCTCGCGCTCAATCTGTGCATAATTCTGTTCTGCCTTGCTAAGTGTGCGTGATGCGAAAGCTATTGGCTTTTCTTCACCGCTGGGTAGCATGTGGGAAATGACGGCACCAATGCCATAAGGTGATGCATCACATGCAAGCCGAATTGCATTCTGAGGGTCATAGGGCCCTATCTTGCACCCAGCGCAATTGACTTTGTACACCGACGCATGTGTCATTCCTATTTTGCACCCGCGCAAAGCGCGCTTTTCCCTCCACAGAAGCACGTCGCTAAACTAGTGAATGAACTTGCGCTCCCTGGGCGGATCAGCGCAAAAAAAGAGGCGTGTTCCGGCGCAAACAATCCCTGGTGCTATTTTGCTGTTCCATTAAGCAATTGCGCCACTGACCAGAAAAAACCTAGTCTAAAGTCAGTGGCGCGTTGCGCGCTGTTCATTATGCTATTTTAAGGGCGCATGCTTGACCTTAATGTATATAGCGTGCACAACGCGCATACACTTTGCTCATATAATCTACACAGATTTTTATTAAGATTCATAAATTGTTACACTAAAAAAATATTAACACATGAGATGACGGAAATCATTGTGGTGTGCCACGAAGATGTGAAAAAATAGGCATAAATCTTGCTTACAAATTATTCAGGCTAATTGTAGTAATTAAGGATCAGACCTGTTTGCCCAATAGTGGCAAGACATATATGTATATAAGGACATCTGACAAATTGGTTTGTCCGTCAAGAACCAGGAAAAAAAATCGATGAAACAGTTGTGGCTATTTCTTCCCACGCCTGTTTAACCGACGCTATTTTGGGTGGGTTTCTCCCATCCCCATACAACACAATTTCTCGGTCTTTCATTGCTTTTACAAGAACATCAGTCTCCTCGGCTGTGAACCGCTCCTGGCGTGCGCCTGGTAAATACGCCATAATAATAGCAATCCATAATGGAACTTGCCCACCTGCTTTTAAAGGGAATGTTGGATGACGCTCTGATTGGTTTATTTCACGTTACGCCCAAACCACACCTATGAATAATGAAGCTACTTCAGACCAACCCATTTTAGATTTGCGCAGGGCGCAAGAGCCATTTATCCCGCCGGGAAAATAGCAACAGCGCCGAGACCCGCCCACAAACTTACTTGCGCTTCGCGCTTTGACACTTGCGTTTCAGATCGTTAAAATAGGGCCCATAGTGTGTCAAAACATTTTGTGACACCAATTGTTCTTTTGCCTTTTTAAATGCAGCATCACACTCCTCAGACCATTGCCAGCGTTTCCCTTTACACAACAGGGCATTCAAAGGATTCGCTATGTTTGCCAGATTGGGTATGAATCTCCCATAATAGTTTAACAGGCCTAGAAATGATCTTAGCTGTGTGATGTTTGATGGAATTGGCGCATTGACAATTGCATGTACTTTTTTAGGTGACTTGTGCAAACCTTCTGCATCAATTATGTGACCCAAGTATTCCAGTGAGTCCTTGAAAAAGTCACATTTCCCTTTTTCAGCATGCAACCATCCAAGGACTGCATCCAGGTTTTCCAGGTGTTCAGCTTCAGTCTGCCCGGTAACCAGAATGTCATCCAGGTAACAATGGACATTAGGCAGACCCTGTAATATTTGGTTCATAGCTCTCTGGAAAATAGCTGGCGCCGAAGCGATCCCAAATGGAAGGCGATTGTACTGGAATAGTCCTTTTTGTGTAGAAATTGTAAGGAACTTCCTGGAATCCTCTTCGACCCTCATTTGAAGGTAAGCATGTGACAAGTCCAATTTGCTGAAACACTGTCCCCCTGCTAATGAAGCAAACAGGTCCTCAATGCGCGGTAATGGATAGTGTTCAATGTGTAAGACAGGGTTTATCGTCACCTTAAAATCACCACAGATGCGCACGTCTCCATTTTTCTTTACAACAGGAACTATTGGAGTAGCCCATTCACTATGCTCTACTGGTGACAATACTCCAATTTCAGTGAGACGTTTCAGCTCCGCTTCGACTTTTGGACGAAGAGCATACGGAACGACTCTGGGCTGGCAAAACTTGAGTTTGTTTTCAGGTTTCAATGTTATTTTAGCGGTGATGTTCTGCATTTCTCCCTAATGTGTAGAGAAAATAACAGCATGTCTCTGCAACACAGATTCGAGCGTCTTCAATCTGACTGCTTTAATTTCTTTCCAGTTCATTTTGATCTGACGCAACCACTCTCTGCCATAGAGTGGTGGATAGTCTCCTTGCACGATATACAATGGAAGAACAGCTGTTTGCTTGCCCAATTTCACATGCACATCAATTACACCTTCAGGACGCAATGCTTGCCCAGTGTATGTTCGAAGAACAATGTCCGTTGAGCATAGGGGCAGGTGTTTCAATATTCGATCATAAGTCTCTGTTGAGATCAATGACACTGCTGCGCCCGTGTCCAGTTCCATTTCCAGTGGTGTACCTTCAATTTCTGGTTTCACGGTGATACTAGACTTTTCTCCTGGCTGCGACAGTTTATACAGAGCTAAATCTGAGTCTGTGTCATCCTCATTCGACACTGCATCAGCATCAAGGCGGTGTACATTTCCCTTTTTTATGTAGCCTTTCTGATTAAATGCTTTCGTTGGCCCTGCAGCTTTTGCTGTTTTTCCACTCTTTGTTTTTCTGTCATCATAAACGTTACTTTTCCTGCAAACGCGACTGATATGGCCTTTTTTTCCGCAAACATTACAGTTTTTGTCTTTAAACCAACAATCATCATCATTATGGTTATTTTTTCCGCATCGTTTGCATTTGTTCCCAGTCTTACTCTTTGATAAAGACAGTGCATTTACCGTCAGTGAACCGCTGAGTTGGTGTGCTTCACGTGACGCTGTTTCCATGGAGACCGCCAACTCTACCGCTCTCTGAAACGTCAGCGTAGACTCAGTCAACAAGCGTTTTTGAGTAGCCTCACTCTTTAGGCCACACACAAATCTATCGCGAAGTGCATCATCCAAATGTCCCCCAAATTCACAGTGTTCTGACAACCCTCTAAGCACTGCAACATACTGTGTCACTGACTCGCTCTCCTCCTGATTCCGCCGATGGAAACGAAAACGCTCCGCGATGACCAGGGGCTTCGGCGAGAAGTGCTGCTGTAGCGTGTCTGTAATGTGCTTGAAGCTTTTCTCTCCCGGTTTTTCTGGCGCGATAAGACTTCGGAGAAGTCCATATGTTTTTCCTCCGATCACACTGAGTAGCACAGGCACTTTCTTTTCGGCCTCAATACTATTTGCTTCTATGAAGTGTTCAAATCGTTCGATGTATGTGGTCCACGGTTCGACGCTTTCGTTAAAAGCTTCCATGTGGCCAATGGCAGCAGCCATCCTAGCTAATCTGAACACTAAAGCTACGCAGAGAAAAGAAAATGTATGGTAACGTAACGCCTAACTACGATTCACTGTAAGTTAGTAGCTTCGTGGTCATTTAAATCCACCTCGTCGCCAAATATGTTATGTTTTAACTGACTAAAACATATATAAAACTCTTGGGTTAAACCACGTTCAAATAACACAACCAACATTCAGGGATACTATTCTTCTTCTGGATTTATTACTTTAAGGAACACAACTCACAATTACAAGTGGCAGTGCCTCCCGCAGGCACAATGGGGAAATAACGATATTACATACATAACACCCTGCCCACCCTTCAAGAACTGTATACATCCAGAGTGAGGAAAAGGGCTCAGAAAATCACTCTGGACCCCTCACATCCAAGTCAGCCCATCTTTGAACTTTTGCCATCTGGTCGGCCCCTCAGAGCCGCAAATACCAGAACAGCAAGGCACAGGAACAGTTTCTTCCCCCAGGCAATCTGCCTCATGAACAGTTAAATGTTCCCCACTTATGCTTATAAATGGTCAATATCCTTATATTTATTTGTTAACCCTCCATCCTAGAACATTCCCGCATCTCACTCAATCCTATTCCATTATCACTTATAGCACAATTGTTTATACACTTATTTATTTGCCAATTAGTATTTTTATTTTTTTTATTTTATTTTTTTTCTGTGTGTTGTTGTCTCTATGTACTGGAAGCTTATGTCACTAAAACAAATTCCTTGTATGTGTAAGCATACTTGGCAATAAAGCTCTTTCTGATTCCAATTTTGATTCTGATTTACTGTTTATGGGGCTGCATAGCCTCAGACCGTTTAGAGTGTCCATGATGACCCCTGTCCACCAACTACAGTAAAGCGCATGTAATGTGCATATGAGCTTGAGAACTGGACCTCAAGTTTGCCTGGTGTGATGAATTACGTTTTCTCAAAAGGTACACTTCAGATGCTGGTTGAACTGACACTTCATTCATGTCATAGTAAAAAAAAAAAAAAAAAAAAAAAAAAAACCCTTGTTCAGCATCTTGAGTACAGATATCCAAAATGTAAACCTTCTGCTTTTGTGACATCTATTAGAAATTATGTGGATAAAATTATCTGTGACCTACATATGTATATCTGAGCAGGTGAACACACACTGAGACTCTGGACCAAGGCTGCAGCCATGCTTGTTATTTCTATCACACACTCAAAGGAAAGCAAAGAAGAAAAACACAAAGATATATAAAACACCTACCACATTTTTCTTCTCTGATTACTACATTACTTACTAATTACTAAATACTTATTACTAATTACTTAATCTTACATGTAATTTCCATCCTTAATCATTATAATAATGACATTGAGTTATAAATATTGCATTTAATATGCATGATAATTAGTTTGATCGTTGAAAGTAATAATAATAATAATAATAATAATAATAATAATAATAATAATAATAATAATTATTATTATTATTATTATTATTATTATTATTATTATTATTATTATTATTATTATTATTATTATTATTATATACATATTTCTCAGGGAGTCTAGATATTAAAGTAATACTGTATAAGAGGCCACTGGCTCAGACCTGACAAACATACCGATTTTCATAATTTGATAAATAAATAATTTGTAATAATAATAAAAATAATTAGTTGATTTTGATATTCTAGGTATTATCAAATTGCCTTAGTTTTGAGAACGTAGCGGACGTAGAGGATTATAATGTAAAAGTAATACTGTATAAGAGGCCACTGGCTCAGACCTGACAAACATACCGATTTTCATAATTTGATAAATAAATAATTTGTAATAATAATAAAAATAATTAGTTGATTTTGATATTCTAGGTATTATCAAATTGCCTTAGTTTTGAGAACGTAGCGGACGTAGAGGATTTGAATGTAAAAGCAGCTCACTCAAATACTGAGGTGCTAAACCATTCAGGGCTTTATAAGTAATAAGCAATATTTTAAAATCTATACGATGTTTAATAGGGAGCCAGTGCAGTGTTGACAGGACCGGGCCCATATGGTCATACTTCCTGGTTCTAGTAAGAACTCTTGCTGCTGCATTTTTGACTAGCTGTAGTTTGAACAATAAAGCATTACAATAATCTAACATTGATGTCGTAAATGCATGGATTAAGATTTCTGCATTTGACAATGAGAGCATAGTCCATAATTTAGATATATTTTTAAGATGGAAAAATGCAGTTTTACATATGCTAGAAACGTGGCTTCCTAAGGAAAGATTGCGATCAAATAGCACAGCTATGTTCATAACTGATGATGAAGAATTGACAGAGCAGCCATCAAGCCTTAGACATTTTTCTAGGTTATTGCATGCAAAGTTTTTAGGTCCGATATTTATTTATTTATTTTTTTTTTCTGAATTAAGCAGAAAGAAATTACTCGTCATCCAGTTTTTATATCGAATATGCATTCTATTTGAGTATCATCAGCATAACAGCGAAAGCTAACACCATGTTTCCTGATGATACTGAGTACTGAGCCTTGAGGTACTCCATACTGCACTTGTGATAGATATGATACCTCTTCATGCACTGCTACGAATTGATGGCGGTCATTTAAGTACGATTTAAACCATGCTAATGCACTTCCATTAATGCCAACAAAGTGTTCAAGTCTATGCAAAAGAATGTTGTGGTCAATTGTGTCAAATGCAGCACTAAGATCCAATAGAACTAACAGAGAGATACAACCATGATCAGATGATAAGAGCAGGTCATTTGTAACTCTAAGGAGAGCAGTCTCAGTACTATGATACAGTCTAAATCCTGACTGGAAATCCTCACATATACCATTTTTCTCTAAGAAGGAATATAATTATGAGGATACCACCTTCTCTAGTATCTTGGACAGTAAAGGGAGATTCGAGATTGGTTATAATTGGTATAATTAACTATTTCTTTGGGGTCAAGTTGTGTTTTTTTTTTTGATGAGAGGCTTAATAACAGCCAGTTTGAAGGTTAGTCACTGACACTATGGTAATGGTTGAAATGTTAACAGTGGAAAAGATTATGGATATAACAATGCAGGGAACTACATAACTAAATAAAAATAAAAAGTAAAACTTTAAAACCTTAATCCCTAGATTTGGAACAGGATGAAGACAAGTAAATAATGACAGACTATTAATTTTGGCAAAATAATCCTTTAAAACTGAGTCAACATTCTTAGACCTTCAAAGCATACTAAGATCATCTGAATATATGACACTCAGCAAGCTTACCTGTGAGAGCATGATACATATGTTGCTACATAAGCTAAAATGGAAGTCTGTGCAGTTTAATTAATTAATATAGAGCATGCATAAAGCTACACTACAAGAATAAAAGATTAAGCACCAGTGAAGAGGGAGGCACAGAAAGATGAAACAGAAATAATAAATAAAATAAATGATAAAACAGGCCTTCTTTAACTTCCTGTAAGATAAAAATGAAATAATCTACATTATTATTATTATTATTATTATTATTATTATTAATATCTATCTATCTATCTATCTATCTATCTATATATATATATATATATATATATATATATATATATATATATATATATATATATATATAAGGCTTAAGAGTATATATTAATGTTCTGTGGAGACACACAGTGATGGAAGTGAGTATTTTATTGAAGTGCACTGTAAATTATTTTAAGATCTTCATCTGGGAAGTGAGAATCGAAATAGGCCATTGTCCTCTAGGCTGTGCATGTCTCAGAGTGAATAAATAAAGTTGTTTTATTACAATGTTAAATTTTCAAAGTGCAACAAGTCTTTCAGCCTTCAGTGACAAAAAAAGCTATTGTCCATCTGTCACTCAGACAAAATGACCACCAGGATATTCATACCTTGCTTCGTGATGCAGATCTGGTTTTATGTTTTCTGTGAGAGGCTTTTTGCACTGTCAGTGTAAACAGACCTAGCTAAATGTTGAATCAATGCAAATGGATTCACATCTTGTTTCCAACAATTAAACTGACCATCTGCATGGCATGTCTGCTGTTGCAGATATTTGCTGGAAATTAAAGGAACATTTTGTAGTGAACTCGGTACTGTCTACATAATATAAACAAAGGAGCCTAGATGAATAAAATTTCTGCTAAAGCTTTTGCCACTTTCTTGTAAAAGCACTTTCAATCATCCCCATTATGCTGTGCATTAAAAATACAAACAAATAACAACAAATTATTAGCATTTTTTTAATATATATACATGATTCTCTCTCTCTCTCTCTCTCTCTCTCTCTCTCTCTCTCTCTCTAGGTAGTAACGGATTACATGTAGTATGGGTTACATGATCAGATTCCAAAACTCAAGTACTTCTAATTAAAGTAAACTACTTTTTAAAATAATCGTAATCAGACTACAGTTATTTTTTATAGATTACATGATTACATATTATTTACATAATGGTAATACGTTGTTCACAATTAATTGATTCTCCTAAGTTTCCTTTTTTTAATGTTTATATATATATTTTTTCCCTAATAAACATGCCGCTTATAAGTTCATGATTTTTCGAGTTTTCCAGCAGAGAGGGGGAGGGGTGTCAGAATCGTGCTCGGAAGAAATCAGCAACGGGATGATTGAAAATGGAGCGGAATGCAGCCTTTAAATCACTGGATGTAATGGATGACATAATTTAATTTTTAAAGAAGGACACTGGAAAAATATCACTTTTCAGTGTAAGCTCTGCCTACCAATGATTAATTTGCTCTCCATGGAAATCTTTGATCTAGCAAAGTTATTGCTGGGAATTTTATGTTCTTCAATCTATTTTTTTGTAATATTGATTTTTCTTCATTGTTACTACCTTATGCACTTCAAGTGTTTTGAGATGAAATATTTGACCTAGAAATGGTCTTTAATTATATATATATATATATATATATATATATATATATATATATATATATATATATATATATATATATATATATATATATATATATGCATACCAATGCATACCAAAAGATAAATAACAGGACACAGATACATAATTTCCATGTATTGATTCATCAATATGTGGTTCTTTTTTCTGAATTTCAAAAGTTTAACATTTACTTAGATCAAATTTACCTAAGCACTATATCAAACCATGCCATTTAACTACAGATAGTTGAAGAGTTTTAGGTGAACCAGTGGTTAAATACAGCCACATATCTATGAAATTATGCATAGAGAAACTCGAAAGAATGAACTCAGAAACACAAACATGCGCAAACATCACATAAGCAGCACTCTGGGCACTCTTGTTTTTGGGTGGTGTTCATTTGCTCTGCCACAATACTTTAGGATCGATATTTTCACGTTCTGAAGGCTTCAAGTGCCAGTAAAACCTAGTAAAAATGCATATGCTTTTCCAAACAGCTGTAATTTTCGCTACATTGCACGTAGGCATTCTGCGCATGCGCAGTGTGAAACACAGGAAGAACACGAAGAAGCTCCAGCGTATCAACTACCAAAGTCGTCTTTGTTTATCGAGCTTGGCATGAATGTATTTGAGAGTAACTGGGGTAAAACCTTAAGCTTCTTCGGTGATTTCATCGCGGCGCTCGCCACTGTTTTTTACTATCTTGAGAATTCAGAGATCGACGAGACTTTCCTGACCTGAAAAATTTGCCACACTGCGCATGCGTGAAATGCGTAAAAAAATTTGACGGAATTAACAAAAAACAACTAATTGACGTCGTTAATGCGCTATTTTTGACAGCCCTAATATATATACACTAAAGGAATGCAATGTTGTGTCAGTTTTTTTTTTTCACAGACAAATTTGCATGTCATCTGCAAAGAAATGAAAGGAAATCCCATATGCGAAAGATAGAGCCTAATGGTAGTATATATAGGGCAAAGAACATCAGTAGACCAAATCAATCAATCGATCAATCAATCAACCGATCAATCGATCAATCGATCAATCGATCAATCAATCAATAAATCAATCAATCAATCAATCAATCAAACTTATTTGATCTTAGGCTATCATGCAATTTATTCAATTCAATTCAAGTTTATTTGTATAGTGTTTTTTTTAAGAACAAAATGAAGTTTCTACATTATTTAGTAGTAGCTTATCAGTGGTAACTGTCAATTTATATGCATGAGGCATAAATGTACAGAAAATGAATTAAAGATGTAATCAAACATAAAGTGAACACTATTAACAGCAATTATTATATGATGCAATCAAACTTATAGCAACAATTTGGAAGTTCTGGATGGAGTTTCAGGGTTAGCATCTGAGGTTCTATGAGTGGTTGGCACCATCTCTTCTCAGGTGTTCTGGATCCAGGCTGGAGTAAATCCTGGCAAAACATAGAAACAAATAGTGAATAGTTATAGAAATAGTTTGCGGAGCTGCTGTTCCAACCAAGCAAAATTAATTAGTTAAACTCAAGATTAAGTTTTACATTTACATTTACATTTGCATTTACATTTATTCATTTAGCAGACGCTTTTATCCAAAGCGACTTACAGATGAGGACAGTTGAAGCAATCAAATACAACAAAAAGAGCAATGATATATAAGTGCTATAACAAGTCTCAGTTAGAAAAGAAAACACATAGAATAAAAAAAAGAATAAAGCAAGCTAGTGTTAGAGATCTTTACACACACACACACACACACACACACACACACGCACACACACACACACATACAATTGCATGATAAATGAAAAGAAAATAGAATACAAAAAGATTAGAAAGTTAGTTAGATTTTTTTAAGAATAGAATTAGAATAGTGAGTGTTAAAGTTAGAGGGTCAAATAAAGATGGAATAGATGTGTTTTTAAGCCGATTCTTGAAGATGGCTAAGGACTCTATCAATCTAAGGATTGAGTTGGGCAGGTCATTCCACCACGAGGGAACATTTAATTTAAAAGTCTGTAAAAGTGACTTTGTGCTTCTTTGGGATGGCACAATCAAGGGGTGTTCACTTGCAGAACGCAAGCTTCTAGAGGGCACATAAGTCTGAAGTAACAAATTTAGGTAAATCGGTGCAGACCCATTGGTAGTTTTGTAGGCAAACATCAATGCCTTGAATTTTATGTGAGCAGCTATTGGAAGCCAGTGCAAATTGATAAATAGAGGTGTGACGTGTATTAAATTTGGCTCATTAAAAATTTATCTTGCTGCCACATTCTGAATTAATTGTAAAGGTCTGACAGAATTGGCTGGAAGACCTGATAAGAGGGCATTGCAATAGTCCAGCCTGGACAGAACAAGAGCTTGAACAAGGAGTTGTGCAGCATGTTCCGAAAGAAAGGGCTTGATCTTCTTGATGTTGAATAAAGCAAATCTGCAGGATCGGACAGTTTTACCATTGTGGTCTGAGAAAGATCATCAATCATAACTCCAAGGCTTCTAGCTAGGGTGACCCTATGCGCCGTTCATATGGGACACGTCCCAGCCAGAATTTTAATAATGCCTTAAACATCCAGAGCAGCTTGACCAATAAACATGCAGGTATTGCACGTAGTCGACCAATCGTGGGGCTGCATGTGAGAAGGTGAGATCTAGAGGGAACAATCAAAGCTATGCAAATATGCGCACGTGTTTGTTCGTTCGATTGACTTGAAGCGTCGCTGCGCACAAATCCAAAAAAAAAAGAAAAAGTGCGCCACAATCCTTCAAGTCAAACGAACGAACATACACGTAAAAGCGATTCAAAATCTTAAGGAGCCGTCTGCTCTGCTCTTTATAGCTCTCATGATTCACAACAATCAATCTGCACAGTACAAATAGCCAAAACCTGGATATTTTAGGCAATATTAAAATCCTGGCTGGGACGTGTCCCGTATGAACAGCGCATATGGTCACCCTACTTCTAGCTGTTTTTGAAGGAGTTATGGTTGATGTGCCTAACTTGATGGTGAAATTGTGATGAAATTATAGTTTTAAACAGAGAGAGTGTGTCTGAACCCCCAAAAATTATCAGGAAGGCTATTCCAGAGTTTGGGAGCCAAATGCGAAAAAGATCCACCTTCTTTAGTAGACTTTGCTATCCTAGGTACTACCAAAAGTCCAGCGTTCTCTGACCGTAAGGAGCGTGATGGACTGTATCATGGTAGCAGTCTGGTTAGGTACACAAGAGCGAACGCTTTAAGGTCCTTATAGGTGAGTAAAATATTGTGTAACTGATACAGACTTAATAGGTAGCCAGTGCAGAGACTGTAGAATTTGGGTAATATGATAACATTTTCTTAGCTTTTTCATTGAAGATGCAGAACAACCCCCTAGCAGTGCATTACAATTTTCCAGTCTAGAGGTCATGAATGCATGAACTAGCTTTTCTGCATCAGGAACAGGTAGCGTTTCGTAGCTTGGCAATGTTTCTAAGATTAAAGAATGCTGATATTGTAATATGGAAAATATGGTTTCCAAAAGACAAGTTGCTGTCTAATATAACACCCAGATTTTTGACTGTAGCACATTGTGTCTAACGTTGAAAGGATCAGATGGGAAATTTTCAGGAATTTCCTTTTGTTTATATTGGAAATATAAAGTGTGGTTCTGTCTGCAGTTGTTTGAAAGATGGTTTATATCATGTCCTTCTCAAATAAACACATTATACTGTGTGCATGTGAAGTCTTTGCACACTTTCTAAAATCCAAACTGCGGTAAGTTTGCATGCTAGTAGCATTCTTTTCTAAAAAAACGATATGGTAGGGGCTTTTTTGCAGTTGCTTAGTGCCCTTTCTTGAGCTTGTAAAAGCCCTGTTCATCTTGGGCACCGCTCCTCCTTTGTTTCCACAGAAACCTTTTTAAAAAGAGTGTTGCTACAAGGGATCAGTTGAGAAAATAGTGCCCATGTTGCCAGTCATTTCGTCCAGTTGATGAATATTTATGGGTACACAGAACAGTTGAGATAAATCAGGCAGGTTATTTGCAAATTTGTCTTTGGTGGCTGGAACAATAGTTCTACCCAGACGGTAACGCGGAGCCATATGGTTTATATCAGTTATACGCAGCATGCACAATTTATAGCAGATTAAATACTGAAAATGGCAGTAACCAAAAGCACATCAAGCTCTTAACTTTTTTTTTTTTCATTTTCTTGATAACGTATCTGCATATATATATTATATAAACAGTGTAGAAAGCAAACATCATTTAGATTTTTCTCTCTTGCTTGCCATTTGTTTTTGTTTTTAACTGAAACATTTTAAATCTTTATCCCTGCATCACAATATCTTCACATTTAATGTTTTCAGTACTCGTAAAGAACGTTTTTTTACAACAATTAAAACATCATAATGTAAAAGCAAATCAGTGTAAAGGCAAAACATATATATATATATATATATATATATATATACATTTTTTTTTTTGCCTTAATGTCATAAGGTGTACAATGTTTCAATTATCTGCTTAAACAACAGCATCCCATTCATTGCCATCCACACTGAATGCATGTTAATTACTCCACCCCAAAATTAAATTTTTGTCATTTATCTCTTGCCCCCATATCGTTCCAAACCTATTGAAACTGAGTTCATCTTTAAGATTTTTTGGATGGAAATTTGGAGGCATGAAACTGTCCCATAGACTGCCAAGTAAATAACAGTGTCAAGGTCCATAAAAGGTATGAAAAGTCGTCGTCAGGATACTCCATCTGCCATCAGACGAGCAATCTGGGTTATATGACGCGACGGGAAGGATGCGCTGTTTTATTTCAAATCAAAGCTAAATACATGTAGAAACAGCACATCCGTGTGGCGTGGAGGACACAGAAGAGCATAGGCAGCTTGGTGATATGGAGTGACACAGAGGAGACCATTGACAATGGAATTATTGAATAAAGTTGTTATTGAATAAAGTTGTTATTTTTGTTTTTTTTGCTTACAAAAAGTGTTCCCATCACTTCATATAACCCAGATTGCACATCTGATGGCAGATGGAGTATTCTGATGACGACTTTTCATACCTTTTATGGACCTTGATACTGTTATTTACTTGGCAGTCTATGGGACAGTCTCAAGCCTCCAGATTTCTATCAAAATATCATAAATTGTGTTCCAAAGACAAAAAGAGCTTTTACGCATTTGGAACAACTTGGGGGTAAGTGATTAATGACAACATTTTCATTTTAGTATCCCTTTAATGCTCACTAAACAAAGTCTTTGCTGATGGCATTTAGACCTCCTTGGAGAGAGTAGTTTCAGCACAAGAAGATGCGTTTCTCTGCAGTTTTCAGCCAAGGAAGATAATCACTCACACTTGCAGCATCACAAAAGTGCTCCTGTAAAATCAACATTAAGCTTTTTTAAAAAAAGACACAAAAGTATTACAGTGGGGTCCAATGCTACACGTGCTGTATATTCTAAGTGTTCTGTGGGTTTACGATAAAGTCTGGTGAAAAACAACTGAAATCGAACATATTATTTATCAAATATCCTGACTTGGCTGTTGGATTATGTGCAAGATTGCACATCCATGAGAGCACCACAGTTCGCTCCAATTCACCCAGGATATGCACAAAAGTTTGGAAAAATCCAGAATAATAAAAATGCGGCATGAAATACAACCTAAACCTAAGTGCTTTCTTCTGTGAGGTAAATATATCTGCTGTGCTTGTCGCAGTAGGAAGTTATTGCGTTCATCTCTCAGCTGTCATTTTGACTGTCATGAAAACCAGAGTTCCAGTCAAGAGTCACTGAAAAAAAAATTAACACTTTTGTGATTTCTAGGTGTTGCTTTTTCATGTCGCATTTTTATTAATCTTGATTTTTCACAACTTGTGTGCAAGTATATATATTTTCATTATAATAAATATATAATATATAATTTATATATAAATGAGGTAAAAAATAAATAAATAAATAACAAAAATTGGTGTTTCCATAGTAAAAGCGACCTCCTCGTCTGCACTGCATATAAATTCAAATGCACCTGTGAGAAATGTTTAGGCATGCAGAGCATATAAATATCGTCATTATGTAATATTTTTTTTTTTATGAAACACATCGTAAATGAGGTGAAGCACTTACTTTCTGTGTTTTCCTTGTAAAAACTAACTTCCCTGTCTTCTCTGCATTGCGGAAAAAAAGGAGTGTACAGCACATAAATATCACTATTAATCAATATGATGTTTTAAAATACAAATGTAAAATTAGATAAAACACTTACTTTCGGTGTTTTCCTTTTTAAAAGAAACTTCCTCATCTGTTCTGCATCACGAATGGAAGAAAATGTCTTCGAGAAAAGCTTAGGTGAATACAGCACATAAATATCGTTATAAAATGATATGACATTACAAAACACATTTTGTGAAAATCATTTAACTGATGAAACAATTAACTAAAAATGTTGTATGCTTTGAATTTCAAACAAGGAAAATCATTTTTTTTTTTTCAGATGGGTTAGGCTTGCTCATGAGCAAATGTCAATGTCAACAGTGTTAATAAGGGTTACGCTCTGTATCTACACCAGCCAAAGTTAACACTCAACAAAAAAAAAAATACAAATAAAAAACTAAATAAATAAATAAATAAATAAATATAATAATAATAATAATAATAATAATAATAATAATAATAATAATAATAATAATAATAAATACAAATAAGAACATGTCAATTTAATTGAATTTAACTTCTAAATTATACAATTTCTGTTTCTTCTTGTGAGTGGCTGTCATAACTTGTTTCATATATGTATTTAAACATACATTAAATAATTAAGACATCACTAACAGGTAAAGCAAATATAATAGTATATAGTGTATAGTCTAATATTTCTCAAAATGCTCTTCTCTAGACTTTCTTCACTAATAACTTGCCTGAAGTAAATAAAATGTTTTGTCTACATGCTGTTTTAATAATGTTTCAACAATTAAAACACTAATTGAGCTATTATGTTAGGGCTGAGATGTGAAAAACCGAAAGACCCGTACCAAACATTTTCGGTACGAATACATATACCTTTACACCCCTAATAGACATTGTATACAATCATATATTAAAGAGCTATAGCAAAAGGTTCTGAAGTATTTAGTTCTGAGGTAATACATACTGGAAGGTTTTCAGTTGTTAAGTAAAGTCGGAGGTCAAGAAAAAAAAAATGCCATTGCAAATTTGCAATCAGCTTTTGAATAGCTGCTAAGCCTTTTCTCTGAAAACTGATTATACAGTCTGACTGTAGAGCCTTGTATTGGTCAAAGTTCCCATAATAGAACAGACAGTGTGTACATGTGTTTTTGTCCACTCAAGGCACGTAACGAGGCACCTAACAATTTGTCACTGGAGTAGTGCTGGCACCGTGTCAAAATCAGCATCCTGCTCCACCAGGGCTTTGTGGTTTACAATACGTGTCATAACCTAGAGCTGTCTAGGTTCTCATGTTCGTATAATACATATGGGGGATGTGGAAAAGGCTAAACTATTTTGGCTTGCTGTCTGCATCTTAGGAACTCAAGTATGACACTCAACTCCATGCATCTTAAAGATACCCTACTAAACCTAATTATGGAAGTAAAGGAGAAGAGGTTGGATGCCACAGTTTTAAAGAGATGGAGGCATGTAGCAATTTGTACAATTTAAGAAATGTGATAAGCAGAATTTTATACGGAGACCTTTGATAATTGCCACAATATCTCAGTAATTAAAAGGTTTCGAATCAAAAGTCCAATTACAGAAATGTTTGTTTTCTTGAAAGCTTCCCCCGTCTTCTATTGATCATTTGAAAATATTGTTGTTGTTTTTTCTCTGACACCACCGAATTGCCATATACACCCAATGTCTTGCTACATACAAAGCAGTGCTTTGATAGTGTGACAGACACATTTTCAGGGGAATCAACCTTTGAATGACTTACAATACACTTGTATGAAGATGATGTACCTTTGTTGTTTGGGGTTGTACACAAAAGCCACTTTTAGAAATACATGTACCCTGAGAAAAAAATTACTGGAGTAAAAAGTGTGACAACTAGTCCTGGTCTTGCTTATACAACTGCA
The DNA here is from genome assembly GCF_003368295.1 of Carassius auratus. Taxonomy (NCBI): domain Eukaryota; kingdom Metazoa; phylum Chordata; class Actinopteri; order Cypriniformes; family Cyprinidae; genus Carassius; species Carassius auratus. The sequence continues at coordinate 5,868,967 of NC_039259.1, read as the reverse complement.
GAAGTTTGTAACTTCATTTCACAAGTTCACACGTTCATTATATCTATAATGAGAAATGAGGAAAAGGGTAAATAGGTTTGGGTCTCAGTGCAGAATGGAGTTTCAAGCATGATATTGTTCTCTAGTTTAAAGTTTCTCCCAAAAGAATGTTTGATTGTATTATTGAAAGACTGCAATACAATGCTTGCTCAGAGAACCAAATAGTATGTTCTGTAAAAAGTATAAAATACCTCATAAATAGCATTACGGGAAATGAGCATTGATCGCTTATACAGTACTTTGGCACTGTGCAGTAAACCAGATATTAAGAATGCAACACATTGTTATAGAAATAATATACTGAAAATAAAACAAAAAATCAATCAAAACATTATTATTTAAAAACACAAACATAATACACAATAACAATATACATGAAAAAATAAAATAATGTAGAAACATATAATTGTAGATAATTTTGTAGATTGTTTTGAAGTAGTGTTTTTGTTTCACAAACTAGGCTGGTCAAAGGCATTGACAAATCATGTATCCATTAAAAACAAAATATAACAATTGATTGGTCTAACTATCCATATTTAAGTTCGCAGAGTACCATGATATAATAATAATAGTAATAGTAATAATAATAATAATAATAATAATAATAATAATAATAATAATAATAATAATAATAATAATAATAATAAACACCCACAACTCCAAGGTCATCTTAAAAACCAATAGTAATAGCATGATTTAATCTACAATATAGTTTTTTTTTTTTTTTTTTTTTTTTTTTTTACTACCAAAATAGAGCCTGCAACAGAATTGGATACCCAGAAAGGAGGGATTGTGTGAAAGTCTTAACAATATAAAAGGACAATAATCTAGTTAACTCCAGCACATCCATGTAGCAATGTCATAGTTTTACATTAAGATTAATAGTCATGCATGTGTGATACTGTTGTCAAAAATATTGATTTTAGCTTTGTGTGAGTGTGTGTGTGTGTGTGTGTGTGTGTGTGTGTGTGTGTAAATAACCCTCAAACCTCAAACCAAAAATAAACTGAAATATATACCCAACTAAGTTTTCCAAGCAGTAGCTGGTTTAGTTTTAGAAATTGAATATTACCTGTCAATCTGTTGGTCTTGCTTAACCTGGGATTGCCTTTATTTTTGCTGATGAGAGTCGTGACCTTGTGTTATTTTTTGTGGAGTCACATTAATATAACTGCATTATGCAGATCCAATGCATCATTAACACAAGTTGCAAATTAGTTGTTTTTTGAAAGTGTTTTTTTTTTTTTTTTTTGTCAGAAATATTATTCAAACTATCTCGGCATGAGGCCTGAAACACATCAGCATGCAATCCTTGATAATCTAAAAGGGAAGTAAAATGCAGAGACAATGCATTGAAGTATTTTTTACACACTCCAGTTTCAACAGAGCTTGCTGGTTTTTTTTTTTTTTTTTTTTCTGTCAGATGAGATGGAGGTATAAAAAATAGCATGTTGTTTGTCAGACTAGCAGGTCCAGTTCATTCTGGGTGCGCCCTGACCTTTTCAAATGTGATTTCCAAGAGCCTTTCATTCCTGATGGGCCTTCTCCAGAGGAGTGTGGCCAGTGGCAGTCCTCCTCAAAAGGAAAGGTCAATTCTTCCGAACATCTTGAGCCGCAGATACACAGGAGCTGTTTTCCATGTGGCAGCCTGGCAGAGGGAAGGAGAAGCATACAAAGGTGTTGAATAATATTGCCACTGACGTAGAGGAAATGACGACAGGTGGACAATGCCTATTAAAACAGGACTGTCAGGACTGGCCAGAAAAGGTGAGAGACATTATTAGTGATCTAGGCCATAAAACTCCAGAATTCTTATCTTTATGTTTCAAACCCATATGTGACATTTAAGTACTAATCATTATCTGATGCTATTATCTAAATTTTAATCGCATGCCATTTTAGTGTTCAATTTTATATTAGATGTCTTTAACTATCATTCCATTTCATTCTAAAATCAGGTTTTTGGTTAAATGTCTGAAGTAAGGTTGAAATTGCCTTCTTGAGAATCACTTGATCTTGAAAAGGTGGTAACCTAAAGTAACAAGCTGAACAGGTAAACTAGTCAAACTTTATTTTAAGGTTCAATTGATGTTATTAACAAACCATTAACTATGAGTTTTGCATCAATATACTCATAATTTGCTGCTTATCAATAATTAATAAGGTAGTTGTTAAGATATTGGATTAGGGATGTACAGTAGAATATGGTCATGCAGAATATGTTCTTACTAATAATCAGCCAGTATGCTAATGCTAATAAGCAACTAGTTATTAGTGAAAATTGGTCCCTATACTAAAGTGTTACTAGTAAATTTGTCTACTTAGTAGCCCACTGTTTTGGTCTGTTTTGGTGTTTATATCACAGACGTGTAGTTTGTTTATGGCCTGAAATTAGCAATTTACTTCCAGCCTTTAGACTTCAAAATGCACAAAAGTTGCGTTCATTAACACCATAGCAGTTAAAACATGGCCCTTTTATTTTTTTAATTATATGGGTCAGAGGGAGGTCAAAGTGGGAGTAACGGTTGCACTTTTTTGAGAAAAACAAACAAACAAACACTTTAATCATTAGAAATAGACCTCAGGGAATACAACTAAATCATGAAAATGTATCAAATGAATTATAAAATGTATACATGTAAACAATTGTTAAAAAAAATATTTTGGTTGCTTGTGTTTAATTCTTTATAATTTGACTGTATAAAAATGTGTTTGCATGAGTCATATTCTCTTCTGTGCTTTCATTGTAAGAGATACAATTTACTGCGGCCGGGTTTTTATTTATTTATTTATTTATTTATTAATTTTTTTTGACTGCAGTACAGCTTATTGGTGAATTTATAGTATGGGGTAAGATATTAGTAATCTGATATTTTATAATCAAATATGCAGATGGCATGAGTTTGATTCTTCAGTGGAGCCACATATGTATTTCAGCATTTGAAAATGTGACACATTATTTCAAATGAAGACTACAGTTTGATCTGCTTCCTCCTCATGTGTAAATATGATGATCTTTTCAGGAGTAGATGGAGATAATCACGGGCTTATTGAGTCTGTGACTCTCACACCGCAGTAGGTTTAATTGACTCTGTCCCAGTTGGCCCTGCAGTGGCAAAATGAGAGAAAACTTATCACCGACTCAATTAAGAGTTGGGAACTATGGGTCATGCCGAGGTGGTGCAAGAACACACCAGCCCAATTGGTGCCCCTGCAGTATTCATCACATACTGCTATAACTATTGGCACCTCTGGCTTTCTCACTGCCTGTGTCCTGGCACAATCATCTGGGTAATTGGAAGGCTTCAATCACAAACGAACTTCTCTGCACATCTTCTGCAGGGACCTTGCTGACCTTTGAAGAGAAAATGGTATAAACAATTTGTACATTATAATGGAATATGGCTTCATCAGCCCCAGCTCCAGATTCATATTAAAGGAATAGTTTATACAAAAAAATAAATAAATAATAATCTTTTACAATAGCCTCACATCAAAAAGATATGCAGTGGTCCCTTTTCGACTATCATATAGAGCTGTTTGAGTATTCAAAAACACTACTTTGTGTTCTACAGACAAAAACAGTATTAGGGGTTTAAAGCAATTTAGGAATTAGTAAATATTAACACAATTAAAATTTTTGGGTGAATAATACTTTTAATCCCATGCATTATATAGACATGCATTTTAACCATTTTGTGTTAAATTAGGTGATTTTCCCAGTAGTCTAATATTACACGTAAAACTACAATAACTTACTACACAATGCTAAAAAGAATAAATGCTGGGTAAATATGCTCAGGGATGCAACAGTACAAATTTCACAGGCGATAAGGGATGTGCCCTGGCTGCCAAACAGCACATCACTAGAGCACATGTTCCTGGCGGAGGAATGTTATTGCACGCTGTGCTGCCAGTCGTTAGACAGCTGAGAATAGATGCGTTGGCTTCTTTCCAAACCCTGCACCTGGAAATGGGCTATCATGGGCCAGTAATAGGGTAGACAAGGGGAAGCTTTTATAACCACAGCCGTATTGACTACATTTTCTCAAGGCCAGATACCATATATTTTATTACTTTAATATGGCTAATTATTACTCGTCATTTTGAATGTGCCTGGACACACAGACACACACACACACACACACACACACACACAAGCACACCCCCCCACACACACACACACACACACAATCATTTCTTTTTCATTATTTATTTATTTATTTTTAGATTCTTTGATGAATATATTAATACAAATTATTATCACTTTTGCTTAAAATGAGAGGTTTCACAATGTCATTCACTAGCTCCTATGAAGAAATGCATGACTCTCTGAAGTCTTATCTAAACTATTCCTCACGAGATTTGTAGCACTGTTCAAAAGATCAGAAAGAAGAATTACTGTATGCTGATGATTATTTGATTTATTCATGATATCAAATTATCATGTGCCCCATAATTTCAGACCGTGTCTATTGGCTATAATAACCACTTCTCAGATAACTGCTACTCAGTTACATCTTATGATCTTTTTGATTTATTCGATATTGCTTTCTTCAAGGCTAGCCTGAAAAAGTAGGTGATAGATGATTAACATTTTTTTGGAGAAACCTTGAAGAGCACATAAGTGCTGCCATTGTTGTTAGCTCCTGAATTCCTATTCATCCTTGCCAATGATTTCCCCCGAGAAGATGCTGCAGGAAAGATCAGGCCTTGAGCACTTCTGAATTGCCCCAAAGTAAATACTCATATGCCAGGTGGTTAGCTCCGGGCACAGAGTGCCAGACATCCAGACAGGTGCTCTGCTCCAAAGCAGGACTCACGGCCTGAGCAGTGTATTGAGCGAAACGGCTGTCAGGCTGTTAGAAAATGCTGATATTAGAGGTGTGCACCCTGGGATGACTTGAAAGCAGGCCTCATTTAAAGGTTTCTTCCAACTTGCTTAAGGCAGTGAAATGGATGAAAACAGCAGACATCACTCATATGGAGTTTCAGCAAAAGCCTCAGCTGCAAGCATGATGTGGAACTGCTTGACCACCGCACATCAGAAGAAAACAGACAGATGATAAGAAATATCAAAATAATTCCTCCTCTCTAAAAGGAAAGTATGGAAGAAACCACATCCAGAATGAAGTTTTAACAATGTGCTGTTTACCACTGAGCTGAAGAATAAATTAAGTTCATGGCTAAAATTATGGGGACACCTGCTCATTGACAGAGCCAGAACTTGCTAGCTGTTTCCCACAATGCAATGCATCCATCTCCAAATGTCTGATTCAACTTTTAAAAAATTGTGGCCATCTGGGCAGGTGGCAGTTTGTTGTCAAATATGTTATGCGACAAATTACAGCTTTTTTGTTGCATGCTGAGGATTATAAATATTCTGCAGAACATTATTTATTTAAAGGTGAAGGTCCAATTTAGAAGACCCTCTTCCAATCTAGTGTAACCCTGTAAAACCTACTCTACTGTATAGGAACTTGCATTCCATTAAAGTTATAAATTTTATTAGTTTATGCATTACTTGACTTGACTAAGTAGTCAATGTGACATTAGAGGGTCCGTTAGAATTTGTTGAAGCATCGAAAATACATTTTGGTCCAAAAAGAACAAAAAATACCACTTTATTCAGCATTGTCTTCTATACCAGGTATGTTGTGAGTGCATAAAATGTACCAAAATGTGTTTTCGATGCTTCAACTAATTCTAACTGACCCTCTGATGTCACATGGACTACTTTGATGATGTTTTTATTACCTTTGTGGACATGGACAGTATACTGTACATACATTTTCAATGGAGGGACAGAAAGCTCTCTGACTAATTCTAAAATATCTTAAACTGTGCTCTGAAGATGAACGGAGGTCTTTGAGGGTTTGGAACGAAATGAGGGTGAGTCATTAATGACATATTTTTTTTTTTTTTTATATTTGGCATAACTAACCCTTTAAGCCTAGGTCTTGAGTGGTTTATTTTCTAAAGAAACATTAATTGACTCTCTGGCTAGTGATGCAGAAAGTGTTGTAAACATGGAATAATCTTCTGGCAAAGCTTTGTTCTGCTACTGTTGTAAAGGGACACAGGCCCACCTGTTAGTTTGTCTTAAATGAAAGAGCACATAGACATTTACACACCCACAGCTTCAAACTTAATATTTCATTTGAAAGATCAGAATAATATGTTAAAAACTGCTATTCATGTACAAAATCATTTGCAACTAGAATATTGGAAAGTTACATCCACGCAGTTATTAAATTAGTAGTCCACAGGCAGTCTGTTCTTTTTCACTTGCATCTTTGTAAGCAATTAATGCAAAGCACTAGTGGAAAATGCATAACCATTAAACTCCAAGAGAGGACCTTTGACCGTGTTTACACAATCTAGAGCAGAGGTCGGAAAACTTTTTTGACATGAAGTGTCATTTTAATTTTTCTTATTAATCACTTTGCACATCCACTAAGCCTACATGGTGCTAGAAGCTGAACTCTATTTCCCAGCATGCACCATTAAATAAATAAATTATGCAATTTACAACAGCTGTGATTCAGGTGGAGTGTTTAACTTTACATTCACCTCATAACTGAATAAAACAGACTGATTATGATGAAGGAGAAATGATTACTGAAAGTGGTAGTTTCATATTCAGAGTTACTGACTCCTCCGTTTAAACCTTTAGATGTTTGAATTGAGTGCAATTTTTTTTTTTCATTCAGTCTTGACATATGGCCTCTCAGCGATATTTAGTTTTAGATTAACAAAGAGGTTTGCGAGCCAAAGGAATACAGCCTTGATCCACTTAACTAGAACCCATTTTGATGTCCATTAGGGCTACATATGGAAGTTTTTGCACCAGTAAAAAAAACTCATTATGAATCCCACTGGAAAAAAAAAAAAAAAAAAAAAAATAATAATAATAATAATAATAAAAGATTGGGTTTTATGGTCATTACTTTTAATGCAGTCATACATAAGTGAAGACTTTATTAGGAAGTACAAAGGATTCTCTAAATGTGAATTAATTGTTTATACTCTCACTGGAGAATGGGCAAATGTATTAGTTACTCATTTGGACAGGGTCTGGGGATTCTGCTGAGTATTTTCTGTCTGGTTATTCTGATAACTTTTTGTTGTTGTATTTTGTGTCATTGTAAGTGATCATTTACTATATTGCCAATCGGTAGACCATTTCCTCTAGTCAGTTTGTACCTCAGCAAAACTTTTTGATAAAATAAGAATCACTCAGATTTAAACCATATTTAAAATGCACAAGAAAGATGTTCATGTGCAATTATATACAATAAAGTGATATTTTTTAATCTCCAAATAACCAAGTGGGTAATAATTAATTAAAATGTATATATTTATATATGTATATAATTTTTGCATAGAAAAGTGCACATAGTGCCTTATTAAACTAGATTGTGTATGGAATAAGGTGGACAGTTTTGATTTAAAAAAATCTAAGCCACAAATGTATAAATAATTTGCCTCTCACAGGCTGCAATATTTCACATTGATTCCAACTTAAAATATAATAACAAATGTGGATAAAGCGATGAATCTATGGCTCAAATCTGTTAAATAACAGAAACAAATAATGTCTTGTGATTCCCTTCTGATAATTTGTTATTGGTTCATCAGCTTATGCATTACCTTATCCAAAACAAGCACTGGGTCCTAATACAAGTGCTAATTAACTAACATAACATAGTGCTCACTAATTAACTAAAATGACACAGCGCTAGCTAATTAACTCAAATAACATAGCATGATAACAGCAGGAGCTTAATTAAGCATTTGGAACATTTTAGAAGTGTCATAAGATTTGCTTGTGAATATGTTTGGAGCTGTACAGCCTCCAGGAAGTGAAAACAAATTCCATTATTGAAGAAACATAAATATATTTTTCTTATGTTGTTTTGGCATGGGTACGGTACAGTTAGTGCCTGAACCTTTGAAGGGTTATTTATTTTTATTTATTTTTCAATAAATGGAAGAATAGATTTACTTAACCTCAACCTTAAGGACCTCCTTCCTCCATTTCCCTGACAGATCCAACTGTATTTAGGATTTTAAGATTCTGTTAATCTTCCTATATATACCAAAAAAATAAAACTAAAAAATGTGTGTTTGGGGTGTCCTATCCCTACTACAGTGTAGCGTATTTATATTCGTTATTGAATGTTATATAGGTCAGGCAAGTTGCCATCTGCACACAGATCCCAAACAGAAACAAAGTTTTCTCTATTCCATTTGCAAATCAGTTGGCCAAACCATCTTTATCAGCTCAAGCTCAGCAGCGAAGCCAAAAAAAAAAAAAAATTGTAATCAGCCTCAGGAACACTGAGAAGCATTCACAGATAACAGAGCAGAAATATGGGTCAAGCGTGTGAAAGAAAGAAGATACAGCACTGACCCGTACTGTTGGATCACTCTGCTGATTCCTGTTTCTGCAGTGATGACCCTGCCAAAGTCATGTAGCAGTTAGTTACCATATAAAGACCATTCCTCATTTAGTCTTTAAACATACTTCGAATCTGCAGGATGAAGGTTAAACTGGCTCACCCGCATGAATTATACTCATTTATTAATTATGCTTTTGGCACAGCATTTAGTCTACTTATCAGCACAGGGTATTAATGAGCAATAAAACAAGTATGTAATGAGTGGAGAGAAATAGTTTTAGCCTTACTGGCAAAATATCATGAAAAGAAAATTCAAAGGCTTCTTTTAGCTTGTTTTTCTGATTCTAGATCTCCTGGTGTAGAGAATGCTCTGGTAAGATTTCTTCAAACTCAGAGGAAATAAAGGAAGTCTGAAAGATACTTTATGCAACATGAAAACTAGTGGTTAAACACAAGCCATTTTCTGTTGCATAAAAACACTGAATGACATTGACTGTGACCTCTTGTTTTTATTGTGTAATTAGATTGAATTTGTTTTTCTTCACTAAGTAAGCTTTGCCATGGATTGACTGAATAAGGTAATCAACTCTGTACATTACAAGAAGACATTTCCCAGCTCTTTTGAACAGATTAAATGTCAGCAATCAGAGATCTAAATGAAGTCGTTATGCCACGATCATCTCCATCAGCTATATATATTTTACAGTTTATGATCACCAATGCAATAACTCCATGATTTATGCATTAGTTTCATCGTGTTTATAAGGTTTAATTTAAATATAGATTTAATGTATGGTCTAAGGCCTCTTGTGTCCACAAGCATATGGTTTATTCAGCTGCAGATTTGAAAACAGGAACTGAATGAAGTACAGTGTTCAAATATTTAGACCCCTGGGAAACAAGATTGTCGTAAGCGTTCTTGATCTCAACAAATCAATTAGCTCAGTCTTGTGATTAATGAATGTGTCTATTATTTCTTGACTTGTCTAGAGCTGCGCAAGCCCCTCATACATCACATACTTTAATATAGATTTTATGTCAGACTTTCTTACACAATTGGTTTCTGAAGACCTCCTGTCAGTGGCAGTCTACAAACTACATGTGACATCAAAACAGAAGCACCTATTTTTTTCAGAATGACCTCACACTGTTGTTTTATTATTATTATTATTATTATTATTATTATTATTATTATTATTATTATTATTATTATTATTATTATTATTAGTCAAGTTAATTCATAAATGAATACACATATAATATTGACCTATTTATAAATGTACTTAAATAATGAAATTCATATTCAAATAAATTTTAAAACACATACGGTCAAGATATATAATTGGTCTGCATTAATAAAAGCAAATTTGTTCCTATAGTATATAAAATGGTTTTACTTTGTTTTGATGGTCCCTTTGACACATTCTGTTTACTATAAGTAACACTGAACTTACACATTTACTAACTCTCATTATGATGTTAGTAGAGTATTAGTAGACTGCTAGGGTTAGAATAAGTTGACATACAGTACTTGCAAAGTTACATATAGTCTGCAGAATATCTGTTGGGTGACTATCACAATAAAGAGACAGACAGTCTACTAATAGTTAGTTGTCATGTAGGTGAAATGTTACTTATCGTCAACAGAATGTTCAAAAGGGACCATCAAAATAAAGTGTTAAAATAAAATAAATGAATCTTAGAATTTGGAACTCAGTATGAAATAGTTTGTATTACATCTGTTGTGACGTATTTCCAGGTCAAACAGAATGTTAATAAAAAATTATTTATTATAACTTGGGGTGAGGATGATGGTTTTCTGAAGAGGTGGATTTGAAAAATTCTTCTTGAAATCAATGCATGGATTTCTCTGCATGAAAATGTGTCTATGATGTCATGTATTAATTACCAATACATTACCAATTCATATCCATATCAGTACCTGGATAGGAGACCTCCTGGGAAAACTAAGTTGCTGCTGGAAGAGGTGTTAGTGAGGTCAGCAGGGGGTGCTCACTCTGTGGTCTGTGTGGGTCCTAACGCCCCAGTGTAGTGACAGGGACACTATACTGACAAAAAGCACCGTCCTTCAGATAAGACGTTAAACTGAGGTCCTGACTCTCTGTGGTCATTAAAAATCTCAGGATTTCGTACAAAAAAATAGTAGGGGTGTAACTCTTGCATCCTGGCCAGATTTGCCCATTGGCCTCTGACCATCATGGCCTCTTAACCATCCCTATATCTGCTGATTGGCTTCATCACAGCTGGTGTGTGGTGGGCGTTCTGGCGCTATATAGCTGCAGTCACATCATCCAGGTGCTATATAAATGTAAGGAATTATAGTCACCGTAAACCTTTGTCCAGTCACTTGTTTCTGGTTCAAATCGTTTTGTCATTAGTTCAGCATCTGGGTGTGTATAAAATCGTTTCCTCTTTGCTTGCTTGCATTCTGCCTAGTTTAAAAACCTCAATGACATTCTTGCTGTAAGCTGCCATGGCAAAACAAAGGCATTTGCTCCAAAGCTGCTGTTCAACTAATATCCTAAAGATTAATTGTCAATGAAGTGGCACAAATAAATTCTAATCAGTAATTTTCCTGAGGTTCCAGCCGAGTCATTTCTCAAAGAAAATTACATTTTTTTTTTCTTCTGCAGTCTTATATCATGCTGTGAGAGCAGCAGAAGTTTGTTTTCCTCTAAACAAACTGATTACAAGAAATATCGGGTCATAAACCAGAATGCAGCTGACTAAACATTGCAGAATGTCTTAAATGTAACATTTTTTCATCTGTTTATCTTTCACTGCTATCTTTAAACACATTAAAATATCATTGCTAACATCATATTCAAGAATATTAAATTAAAGCTTGTTGGATTTATGCAACATGCCATTAAACATTAAAATGTGCCTATACACCATTCAATGGAAGTGATATGTTTAAAAAAAGAAAGTCGTACTGACCGGTGTCACACAGCCTGATGGCAACCAGCATAAATATAGTATTGCTGTAAATGTGAATTGCATTATGCTCATTCACACGATGTTGTCTGACCTGCCAGAGGCATCAGGAAGATCATAACATATATGATAAAATTATGAAATGTATACAAACACACACACACACACAGTAATAAAGAAAAACAAGATAGAGGGAGGTTGTCATAAGAAAGTTAACCGAAAAACTGCAGAAGGTTATATGCCATTATTTCTAATCTACTAATGCAATTGGCAGGGAAACAAGAGATGATGTTGTTTTATTTACAAGTTTTGAACATATTGTAGTTGTTTGGTATAATTAGCTGACAGGCCATAAATAAGTGAATTACAGTAATCTAGTTGAGATGTGATGAAGGCATGTATAACATGTATAGCATCATGTTGACTGAGAGTGGATCGCATATGCGAGATATGATGTAGGTGGAAAAAAAAAAAGCTGTCTTTACAACTTTAGCATTTTGATCACCAAATGAAAGAGTGGAATCAATGAGAACACCAAGTTGGCAAACTTTAGTGGAGGGCATAATCAGATCACCATCCAGATCCATCAGTTGACCAGAGAGCTTAGATACAACAGTTTTAAAGCCAACCAGAATTACCTCAGTTTTATCAGAGTTATTATATTGAAGGTTAAATTGAAGGTTCCTTGATGCAATTTGTTAATGCAGGCAGAGGAAACACTGAGGTGTGGTAAAATAAATGTTAATGTCATCTGTGTAACAGTGGAAGTTAAACCCATAGCATTTGATTATTTGTCCAGTTGGTAGCATATAAATGGTAAAGAAGAGAGGGCCCAAAACCGAACCTTGAGGTACCCTAGAACTGATGGATTTGGTAGATGATTTGTGTTTCTGGGTTTATAACAAATTGTTGCATCCAAGTCAAAAAGGAGGAAAACCATTCAAGCGCAATAGCAGTCATTCTAATTGTTAAAAAAAAAGCCATGAAAGGACTGTCTCATGGCAAACGGTGTCAAAAGCTGAGGTGAAGTCTATCAGAATGAGACTGCTGAGAGCACCAGAATCAGAAGCAAAGAGAAGATTGTTAAGAACCTTAACCAGGGCTGTTTCAGGACTGTGTAATGGACAAAAGCCAGACTGGAAGGGCTAATAGATGTTGTGTGCTGTTAAGAAGGTCTGTATCTGGGAGGCATCAACTTTTTCTAATATCTTAAAGAGAAAAGATACGTTTGAAATTGGGACAAAAGAGTCAAAACTAGAGAAGCTATGAGCATGGCATAATGAGAGAAGTCCAGTAGTGGGAAAAGAGAAAGGTTGTTGACAGGTATGAGATGTTTCACTCTGAGAAAAGTTCAGGAAAGCATCACACATATGATCAGAGTCCACTAGAGACTGGGTGGGTGGTTCTGTTATCTTTATAATTGTAGTGAATAATGTTCTAGGCCTGTTTTTGTCTTATTAATGAAAGTAGAGAAATAATACATGTAATAATGAAATCTCCATATTCATCCGGAAGAAGGAGGCGGGAACCGGCACACAATCAAAATGAAACTTTAATAATCACAAAATAAACACAAAACAGTGCATCAGCCCCTCACAGATGACTGATGCGCACAAATAAAAAGCAAAACATAAAATAAAGCACAGGCCTGGTCCTCTCTCGTCCTTCATTGTCGTCGCTCCAGTTTTATATCCTTTCATCTCCTCCGTGGACCTCGAGACCGGTGGGTCGAACAGGTGTAGCTCATCTCCAATCACTCCACCTGCCTCGCTCCTCCCACGTCCCTCGGCCCCGCCCCACTCGTCACAATACATAACCTTTAAAAATTTATTAATCCATTGGTTCTCAATTCCAGTCCTTGCGGCCCTCTGCTCTGCACAGTTTGTATGTCTCTCTTATCGCTCCAGATGTTTGTTCTATTTGAACATAAATGCCCTGCAAAGTGAACATCACAGCATATCACGCCATGATTCCAGTTTGAAATGAACTTAGCCTATATGTTCAATTCAAAGTGCATTGAAGTGTGTGAGAGTGAATTTTTAAAATCAATTATTATATATATATATATATATATATATATATATATATATATATATATACATGATATTAATCTTTCCTTAGAAAGCCACGTTTCTATCAGTTGTAAAACTGCATTTTTCCATCTCAAAAATATATCTAAATTACGGCCTATGCTCTCAATGTCAAAGGAAGAAATGTACCCCCCATCCCTCATATGTATATAAATATACCCCCCATCCCTCCCTTTTTATGTGGAATATAAGGTTTTATTTATAGGTTTTTGATTTGATTCAAGAAAATTTTTTGCAAAATGTATAACGATTCAATTCGATTCGATTCACAATTAAATTCGATTCGATTTGATTATAATGATTCGATTTTGCATTCTTTAAGTGCATTCACAGGATTATTTAAACGTTTGCCCTAAATTCATTGTTCATTCTTTTGTTCTCACAAAACAAGTCTTTCACAGCTCCGCCAGGTATGACACATTATCCGCATTATTATTTTATCATTATTCTTTTGTTTTTATTCCACCTTCATCAGCCTTTGTTGTGGTATGTCAAGCTTTACAAAGCCACCAAGCTGCAATCTCACTTCATTCTCAGTATGCATTTACCCCTTATTTGTCTTACTATAAAAATACAACAAAACATTTTCTTATGACCTTAAGTGAATTATTGTGACAGAAATGCATTATAAAGAAGAAATGCACCTGCTATTAGTAGTATTAGAGCTAACGTTAGCATTAAGCTACATCAGACAATTTATGAAATTATTAGTATACTTTTATTCAAAACTCACTTTAAACCCAATCGAGTGTTTGTAATAACATCCTTTTGCAATCAAAGGTGGAATTTGGCCGTTTACTGTTGTAAAAATATGTTATTTATAGCCGTTTACATCACTGCACAAGTGAGCATTTATGATGTACATTTTATTTATTTATTTATTTTTTTATAAAATCCCCCAGATCTCAAGAAAATCTCATACCAAGCTTTACTATCATAATCGTGGGTTTATTATTCAGATATTTTGTGTGCACATAGGTTTATCAGTGTTGTTGTGGGAAGATAACAAACAGGAAGTGTACATGAACCATGTAACATGATGTGGCGGTGTCCAGTTATGACACTCTAAAGATTGACAAGGCGAAGGACCAATCAGAGTCTGTCTGACACACAGCATGAGCACACATCACTAAATATGAAAACAAGCTTATATGCACAGTACCTATATCTGCACTTTGCGAGATTGACATGCTAAATGGCCAACTGACCCGGTTTACTCTCATTAATTTCGTTCACGAACGAGATAAGCTATGAACCAGTTCATTTCATTCACAAACGACATGTACTAAATCATTCAACTCGTTCAGGAACGACATGTGTCAGTTCATTCAATTCGTTCATGAACGACATGTGTACCAGTCATAGACAGTAAAAGAAATGGACACAGCGACCCCATTGGAACTCAACTGAGACAATTGAAGCCCATTTTTAGCGTTTTTTAGCACTTCCGTTTCTGACGCGCAGACTCAAACAAAGCTTGACGACGTCAGAAACCTGTCTGACAGATGTAAATCTTCTAGTAGCTGTGCGTGCACACTGCCATCATTAATCTTGCAGAGACGGCGAGCTTGAGCGGGGAGTTCTTTGGCGTGAGTGAGCAGGAGTAAGTATTCTGATTAATTATTTTGTATAGTATTTTAAAATGTAACGCCAGTACGCCATATTAAGTTAATTGCCTGCGAGCTTCTCCTCCTGTCTGTACGGTAATGCGACAGAGAGACGAGTGGTTATGACGCAATCGTTAGCCTATTTTTTACAAAAACTGTTTCTACGGGCCATAATGTAACATAGAAGGTAATGGAAGGTAACTTATAGAAGGTAAGTTTCCTTTGTACATTCGGTTCATCCGTATTGTTTAAACACATTTATCATTCAATGGAACTGTGCGGATGATTTAGACACTTACATTTATGCTCCGTCCATGCAATAAATACAGCATTCAACTGCTCAGGTAACACCGTTGGTAAGATGCAGAGAGTCATTGAAAAACGACAGAAAAGTAAAACTACTTCACTTTAAAATAACCTATCACAAGTCAGGTGCTTCGGAGACAAACCGAGCGCGAGCACAATCCTGTGACAGTCTCTGGTTGTAAACAGTGGAGCATGTGAAGGAGAGATTAGAGGCACGATTCACAAACACTTTTCAAGGTCGCGATTAATTTGTGTGTGTGGTAATTTAATTTTGAAAGCATTGAATCGATATAGAAATTGTGATTCATTCGATTCTTAGCGTTTTTAATCGATTACTTTCCGAGATCGGTGATTCACGATTCAAAAATCATGTTCCAAGATCGATGCATACGAATCGTCAGGGTTTGTAATCGATGCATCAAGAAATCGAATGAATCATTACACCCCTAAAGTAAAACATATTCTAACAAATGTAGTAGCTTTAAATCTGAGAATCAAGATTCTTCCTTGGATTTTCCACTTTACAAAAATTCAGCCAAGAATGGGGTAATGGAGCAGGCAAGATTGGGGCAGGTATTTTTGCTTTTATTTGAGATTGACTTCAGAATAAGAAGTCACACAATCTCATAGTGGAGTAATAATTGCAGTGGGACTGATCAAACACAAAGTCAGCAGCTTCTTGCACCTGGTTAAATCACATCTTTGCTACTCTTTTCAGAACTTTCAGACTGGTCAGCACCAAGGAGGTCTATAATACCTGAAGGAAACTGTTAGAATTCAGTTCCAGTTCATCTCAATGCCTGTTTGCCAAAGTGATACATGCAGCCCTGAAAATATAAAACCTGCATACTGCCATCTTTGCTGGCAAGCATTCACTACTAACCATTATTTTTCATCCATGAATGCTATATGAATAATCAATCACTAGTTAATCAATCATTATGAAGCTAGAGCAAAATTAAAATAATTATATATACCCCTTGTTGGGAACCACTCTGGGTGTTTGTCTAGTTTAGTATTGCAAAGAATGTACAGAAAGCAGAGTTGGAAAGAGATCAGAAAGGACCAGAAGCCAGGATCCGATTGCACAACTGCGTCACTGTGCTTCTAAAAACTGCTATGTGTTTGAACAAAATAGCCAATGTTTTATTTTACCAGACTAGCTCTTCAGTAGAGAAACAGGCATTTTTTTTTCAGCACAGTGGTGCAGTTAGTGTATCTACCCAGCAGGGGCTAAGTGCTTATTTAAAGACCTGACTGCACGGTCAGCACTGTTGTTCATTCTGGGATCTAAACAAAGGAGTTTTGTCCTGACTTGCATCTTCTATGCTTGTATTATATTGTTTTTCTTATTAGACCAGTGTTAATATGCAACATTAATACTGAAAGTTATATCCTAAAACACGCTTAACTTATTATTAGGAGTGAGAGTATCATGCATACGTCCACAACAGTGGTCTGCAGTTGTGTAAAATGAGGAGGCAGTTATATATATATATATATATATATATAGAGAGAGAGAGAGAGAGAGAGAGAGAGAGAGAGAGAGAGAGAGAGAGAGAGAGAGAATTAGAGATAATAATTCTATTTTGTATTTTATTCATATTATTTTTTATTTGTTTTATTATCTTTAATACAAATTATACATTTTTATAGTGTTTTATGCATTTTTAAATTTACTCCAAAATAAGTATTAATGGCAGTCAATAAGAAGGAAACAGTTTACAATAATGTTTCATTCATTAACATTAGTTAACTACTTTAGTTAACATTGCCTCATAATAAAGAATAGCCTACGTCTACAGCATTTATTAATCTTAATTAATATTAATTTCAACATTTACTAATGCATTACGAAGTTGTGTTAAAATTAGTTCATGCATTGTGAAATAACATGAAATAGCAATGAACAACTGTATTTTTATTAACTAATCTAAACAAAGATATATACTGTATAATAATAAATACTGTTCATATTTTCTTTTTTTTCATGTTAGTCAACTCATTAAATGACACTTTACTGTAAAATATTACCAATATTTTTTATTTGTGAACTTATGTTCAGCTGTTCTTTTTAATAGTCAACTTATTTCGGGTCATTACCATAAAAGCTCTGTAAACACTGTCACATACACAAATATATATCTTTCATTTCATTGAGCTTAATGCTCACTTAAATCTGATGACAATTTTCAGACAATTTCAAGTTTTTTTGACGATACACAAAGTAGTGGTATCTAAGTGGGGAAGTTGTTTACTTACTTTATAATCAGTCAATAGTGCTATCATTTTCTTCATTCAGACCGAGAGCTTGCATGAATACAAGAGGCTGGATTAATCACACGAACCAATCACATCCAACCTTAATCGATCATATCCAATTATAGCATGATGGAGACATTGCCTCCTCTCACGTGATTTTTCCCCATTCTTTTCAACAATTACTGCAGACACATATATTTAATGGATTATTAATTTTCAATTTTTCTCATGCGTAACACTTGATGTCTGGAGGAATTACACAAAACAATTAAATTGACCAACTGTATGCCAATGCGGCGCAAGAATGTTAGCTACCATTTAATGCATTTAATTTTAGTCTTCCACACATAGAGTGGTCTCAAAAGCCATTATAATATATTTTCTAATGCAGTTAATCTATTAATAACAGATTGTCTTGAGAAGTTGGAGTTGCAGGAAAAAAGTTACAATTACATGTTTTAACATTTGTTAACTGTTTATAATACATTTACATTTATATGGTATTCACTGTATTATTATACTGTATGTGTCCATAATACGTATAAAGAATAAGACATCTCATAATTTACATTGAAAAATTAAATATTTTATACTTCCAGAATGCCCTTTGTGACACTTCACATTTGATGATATTTAATTTTAAATAATTGTCTTTCTTATTATTTTTTGTTATAAATAATATACATTAACATGTTTATATTTTGCTGTTTAATTACTTTTAATTGTATTAAGTGTGTTGGATTTTTGTATTTGAGTGTATGACATTGTGAACCTTTCTTTTTCTTTCTTTCTTTCTTTCTTTCTTTCTTTCTTTCTTTCTTTCTTTCTTTCTTTCTTTCTTTCTTTCTTTCTTTCTTTCTTTCTTTCTCTCTCTCTCTATCTTTCTTTCTTTCTTTCTCTTCCCAACAGCTGTTGTATGTGACTATAGCAACAATATATATGTTGCTTATGTTACAGATTAAGAAGTGACCCTATTTAAAATGTAATTGTAGTCCAACATTTTTAATTACTTTATTAAAGTAATGTAACTGTTTACTTTTGATTTCTTTTTTAATTACTCTTCTAAATTTCTAATTAATATTTTCAACTGTTAAGCATTTTCAAACATTTACATCACACAGGGTTAAACCGTGCTCAGCACTGATTACTGTCATACTTTCAAAATCCTAGAATCATCACTTGAATTAAGATGATAATAATTGAACACATTCACCACAAAATCAGACTTTAGTACTGCATTTTACTTTGAGATTGATCTGAAGTTGGCAGTGCAGATAAAAAAAAATTATAAGAAATTGTTTACTGATACTGTTTTAGAAACTAAACTAAATCATCTCATAACTACAGGAAACACTGCATCTAACAATGCTTTGGGAAAACCTAACCCTGTTCAAGTACTCATATACATCGAGGTGGCAGAAGCTGAAAACACAGCGAGCGAACACTTCAGTATGTGTAAATGAAATGGTGCGTTTGCTCCATTAATTTCCATTAAAAGGGTGGACTGATAAAATAATATGATATGATAAAACACTAATCCAGGCTATACACCCAAACAAATTTTAAAACATGCACATCCCTAAAAAAAAAAAAAAATCCTTAGGTTTGGCACAGCAAAATAATAAAATGTTCTCTCCTGAGATGCAAACATTCATTTTAATTTTCAGTCTCTTTATTTTGCCCTGTTATCTCTATGTCTCTTAGATGACTTTAATAGCCTACTCAAGATTTAAAAGGGTAATACACTCAATTGTTTGGTAAAAAAAAAAAAAAAAAGAAATGCTAATAACCCACTCACATGTCACATGTCAGCCACTCAAAATATTCAGTGAGTGGCAGTTGTGTGGACGAAAATGCCTTGTTGATGTCAGAGGTCAGAAGATAATGGGCAGACTGGTTTGATATTATAGAATGGCAACAGTAACTCAAATAACCACTCGTTACAACCAAGGTATGCAGAATACCATCCCTGAATGCACAACATATCGAACCCTGAAGCAGATGGGTTACAGCAACAGAAGATCACACTGGGTGCCACTCCTGTCAGCTTAGAACAGGAGACGGAGGCTACGATTCGCACAGGCTCACCAAAATTGGACAATATTTTGGTGCCCGGGGGTTCAATGCCTTGCTCAAGGGCATCTAAGTTGTGTTATTGCCGGCCCAAGATTCGAACCCACAACCCTAGGGTTAGGAGTCAAACTCTCTAACCACTAGGCCATGACTTCCCCAATGCCATGGCCTACCTGAGCATTGTTGCTGACCATGTCCATCTCTTTATGTCTACAGTGTACCCATCTTCTGATGGCTACTTCCAGCAGGATAATGTTCCATGTCACAAAGCTCAAATCATCTCATACTGGTTTCTTGAGCATGACATTGAGTTCAGTTTACTTAAATGGCTTCCACAGTCCACAGATCTCAATCTATCTTTGGGATGTGATGGAATGGGAGATTCGCAACATGGATGTGCAGCCGACAAATCTAAGGCAACTGTGTGATGCTATCATGTAATATTGTTGAATCTATGCCATGAAGAATTAAGGCAGTTCTGAACCAACCTGGTACTAGAAAGGTGTACCTAATAAAGTGGCCATTGAGTGTATGATGCAATTTCTTCAGAGTGTTACAAGCTCTTGATCCATAAAGATAATCTGTAAAGTTAAGACTTGTCCCCAGCCTCCTAAAACAGATTGTTCAAACACGCCCCAACACATATACGTCACATTGTGAGAAGAGTTGCTCTTTATGCAAAGAAAGAAGGCATAACTTTTATTCTCACTGTTGCCACCGGCACCATGTTGTGGAGAAGCTGTGGTTTTCATTGTGAAAGGGAAACTACTTTGTTTGGGCTTCTCAAAGCATGTACTGTAGCATGTACAGATAATCAACGCGTCCAATTCACCATCGGTAATAAAATCATTTATTCAATCACAACAAGAGAGAACCACTATAAATAGTATTTCTCTCTAGTCTTTCAGCATCCCTCCACCACCCCGACTACTCTCCATCTTCTAATTTTAATAGTATGTATACCGGCAGCCATATCACCCTGGAGCCCAAGACCGGTTGCCCACTGAAGCTAAGCAGGGCTAAGCCTGATCAGTACCTGGATGGGAGACCTCCTGAGAAAACTAGGTTGCTGCTGGAAGAGGTGCAAGTGAGGCCAGCAGGGGGTGCTCACCCTATGGTCTGTGTGGGTCCTAGCGCCCCAGTGTAGTGATGGGGACACTATACTGTCAACAACTGTAAACCTTCGGATGAGACGTTAAACCGAGGTCCTGACTCTCTGTGGTCATTAAAAATCCCAGGATGTCTTTCGAAAAGAGTAGAGGTGTGACCTCGGCATGCTGGCTCAATTTGCCCATTGGCCTCTTACCATCATGGCCTCCTAACAATCCCCATATCCACTGATTGGCTTCATCACTCTGTCTCCTCTCCACCAGTAAGCTGGTGTGTGGTGGGCGTTCTGGCGCACTATGGCTGCTGTCGCATCATCCAGGTGGATGCTGCACACTGGTGGTGGCGCTATATAAATGTTAGGAATTATTATAAATTATATATAACAGTCCCAGTCATAGTAACTAATATTCTGCATTGTAGTTTGACCTGTCCGTGCAGTGCGCTGAAGAGATATCACCATAGTACTACAATGAAGAGCTTGACTCAAAACCAAATGCATTTTATATCAGATAAATAATATATCCACAATATATATACACTGGCTGAAATCTTTTGAAATCACTTGCACCCTAACTGTTAGAAGAAATCCAGTCTCTGCCTGTGTCAGTTTGAGTCTTGGTAAAGTTTTAAATCCCTGCCGCCAAGATGCTCTTCTGTCTGTCACGGATTATGGAAAGTGAAACATAAAACTATAGGGGTGGTTGGATTTTTTCACGCACTTTAAAATATTAATTTGAAGCTTCTTTCTTTTCAAATTCTTACAGCTTTATCATAATAGGCCGTATATTAACTTATTGGGAGATAACCGGTAGTTCTATGTGAAATCAGATATTTGAGCTCCCCTATATAGTCAAAATGGCATAATCAATAACACCCCACAAATATTTGACTTTTAGATTGGTAGTCAAATCAGGCTCCTCAAATCAAAGCATCAATTCATCGGCTATTCGAGGTCACCCCTAGTGTGTTTACATATGTATTTATTAATTTATAATTTTCTCAGAAAGTGCAGCTGGCAGCCTATTGAAAATAAAGAAAAAAGAAAATAATAAAATATATTTTTGTGTCCCATAAATTGTTTTATTCCTCATTCTTAGCATGTTTTCTGGCTCATGATATACTTTGGGGAATAATGATAGCTTTCAGAGTTGTTATCCCACTCGTCTGGTAAAGTTAGACTGATCTACTACCCAACTATTTTGAACCTCCGCAGGGCCATTCTGGCTGCACTTGAATTTCACTGCTCTCTCTTTGCTCTACAAGTTCTATTTCATGGTACAGTGGCTGGGTACAATGACAGCTCTCTTCAACAGCAGAGCACACAGCTTTATCTCCGTAAGACTCAGAAGGACTACCCCTGCCGGATGCTATTTACTATCTAAGAATAATGTCAGGATGGCATTCCGAATGAATGCCCATAGGTGAGCTATGCATGAGAAGGGGCAATTAGGGAAATAATGATTTGACAGCATGTGGATCCACATACAAGGTATTCAAATTAATGTGAACTGTCTCATCAGAGAAGGTTAAATGAACATGACTGATGTTCAAATTGCCCAAGGGT
This sequence comes from Carassius auratus, assembly GCF_003368295.1. NCBI lineage: Eukaryota > Metazoa > Chordata > Actinopteri > Cypriniformes > Cyprinidae > Carassius > Carassius auratus. Next base: position 5,846,553 of record NC_039259.1, on the reverse strand, counting down.
TTGCAGTAGTTTTTTTTTTCTTTTTTTAAACAATAGATATGAAATGAGAAAGAGAAAGAAACAGAAGGCATAGGTAACATTAGCATTTTCTACCACTGAATTTGACTGCAACATTGCTTCCCCAGCTGTCAGGTTTCCTGTGCTGATAGGACCTCAGTTAGGCTGCTCTGCCTGACTGGCTGCAGAGCTTTATGGCATTGTGACAAAAGGCACAACACAATTATTGTCCATTACCCAGGCGACCGGTACTGAATGAAAGGGAGCGCACCAATGTGGCCTCCTTGATGGATGTGATTCTGCATGCAAATGCATTCAGCTTGCCCGGTTCATGTCACACCTTGTGCATTCAGCCTGCGTGATTCATTCTTCCTGCAAGGGTTAAGACACATTCCTCCACTTCTATAAAGGAGTGCAAGGGCAGCAAATGTCACTATGCTAAGCTTTACTATGTACTGCACAGAGATTACCAGGTTTCGTCAGCAAGCATATACAGGTGAATCTCAATAAATTAGAATGTTGTGGAAAAGTTTGTTTATTTCAGAAGTTCAACTCAGATTGTGAATCTTGTGTATTCGTCTTTGGTTATTTTAATTGTGATGATTTTGGAACACATTTAACAAAAATAAACCAATTCACTATCTCAACAAATTAAAATATGTTGACATGCCAATCAGTTAATTAACTCAAAACACTGTGCAAAGGTGTCCTAAGCCTTCAAAATCTCTCAATTTGGTTCACTTGGCTACACAATCATGGGGAAGACTGCTGATCTGACAGTTGTCAAGAAGACAATCATTGACACCCTTCACAAGGAGGGTAAGCCACAAACATTCATTGTCAAATAAGCTGGCTGTTCACAGAGTGCTGTATCCAAGCATGTTAAAAGAAGGTTGAAAGGGAAGGTAAACGTGTGGACAAAAAAGATGCACAGCTAACGAGAGAACCACAGCCTTAAGAGGATTGTCAAGCAAAATCTGCACCCATTTACCAATAAATGTTGGCCTGCCGACACTGCCAAAAGCACCAAATTTTGGCGTGCTTGACTGGTCTGCAAACTCACCTGACCTGAACCCCATAGAGAATCTATGGAGTACTGTCAAGAGGAAAATGAGATACAAGAGACCAAAAAAATGCAAATAAGCTGAAGGCCACTATCAAAGAAACCTGTGCTTCCATACCACCTCAGCAGTGCCACAAACTGATCACCTCCATGCAATGCCGAATTGAGGCAGTAATTAAAGTAAAAGGAGCTCCTACCAAGTATTGAGTACATGTAAAGTAAATGAACACTTTCCAGAATCCCAAGAATTCACTAAAAATGTTTTTGTTGTTGTTGTTGTTGTTATTTTTTTAATTATTATTATTATTATTATTATTATTATTATTATTATTATTATTATTATTATTATTATTAAGTATTGTAATTTGTTGAGATTGTGAATTGGTGGTTTTTGTTAAATGTGAGCCAAAATCATCACAATAAAAAAAAAAAAAAAAAAAAAAAAAAAAAACACTTAAACTACTTCAGTCTGCAAGTATTGAATTTATAATACACAAGTTTCACAATTTGAGTTGAATTACTGAAATAAATGAACATTTTCATGACATTCTAATTTATTGAGATGCACTTTGTATGATTAATAATATCTACATGTGGTCCTGTTCGGTATCACAACGAAAAAAAAAAAAAAAAAAAAATCTTTACTGTTGTTCTGTACACATACTAATTTATTATTATTTTTTGTTGTTGTTGTTGTTTGTTTGTTTTTGCTTAGTTTTTTTCTTTCATGTGTGGTGTCCTTTTTGAGTTTCTAAGTGTTTTGTGGAAAGACATTTAAATGTATCTTGAAAAAAAAAGGTTACAGAAAATACAGATTTTTGAGAATCACACTATAAACTTTTGGTTTACTTTGCTGGATATAGCAAATTATGACAAAATAAAAAATTGAAACAAGATAAATGGCCTATGATTAATTTCATGAAGTCTGCGATAAATAACGATTAATCACAGGGTGTGATTGTGAATAAAAATTGTTATCGATTGTTATTTATTTAATTATTGCTAAATGTGTGACTGAATCATATAATAACTTAATTAATAATATTGATAGTTCATCGTCTAGCTGACTACGTCTTGTATTATTATTATTATTTGTATTTTTTCTAAAATCCTGTCAAATGTGCACAAACTACTAGCTACTACTAAATATTGTAGAAACATGATTTTCTGTAAAGTTGCTTTGTAACGATTTGTTTTGTAAAAAGCGCTATACAAATAAACTTGAATTGAATTGAATTGAATTGATTGACAGCCCTAATACACACACACATACATATGTACTTATATATACTGTACATACATACATACACACACACACACACACACGCACACGCACACACACACACACGTTTTATATTAAATTAAAATAAAATTTATGCATTTAGCAGACGCTTTTATCCAAAGCGACTTACTGTGCTATCTTACTGTACTATCTTCTGTACACACACATATATAGAAGATTTTAGCAACCACCTAGAAACCACCAAACCACTATGAACCACAGAGTAACGTGCTAAGAATCGTTCAGAGCTTTTTAGCATCTGCATGGCCATGTCGTAGGATTGGGAAACATTATTCACATTTTTACAGTAAAGATTTGTCACCTTTTATAGTTAGAAATCGGTACCAACAAGACTACTTTAAAGATTGTGTGTCTGCAATGACACTAAAGACCTTAGTAGTGTAAGCCAATTTGAATTTACAGGTTTACAAGGCAGTTTAGATACAAACTGTGGCACTTGTCACAAGTTACATGCAGGGGTGAAAAATTGAGCTGCCATTTCATCCTGGATATACTGCAGTCAGAAAAATGTGCACTAGTTCGATGTTACTGTCAAGGGCAGAGAGAAAGCAAACAAGTGTGCATTAGATTAATCTGACAGAAGACACTGCATGTTACGTCGCTTCTTTGAAGAGTTGCAATCTGTTCACACACAAACATTAAAGAAACAGATGTTTCCTTTCCCTTTAAACTCAACATTAGGAGATGATGGTTCAGAACATCTCATAACATTCAAAGGCAGATAGTGTCTAAACTCATCTTGTTATGAAGCCTGCTGGGATGCTGTAAGGTTATTTTGGTAGACTATTTCCCAGAGTAATGTTCCTGAGGTATTTTTTTAGGTTGATGAAATAATAGCAGCAATGCTTTACAAAAACATTGTAAAGCACACACACACACACACACACACACACACATAAATATAATTGAGTATCAAATATCTCAAAGAATGGTTAAAAATGGTCAGCAGCCTTCCTAATGGGCATGCACATCCCATCATACTATGAGTTCACCCACTTCAAAATTTCACACAGAATCTGTGATATGATGAACTGATAGCGCTTATTATTTCCTCTGACATTTTGCTCAGGAACAGGGAAGAAAATACATAAATAAATAAATAAATAAAACTTTCAAATCTGAGCCTTCTTTAAAAATAAATAAATAAATAGTTAAATAGTTAAATTCAAAGATTTTATTTTGAGCTAAATCCTAAACATAATTTGAGAAAAACGAATACATATGGGTGTAATGAGAGGACTTGTGGTCTGCCGTATCATTATTTCAGCATCTAGCTTGTTTGCAGTTGCATCTTTTCTACTGTTTGCCACTAGATTAAAGGTTAAAAGTCTTTTGTAGCAAAGTAAAACACGCATTCAAGACTTTTTAATGGGACTATGCTAATGATCTTGTCAAGCACAGGGTGGCCCTGGAAAAAACATAGGTTTGTAAAAAATCCCTTAGGATTTGTGTTTTGAACTCCTCCTGCTGGCAGAAGTTATTTTAAAATGTGCAGTCTTTAACATTAACACAACAGGTTAAAAATAGATAAAAGCAGCCATGATGCTGTTGCCAGTTCGGGATGCACAGGGAAACAGAGCAAGGCCCTTGTTGTGGAAGCTTTGGTATTCAGATGGAGAATCACAAGATGTTGCTACTATTACTGGCAGCAGCTCATTAGGCCACTGCATTTTAAGCATGGAGCCCTCAAATTTTTCTAAGAAAGACATGCTTCCACAAACAAGGTAAGGTTGGATTAGAACATCGCTGGTGTAGTCAGAACACTAGAAAGAATCTGGGGAGATTTATTGAATTTGTTTGCAAACACACTTTAAAACAAAGGAGGTTGAACTGACACAAAATTTGCAATCTTGTGAATTCCTATGACCCGATTTGGATTAGATAAATATCTTTAGCAGGTACATTACAGTCATGAATGTCTGAAAGTCAAATCACCTATATTTGTATAATACTATATATACAATACAGATTATTTCAAAACTGCTTCACACTGGTGAAAAAGATAAAATAAAATTATATATATATATATATATATATATGTATATACTAAAATATATATGTCTTAAACTATAAGACAAATTCTGCTGTAAAGCACCTCTTAATAAGAGCTCACGTTAATTCAGTGTTAATTTAGTTCAGTAAGTTCAGTAGTTTTAAAATGTATTCATTGTGAAACAAGTTCACTTCAGCCCTAAGAAGCTCTACAAGAGACAATAATATTGCGATTCAGCTCGATTCAGTTCAGTGATGAATCAGTTCAGTTCAATAAAAGGGTTGACGTTGCTAAATTTGTCAATTATGAAACAAACAGGGTTCAGCTATCATGAAGCTGTACAGAAAACAATACTTTTAACATCCAGCACAATTCACTTCAAATTTTGTTCTCATCCAGTAGTTTTAGTCTAAATTATAATATTAATTATCTTTAAAACCTTGATTAATCAAGTCAAAGGTGACAGTGGTGACAACAGGTGACAAAAATGAAGTAAAAACCTAGGACAAACCAGGATCAACGTGGTGACCAGATTTCCTCTGGTTTGAAAACTGGGATTTAAGTCAAAGTCAGTTGAACAGTCTGTCGCAATATATTTTACATATCCACAGGATTATGGCCCCAATATTAACCCCCATTCTCCTTGGCTCAATTGTTTTCTGTATTAAGACCACAACTGCTGCAGTTCCCCCAATTTAAATTATTTTGTTTCATATTTGCAGATTGTTATTTTCATGTGCTGACATTTGCCTTTTTGTCTTTTGAAAGAAAAAAAAAATTGCAGCAGCTCCATTTTCATTGTTTTTAGTCGGTTTATTTTGCCTCATTATGGAAAACATCCAGCAATATATCTGCGGCCTGAAATCATTCAAATAGCAGTCCCTGGCCTTTGGATGTAGAAAGACATGAGGCAGGTAGCTCCAAAAATATATGTCACTCATGTCTCGAGCAACAAAAAAAAAAGACATCATAATCTCGTCAGCACACTGTTGCTCAAAGCTTCTCAGGCTTTTTGTCAAACATATTGAGGAATGTAATTCTTGGAGGATTTCTGGCAAATCGCTTCTGCCAGTTTATGCAGAGTGAAAGAATACAAAGCATGAGTTTCTCACACAAAATAGGGAGACAGTAGCGGATAGAGAAGGAAAAATGAGAAAAGACTGTCTTGCATTCACAACAAGTGGCGGGTGTCACAAAGGCAAGATGGCTCAGCCGAACATTTGTAGGCACAGATGTTTCGTTTGACAGCTCCGTCTCTCTCCAAACCCAACCAGCAGCATCACTGTGACCATTCAACCACTGTGATTTCCTGTTATGTTATTCCAAAAAATCCAGTTGAGGACTCATTTCTACCTCTGCTTCATTTATATCATTTATTATTATTTTTTAATAGAGAGAACACATGGTTACCAAAGCTATCATTGCTGATTTGTGGGTAACACCGTAATCCCTGGCAATTAGAGACATATGATTCATCTTCAAAAGACTCATTTTCCCCCACCACGAATAAGATCCTTGATGACATTTAATGCACTTATAATTTGCTTTGAAATTGCCCTTTCAAGCCGACATGCACGTAAAGGCAGCTTATTGATTACTATTTAACGGGAAGCAGATCTGAACTTAAAATGGGCAATTAAGTGGCTGGTAATTATATATTGATTGAAAGCTACATCATTTGTCAAAGGCTGGGTGTGTAATCCATGCCGATGTGGGGGCAGGTTTGGAGGGTGGTCAAGGGGTGAGCAGGAAGTGGTTGTCTCAGCTCCTCAGCCCCCCTACAGTCAACGCCCCCAGCTTTGGGATTTCCTCCAAGCCATCATGTAACCTAGTGATGACCTTTCTGATTTTGCTTTCATGACCAAGTTCCTCTGAGAATCTCAATGGCCTGATTACAGGGTTCGGATAATTAGAGTAAGGAGGCATCTCTTTCCTCCACCTTGTAGACGGTGATAAAGCGGGCCCGAAGACAGAAGGATTTGTGCAGACTCAGTAATGGCACCTCTTGGGTGGAAGTATTGATTAATCAGCATCTTGCAGTAAGATACCAGAGTGAGTTGGGATCAAACCTCACTGGCCAGTTAATTAGTAGCAAATATTTTCCTTCAATGGAGGAGGACAAAAAAGAAAGAATGGAACAGGTTTGCAATAGCAATGTAAATCCGAAAAAATAAATAAATAATTGAATATATATATGTGTGTGTATATATATATATATATATATATATATATATATATATATATATATATATATATATATATATATATATATATATATATATATTTCTATACAATGGGGGATTATTCGAATACCAATCATGCAAGAAAGCGAGTGGTGTATGCATGTTTTATTCCAAGTTCCCGCTCTCTCGCCATCTAAAAATCTTATAATTCCATATATACATCAGAATGAGGCTTAAAATCCTTATAAGGCTTAGAAAAATCTTTCTTCCCATGAATGCTGTAAGGTAATGGAGTAGTCACATAGTGTTAATGTGTTTGCCAGTATGTGGCCTTTTAAGTTTCACAGTGATACTAATAGGATTGGCTACTGCAGATGCAGCCTCTGCTGGGACAGCAGATAAGACTGCATTACTCACCTCCCACCTTGCCAACAATGAAGGAGGACGTGGCCTTAAATGCACTCAACCTTACAAGTGGAAATATGATATAATTGTTTTATTATTATTATTATTTTATTTTATTATTTTTCTGTGTATTATGTAACATTTTATGATTTATGCATTTTCTTAAAATGGCAAATGGCTCAATGGCATGTACATAGTGTGTGCCTGAATTGCTGCAAATGATTTAAATTGTCTCTCAAATTAACATAATTTTCTCCAAACACTTGTTTTAAATGGCTTGTTTTATCTATAACTAACACATGGCTGGAATGTAATTACTTTGAATATCCAGAGTTTTACAAGGTATGTCTTGTGCAGTAGGTCTAGGATATATTTTAAAACAATTTTCACTAAGAATTTGCTAGAAAATTTCAGAAATAATTGCATGGAAATGTGAAGTAACCATTCTATTAAACATGGAATTGTGACTTAGAAAGACTGATGTGTGTGTGTGTGTGTGTGTGTGTGTGTGTGTGTTTGTGTGTGTGTGTGTGTGTTTCAGTTCTGCTTCTGGAGTAATCTTTGTTTATTTAGTACTTTGAAAATATTGTTTTTATATTGTGAAACTGGCCATAAGGGACTGCATGAACCATAAAAGCAGGAGACATGCATTTCTGTAAACCATACGGATAATATTTGACTTGACTTGTTAATTTGGTCTGTGTGCAGGTAGGCTACAGGGCAATGGTGGTGTGAATGTCTCTGCAGGATCATCTTGAAATAAAGGAAATGTAGTTACAGAGGGTTATGCAGTGCTGATTGTCCAATCTTCGTATTTTGCATCTCAAATATTTCTCCTAGACAGAAAGTAGGTTACTTAAAGATTGAATGGAGATTTTGCTTGAGTCTCCTGCTTCTCAAACTTCTCTCCTGAGACAAAAACTATAACACTCTCACAATGGTGTAATTTATAGCTTTAGAAGATATCTCAACAACATCACACACTGTGCACAGATCTTTCTCCTTAGCTAGAGACTCTGGTTCTCTCACATTTGTCTCTTTTAAAGCTTAGATTTTTCTATTTAGCTAAATAATATGATATAATCTCATCTCATATTTGTCTCTTTTAATGTTTTAGAAGAGATCTTAACAACTTTACAAAGTGTGCATCAAGTCATGTACTTGAAAGTCACTAAATGGTGGGAGAGGGGCACACAAATTCAGAGTTAAAGGGTATATTGAGAGAGGAATTATGTTACATATAATGTTACATTTTATAGGACAGTTTTTATGTACTTTAGGCACATAATTTGTTGTTGGAAATAGTACTGTACTGGTTACCTTAATCAAAACTGATCTACAGAAAATCTAACCCTGGGGCTTTCTTTGCCGAAAGGCACATACATGTCTTATGGTATGAAGAGAATTTATTGAGAAATGATTAAGCTCATATTGAGACATTTAAGTTGGTGCAAGTTATTGAGATAATTTCTGAAATGTTAGAGCTCTCTAGTCTTCAGTGTTGGAAAAAAAAAATCTGAAAACAGCATGTAATGTTGTTGAGACCTCTTCAAAACATTTGAGGAGACAAATGTGAGTCTTTAGCTAAGGATAAATATCTGATCAAAGTTGTTGAGATCTCTTCCAAAGCTTTAAAGAAGACCATTTTGAGAGTGTTAGAGTTTGTCTCAGGAGAAAAGTTTAAGAAGCAGGAGACTCAAGCAAAGGTTTCAATTTAATCTTAAGGTAACCTCATTTCTGTATAGGAAAAATATTTGAAATGGTAAAGAATGTTTTTTTTTTTCTCTCTCTCTCTGTCATGGATCTGGCAAGCCGGGTCTCCACCAATCAGCAATGGTCACAATCACCTGATTACTGACCAGCCACACCTCCCACGCATTACCAAACCAATCACTACCAGTTTAAATACACGCACCCGAAACTGCAGATCCCCGTCAAGCCTCCAACAGGAACAGTGTCATCCCTCTTGTCTCCAGAGCGCCTACAAGCCAAGCATAACGTATACTCACCTTTTAGTGTTACACTAACCTGTGTCTTTGTTCTGCTGCCCTCAGGACCACGGATCACCTGTTCAATACCTGTGATTCAATGGTTGCTGATATCTCCTATGTTTAGAATGGTTTCGGCACCTAAGGAGAAAGATAACATTAGTGAGCTATCGGTGACTGTGGCTTTGACGTTACAATAACCCAGCGAACTCGCCTGTCTGTATGACCAATCCATGTGACTCTCAGACTACCCATATCTCATCATTGGAGATTCATCGAGCACTTGAGGAAAAGGATTCACCGCACACTTGTATATATATCACTCAATAAATCAACTAATACAGGATGAATTCAGCGCAGTCGGAGGATAGCACTTCCGCCAGTTCGACTCCCACGTTGGTGTATATGGCAAGCTCGATATCACGACCAGCGCACTTCTCCGGCAGGGAGGAGGACTGCAATGGGTTCCTACTCCAACGTTTGCTTGCACAGGAGCAGCACGCACATCAGCATGCTACGGAGAGTTAAAAAATCGTGTTTATCATAAAGCAATTTTCCGGGCCAGCACTGAGGTGGGCAGAAGCGCTATGGTTCCAGGAATCCACAATCATCTCTTCCTGACAGAACTTCATCGGTCATTTCAAGGAAGTGTTTGGACACCCGGTGGGGGATTCCTCGGTCAGCGATCAGCTCCTTAACTTACAACAAGGAAAACGAACCATCTCAGAGTACTCTCTCGAATTTTGCACTTTGGCCGCAGCAAGTGGATGGAATGAGAAGGCCCTCTTGACTGTATGTTGACGAGGATTCAATTCTGCTCTCCAACTCACCATTTATGATGACACTCTGGGATTGGAAAAGTTCATGCAGCAAGCTCACTGCGTTCATCTTAGGTCTCAGTCTTGCTATCATGAAACATATTCAGCTGATAATACTCCCAGAACACCCAAGTAAGTCACTCCAAGTCTCAAGTAGATCACAAGCTGTTCCAACGCCATTAAAATCCCACGTCCATTGAAAGTCCTAAGGAAAATTGTATTTTAAATTGTAAAATATAACTTAATTCACACCATATTTCTGATATTACCGATCAATCTTATCAGATTAACTTTGATCGTTCACTCTTCCGTGACTGCAGTACACCTGCAAAGCGTTAGCACTCGTTAGCTTGTCATTAGCGTTTTCTTTTCTCCTCTCCTCTCCTCTCTCACGCTGCAGTTTTCCACAAGTTCATCAAACAACCGCAGTAAGAATATTTCATCAAGCACGGTGAGTAATGGCTTCTCCTACAATTGTTATTTGCACCTCTTGCCACATGTACAGTTTATCTATCTCTGTCGCTGATGAGGGATTCACATGTGAAAAATGCAGTGAAACAGTTATGCTGACAGAGAAGATTTCAGAATTAGAGACACGCATCCAAACTTTAATTGAGGACAGTAAGAATGTTAGGGCTCTAGATATGGCTTTGGATGCGTCTAGCTCAGGGATTCCTGTACATTGTCCGGTTCCAGCAGAGCCCCTGCAGCAGGGCAACTGGGTGACGGTGAGGCAGCGTAGTCGTGGGTCAAAACACTGCTCTTCTGTTCCAATCCAAACATTAAACAGGTTCTCCCCACTCAGTGATGCACCCACTGAGAAACCTGATGAAAGTGCTCTAGTTATTGGTGATTCTATTGTACGGAACGTGAATATAGAGACACCAGCCACCATAGTCAAATGTTTACCGGGAGCCAGAGCGCCTGACATCTTGGCAAATTTAAAAGTGCTGGCTAATGCTAAACGTAAATACAGTAAGATTGTTATTCATGCCGGCGCTAATGATGTTCGACTCCGGCAGTCGGAGATCACTAAAAATAACTTTAAAGAGGTGTGTGAACTTGCAAGCACGATGTCAGACACTGTAATATGCTCTGGTCCCCTCCCTGCTTACCGTGGTGACGAGATGCATAGCAGATTGTCATCACTCAATGGCTGGATGTCTAAGTGGTGCCCACAGAATAACATAGGTTATATAGACAATTGGACGAGCTTTTGGGGCAGACCTGACCTGTTTAAAAGAGATGGTCTTCATCCCTCCTGGGGTGGCGCCACTCTTCTCTCTAGAAATATGGCACATAGTCTTAGTGTTTATACTTGACTAACTGGGGCCCAGGTCAGGAAGCAGACAGACTGGCTAAACCGACCGTCTGCTAGCTGCCTCCCGTCACAGAGGTCAGTTAATTCTCAGCACATAGAGACTCTTTCACCTAGATATCACACTATAGAGACTGTGTCTGTTCCACGAACTAGAAAGTACAAAAAACGTCCAAATCAAGTTAAGGTTAACAATTTAATTGAGGTTCAACAAATAAAAAACAAATGCAATATGGATAAACAAATGATAAAGATTGGCTTATTGAATATCAGATCCATTTCTACGAAAACACTTTTTGTAAATAATATGATAACTGATCATAATATAGATGTGCTCTGCTTGACAGAAACCTGGCTAAAACCTGATGATTACATTATTTTAAATGAGTCCACCCCCCAAGATTATTGTTATAAACACGAGCCGCGTCTAAAAGGCAAAGGGGGAGGAGTTGCTTCAATTTATAACAACGTTTTCAGGATTTCTCAGAGGGCAGGCTTCAAGTATAACTCGTTTGAAGTAATGGTGCTTCATATAACATTATCCAGAGAAACCAATGTTAATGATAAATCCCCTGTTATGTTTGTACTGGCTACTGTATACAGGCCACCAGGGCACCATACAGACTTTATTAAAGAGTTTGGTGATTTTACATCCGAGTTAGTTCTGGCTGCAGATAAAGTCTTAATAGTTGGTGATTTTAATATCCATGTTGATAATGAATAAGATGCATTGGGATCAGCATTTATAGACATTCTGAACTCTATTGGTGTTAGACAACACGTTTCAGGACCTACTCATTGTCGAAATCATACTCTAGATTTAATACTGTCACATGGAATTGATGTTGATAGTGTTGAAATTATTCAGCCAAGTGATGATATCTCAGATCATTATTTAGTTCTGTGTAAACTTCATATAGCCAAAATTGTAAATTCTACTTCTTGTTACAAGTATCGAAGAACCATCACTTCTACCACAAAAGACTGCTTTTTAAGTTATCTTCCTCATGTATCCGAATTCCTTAGCATATCCAAAACCTCAGAACAACTTGATGATGTAACAGAAACTATGGACTCTCTCTTTTCTAGCACTTTAAATACAGTTGCTCCTTTACGCTTAAGAAAGGTTAAGGAAAACAGTTTGACACCATGGTATAATGAGCATACTCGCACCCTAAAGAGAGCAGCCCGAAAAATGGAGCGCAGCTGGAGGAAAACAAAACTAGAGGTATTTCGTATTGCTTGGCGGGAAAGTAGCATATCCTACAGAAAAGCATTAAAAACTGTTAGATCTGATTACTTTTCTTCTCTTTTAGAAGAAAACAAACATAACCCCAGGTATTTATTCAATACAGTGGCTAAATTAACGAAAAATAAAGCCTCAACAAGTGTTGACATTTCCCAACACCACAGCAGTAATGACTTTATGAACTACTTTACTTCTAAAATCGATACTATTAGAGATAAAATTGCAACCATTCAGCCGTCAGCTACAGTATCACATCAGAGAGTCCACTATAGACCCCCTGAGGAACAGTTCCACTCATTCTCTACTATAGGAAAGGAAGAATTGTATAAACTTGTTAAATCATCTAAACTTACAACATGTATGTTAGACCCTATACCATCTAAGCTCTTAAAAGAGGTGCTTCCAGAAGTCATAGGTCCTTTTCTGACTATTATTAATTCCTCATTGTCATTAGGATATGTCCCCAAAACCTTCAAACTGGCTGTTATTAAGCCTCTCATAAAAAAGCCACAACTTGACCCCAGAGAACTAGTTAATTATAGACCAATCTCGAATCTCCCTTTTCTGTCCAAGATACTAGAAAAGGTGGTATCCTCACAATTATATTCCTTCTTAGAGAAAAATGGTATATGTGAAGATTTCCAGTCAGGATTTAGACCGTATCATAGTACTGAAACTGCTCTCCTTAGAGTTACAAATGATTTGCTCTTATCATCTGATCGTGGGTGTATCTCTCTATTAGTTTTATTGGATCTTAGTGCTGCGTTTGACACAATTGACCACAACATTCTTTTGCATAGACTTGAACACTTTGTTGGCATCAGTGGAAGTGCATTAGCATGGTTTAAATCGTACTTATATGACCGCCATCAGTTCGTAGCAGTGAATGAAGATGTATCATATCGATCACAAGTGCAGTATGGAGTACCTCAAGGCTCAGTTCTAGGGCCGCTACTCTTCACGCTTTATATGTTACCCTTGGGAGATATCATCAGGAAACATGGTGTTAGCTTTCACTGTTATGCTGATGATACGCAGCTCTATATTTCCTCGCAGCCCGGTGAAACACACCAATTTGAAAAACTAATGGAATGCATAGTCGATATAAAAAATTGGATGACGAGTAATTTCTTACTGCTAAATTCAGAAAAAACAGAGGTGTTAAGCATAGGGCCTAAAAACTCTACTTGTAATAACCTAGAACACTGTCTAAGACTTGATGGTTGCTCTGTCAATTCTTCGTCATCAGTTAGGAACCTAGGTGTGCTACTTGATCGCAATCTTTCCTTAGAAAGCCACGTTTCTAGCATTTGTAAAACTGCATTTTTCCATCTCAAAAATATATCTAAATTACGGCCTATGCTCTCAATGTCAAATGCAGAAATGTTAATCCATGCATTTATGACTTCAAGGTTAGACTATTGTAATGCTTTATTGGGTGGTTGTTCTGCACGCTTGGTAAACAAACTACAGCTAGTCCAAAATGCAGCAGCAAGAGTTCTTACTAGAACCAGGAAGTATGACCATATTAGCCCGGTCCTGTCCACACTGCACTGGCTCCCTATCAAACATCGTATAGATTTTAAAATATTGCTTATTACTTATAAAGCCCTGAATGGTTTAGCACCTCAGTATTTGAATGAGCTCCTTTTACATTATACTCCTCTACGTCCGCTACGTTCTCAAAACTCAGGCAATTTGATAATACCTAGAATATCAAAATCAACTGCGGGCGGCAGATCCTTTTCCTATTTGGCGCCTAAACTCTGGAATAACCTACCTAACATTGTTCGGGAGGCAGACACACTCTTGCAGTTTAAATCTAGATTAAAGACCCATCTCTTTAACCTGGCTTACACATAACATACTAATATGCTTTTAATATCCAAATCCCTTAAAGGATTTTTAGGCTGCATTAATTGGGTAAACTGGAACCGGAACACTTCACATAACACCGTACTTTCTACATCATTAGAAGAATGGCATCTACGCTAATATTTGTCTGTTTCTCTCTTGTTCCGAGGTCACCGTGGCCACCAGATCCAGTCTGTGTCCAGATCAGAGGGTCACTGCAGTCACCCGGATCCAGTACGTATCCAGACCAGATGGTGGATCAGCACCTAGAAAGGACCTCTACTGCCCTGAAAGACAGCGGAGACCAGGACAACTAGAGCCCCAGATACAGATGCCCTGTAAAGACCTTGTCTCAGAGGAGCACCAGGACAAGACCACAGGAAACAGATGATTCTTCTGCACAATCTGACTTTGCTGCAGCCTGGAATTGAACTACTGGTTTCGTCTGGTCAGAGGAGAACTGGCCCCCCAACTGAGCCTGGTTTCTCCCAAGGTTTTTTTCTCCATTCTGTCACCGATGGAGTTTCGGTTCCTTGCCGCTGTCGCCTCTGGCTTGCTTAGTTGGGGTCACTTCATCTACAGTGATATCATTGACTTGATTGCAAATTAAAACAGACACTATTTCCACTGAACAGAGATGACATAACTGAATTCAATGAGGAACTGCCTTTAACTATCATTTTGCATTATTGAGACACTGTTTTCCAAATGAATGTTGTTCAGTGCTTTGGCGCAATGTATTTTGTTTAAAGCACTATATAAATAAAGATGATTGATTGAAAGGTGAAAATCAATCTGTCAATGTCCCATCTTGTTATACCTCCTTTGCAGATGTATTTAATCCTCTCTGGTCCCCAGAGAAGCCATTCCAAAGGGTCATATATACTCCCTGTCCATCCCAAAACAGAAGGCGATGAAGGAGTACGTGGACAAAGCCCTTAAGCAGGGTTACATCTGACCATCTACTTCTCCAACAGCGGCTAGTTTCTTTTTTTCCTAAGAAGGATGGAGGATTAAGACCTTGCATCGACTGCCGAGGTCTAAACAAGAATCACGGTAAAATTCATCTATCCTCTTCTACTAATTCCATCTTCTCTTCAACAACTCCGAGATGCCTGTATCTTCACTAAACTGGATCTGCGAAGCGCATAAAACCTGGTCAGAATTAGAGAAGGAGATGAGTGGAAGATGGCTTTCATCACCCCTGCAGGACACTACGAGTACTTGGTGATGCCGTATGGTCTTGTAAACACCATGTCCATCTTTCAAAGTTTCATGGATGAGGTCCTCCGTGATCATCTGAACCGTTTTGCTCTCGTCTTCATAGATGACATCTTAATTTACTCACCTAACGAAAGAGATCCTTCAGCACCCAGATCCCAAAAAGAAATTCATTGTTGAGGTGGATGCCTCCACTACTGGCATCCGCGCTATCTTGTCCCAGTATCCTGATAACTCAACCAAAGCCATGCCCTGTGCCTATTTTACTCCATGAAAGGGCTCAGCAGCGACCCCTTCCTCCGCTATTTCCACAAGGTAAAATCTTTGTCTCAGAAGAACATTGCAGAGCCCTCATGTAAAAAGCACACTCATCAGTAGGAACTGGACACCCCGGGGTAAATAAAACTCTTGCCTCTCTACAAAATAAGTATTGGTGGCTTGGAATGCATTACCCACAGGAAAACTAGTTCCTCTGCCAATTCCACATCGCCCCTGGTCTCACATAGGGGTTGATTTTGTTACTGATCTTCCTGCTTCCGATGAGAAAACCTGCATTCTAGTAGCTATTGACCAATTCTCTAAAGCCTGTAAATTAAACCCTTTACGAGCTCTTCCCACAGCTTTTGAGATTGCAGAAATGCTATTTGAACATGTCTTCCGGAACTTTGGGATCCCGGAGGATATAGTATCAGACCGAAGACCCCAGTTCATCTTACGAGTATGGCGGGCATTCTTCTCTCTACTCAATGTCACGGTTAGTCTCACTTCCGGATATCAACCCAAGGCCAATAGAAAAACTGAGCATAAGATTCAAGACATTAGCTGATTCCTCAGAATATTTTGTCATCAAAACCAGAATCTTTGGAACCATTACCTTATATGGGCAGAATATGCTCAGAATTCGCTCCGTCAGTCCTCTACTAACCTCACTCACTTCCAACGTATCCTAGGCTACCAAACACAATTGTTTTCCTGGTCTGGTGAACCTTCAGAGGTCCTTGCGGTGAAAACCTGGTTCGAGAACAGCAAAAGGGTTTGGGACCAGGCTCAGCAACATCTCCAACAGGCAGTGAATCATCACCAACACTTCGCTGATGCACGCAGGAGACCACACCCCACCTACCAGCCTGGACAACTCGTATGACTTTCAAACCAGAATATCCGATTGAGGCAACCTTGTAAAAAGCTCAGTACTTAATATATTGGACCCTTCCCTGTGGAGAGACAAATAAATCCCGTCACCTATCGACTACACCTACCAGCTCAGTATTGGATACACCCTACCTTTCATGTTTTTCTTGCCTGACTTACATGCAGAACTCGAAAAAGGAATGCAAGAGGCCATTTACCTCTCGCATCCATCAGTTTCAGCATACAAATTATGCTAATATCGAGGGCATGCATGAAAACGGCTATGAGAGGACTCTGGGCTACCAAGCAGGCTGCCTCCGCCATGGGTAGGTCTATGGCGGCCATGGTGGTGATGGAGAGACATCTGTGGGTGAACCTGGCAGACATCGGGAGGGGCGAAAGGAGGTTTCTTCTCGATGCTCCGGTCTCGGCTTCTGAGCTTTTTGGCACCTCCATCGAGATGGTGGTCGAAAAATTCAGGGAGGCAAGGGCGCGGTCAGCTGTCTTTTAATCCTTCATTCCACGAAGGTCCAGGTCCGAGACCGAACAACAAAGGGGTCCTGGTCCATCTCGATCTGAGGATCAAAGACGGGCGCAGAAGGCTAGTGTCGTGGCGCACGCTCCTCCCCCACCTAAGGGCAGGGGCAAGAGGAATCGCGGGTCACGAAAAGGTAAGCAGGGTCTGAGGGATGTGATTCAGATGAGGCTGCGTTCTTATCCGGATCGGAGCGATACCTAGTAGTTATTCACTTCCTTTGTATGTTTTTAACTTCTGTTTTTATCCTTCCCTCCCTAATTCCCCTTACTGACGGTCCGGACCAAAAGGGGGTGCCCTGTAAGCGGGACTCCAGTACAGGTGGGTGGGTGAGTATGTAACCCTTTCTTTATCTACCTATGGGTGTTATGTTGCTGGTGGTTATATGTCTACTAACAAACTCTGTGAGTTTCCTTTACAGTGTTCAGTTCTGGCCTCGAGTGAGACCCGCGTGTGGGAAGCAAGCGCTCTGCGGTTGTCCATCCCACACCCCCTCCCGAGGAGCCTGGCTGATCGTCAGAACTGGCATAGCACTGCAGGGAATTTCATGGATGTCTGCCTGAGGGGGCGCTTGGCGCTTAGTGACGTCGAATGGGAAGGTGGAGGTGGTAGTTACGGAAGTCTTTCTGTATGTACTGCTTCAGGTCATGCTCCCCTCGCTTGAGGTTTGGAAAATTGGAGCTGGCCTCTCCCGTGCGATCCAGCGCCTCTTCAAAGCTTAGGAACCTTTCAGTACACACGCTAAGCCTGTGTACTTTCTCATGGTGGTCAGTGTGCACATGAACACTTTGCACACTTTCTGAAATCCGTGGTAAGTGTGCACGCAAGATTCTGCACACTTTCTGAAATCCTGTATGGTAGTGGTTATGCGCTCCGCTTCGTTCCCTTTCTTAAGATGATTAGCCCTGGGTTCCTTAGGTTTCAATCAACCAGTGTGTATTTGTTATACACCTCAAGCATCGCTTTCCTCAACATGAGGGGCTGTGTGGGCAATTCTCGTTGTAGTTTAGCAGCACACCCCTTTTCCAAATGGAAAATGGTCGCCTATGAGCGTGCTACTCTGAGCTCAGAGTCCTCCTCTCATAGGAGACTGAATTCTCGTTTTTTTCAACAGAGCGCTCCAGTACTACATGCTGTTTTTGACATGCTCTATGAGAGCAGACTGAGGCAGGGGCTGAGGCTCGGGGAATGGCGCCTTCGCACCAAGGTGATGATGCAGAGTTGGAGAGGTTGGCCAGACTTGGGTGGATCGGTTTTGCGGCTCGAGAGAGCATCACACTATCCCCTCTGGCTTCCTCTGACTCCTCCAGCTTCACTGGGGCTGGACGCCATGGTACAGGTTTGGCCGAGGCTTCATCTGTACATTTCTTTCTCCAATTGCTCTGCTCCCTGGCCATTCCATCTACGAGCTGCTCTATCAGAGTGCCACGAGAGCCCCTCCCTAGAACAGTATTTGTAAATCCATGCTATGGCAAGTGTGCACTTGAAGTCTTTGCGCACTTTCTGAAATCCACACTATGGTAAGTTCGCACGCTAGTACTCTGCTTTCTTTCTAAAATCCTATATGGTGAGGGCTTCACGCGTATGCTTTGTGCCCTTTCTTGAGTCTCTTTGAGCCCCGTTCATCTTGGGCGACCACTCCACCCAGGTATCCTCTGATACCTATCTAGAACAGGGCGTTGCTACTAGAGAACTGTTGGGACAGCTCTTTCGGCAAGTTTTTCCGAAAGCTAGTGGTAGGGATAATGTCATGGACAGCCGTCGAACCGTCCCAGGTGTTTGCCATGATTCTGGCCTGCACTTCCCTCAGCATTGCGGCGTTGGGGATACTGTTCCCCAAAGTGTCCCCTAGGGGACGCAGTTCGAAGTTACCTTGACAGGGAATGTCTCAGGTTAAGAATGTAACCATGATTCCCTGAGAGGGAATGAGACACTGCGTCCTCTAGCTCCCTGCCATGCTTCGGACGCAAGCTTCATGAAGAAGATAAGTGAGTCCTACGGACCGGTATTTATTGTTGCACCGGTAGTGACGTCAGAGGCTGTATGCTTCAGACATGGGTCACGACGAGGTGTTCCCCAAAGTGTCCCCTAGAGGACACAGTGTCTCGTTCCCTCTCAGGGAACCATGGTTACCTTCGTAACCTGAGACGTTTTAGTATTTACAATATTAGTAAAAGTTTAATGTTTCTCCTAAAATAAAGAGAAGATATCTTAAGACAAAGCTGATATCTCAATGACATTTATTCATTTAGCTGACACTTTTATCCAAAGCAACTTACAATTGCTATACATGTCAGAGATCTTTCTCAGGAACACATTGGTGTCTCATAGTGGATTAAAACCCAGGTCTCTCACACCAAAGGCATGTGTCTTATCCACTGCGCCAACACCACACCCAATGAGACATATAAGAGAATCACGACTTAGTACCCTGAGCACAGAGTAGCTTCTGTCAGAGCCATAGCCTTGTGGGCAGCACATCGACGTGAAGGCACAACTGCATGTCGAGGAGACAACATTGGTTTGAATACGAGCTAAAGGTACTTTTACTTCTGTTCAGTTCTCATCTGTCCAATTGTTTCCTGTTTCTGCTTCTATTGTCCTGACCATTAAAGGTTAAAAAAAAACAACAACATTGCAATGCAAAAGCAACATCTGAGCATTAATATTTATAATAATTATAATGGATATTTATAATATAGTATAATTTATAATATAATATAATTAATATTTATAATAATTATAATGGAGTCTTGCAAGTGATTACAGCAAGACAGTAAAGAGATCTCCCATGTTCCCTTTCAGTCGGTCACTCTCGATGCCACGTCAGTGACCGATGCAAAATGGGATATCACTTCGATAGACCAATCTACTTTGAGTGTAACTAAACGAGCCAATGCACATTGGCATGCAATTATTTCATCCAGCTGCTGCTGATCATAGGGGTTTTCGGGCATACCGTTGGTGGAGCTAAGTCTTAAGTCTGCCTCCTCCTGGCTTGGAGACCCTGTGCTTCCTTCCCGGGCCTGTAGGAACTTACCTGGTCTGACCGCCAGTGCCTATGCAGCTTGTGGGGAAGCTGCTTCCACCTTACACGCCATGGCGTTACTGCAGGTGCACCAGGCTAAGGCATTGAAGGACCTGCATGAGGGTGGTCATGACCCAGAAGTTCTAAAGGAACTCCAAACCACCACTGACCTCGCACTCCGAGCGATGAAGGTCACCGTGAGTTCCTTGGGTCATGCGATGTCAACGGTCATACGCATCTGCTTCCAGCAATGCAGCGCCGTGGAGCCAGGCGTGGGCGTGCTGCCCCACCTGTCCAGGTCCCTCCCAAACTTGGCAGTAAACGAGAGACAGGTGACCCAGTGATGGAGGGATCTGCTCTTCGGGAGATGGTGAATGCACCACTCCTTTCCCCCGGAGGAGGGCCGGGTGGAGAATCTTTTGTTTAATTTTTTTCCTGCCGTTGGCCTCACGGCTGACGGTACCCAAATACTCGACAAAAAAGCAGTTTCCCTTATCTCTGGGTCTCAGGAGGGCATGGAGAGTTGCGGACGGCCAAACTCCGGACCTCACTCATCCTCCTCCTTCGCCAGATTGCAGCTGTGGGCGGTTCGAGAGCATCAACAAAGGCCCTAATGAAGCACCCTCTGCCAACCCATGGAACCAGGTGAGCCCTGCACCCCACACTAGTACCACACTCCGGCCTGGAGTGTGACAAACTTTTTCAGAGGCTCCTGGGGCATACGGTGGCTGCGGCGGCCTGTTACATATGAGACCACTCCAGCACTGGCTTTTTGGCTGAGTCCTGAGGTGGGCGTAGAAGCGCAGCACTCACCGGGTCCAAGTTACACTGGCCTGTCGCCAAACCCTCACCCTGTGGTCAGATCTTGCATTTCTCCTGGCAGGGGTGCCCCCAGAGAAGTTCTCCAGGCATGCTGTGGTTTACACGGATGCCTCCACCACCGGCTTCATTCAGAGGCACGATGCCGTTTTGTACGATGACTGAAGCCTTTTAGTCTGAGGCATGACATCTTTTCATTTAATTACTGAGGTCTGAGGATGTCCTAAAATGTCGACGTACAATTGGAACAATCACAGAAGATTAGCATGCAAAGGAGGGGTTTTGAAAAAAATATATATATTGTTGAGCTAAATGTTTGGGAGTTATTGAGCAAATAAGGTAAACATAAATGCATATTATTAGACAATGAAAGTGTTTTTGGACCTTGCATGCATGTCAACCTGTTATTGGGGACTCCCAAAAACCAAAATATGAACCTTTCATTACCCATAATAGGGGCACTTTAAAACAGCCCGTGGCCCCAATAAGATTTATCCTATTAAGTGTGCTTGTTTCATATTGTGCATGTCATCAGTTGCACCTACATTTAAAGGGTATTTTATCAAGTAGTGATTGAGGGGAAGCAGATTGATTTGTTATGTATTTATTTATTTATTTATTTCAACAAAAATGTCTAATTTGCCAATGCAGAACCCAAAATTCAAATCTGTATTGACATATCTCTTCCAGTGCATGACATCAATGACAATCAGATCTTCTCCTGGGAGCTCTTAAGGGACGGTGGATCTATTTGAGAAACTAAAACATGGAGCTGAAGATTCATGCACAATAGACCTGTATTATTTTTAGGAGATAATGCTTTGGAGATCAATAAATCTGCAGTGGAAGAAGAGAGATGCCTCTCTAACTAAATGCTCACAAAAAATGTATTTATGTATCTTTCAGCAGATCTGCTGGTTCTTGTTACATCCAGTTTTCAATGTCCTATTTCATAAATATGCATTCTTATAAAAAAATAAAAAAATTAAAAAAAATAAAAATAATAATAATTAAGTAATTCATGCTTTTGGGGTAAGTTCCTAAGCTGATTTAGTGAACATTAATTAAAACCAAATATTCACAAAATATTTACATTTACATTTACATTTAATCATTTAGCAGACGCTTTTATCCAAAGCGACTTACAAATGAGAACAATAGAAGCAGTCAGGTCAACAAGAGAACAACAACAGAATACAAGTGCCATGACAAGTCTCAGTTAGTCTAGTATAGAACGCATAGCCAGGTGTATATTGACAATAACTCTGAATCCATCTTTCTCCGAAGCACACTTTTTAGTACCAAGAAGTGCTATGTATATGCAACACATTCTAAGTTTAACATTAAGCTATTTACACACCACAGGCAACAATTAATGTGTATTTCCTGTTTATATTATTAAATTCATTAAGCTGTTAGTTTGCTTTAGGCCATGGTAGTCTGTGAGAAAATTTAATAATTTAAATTAAACTATTATGCATTATGTTGCTTTGGCTTTGTAGCTATGTATATCATGCTTGGAGTTATAACTGTTGTAGGAATGAATTATAGATTGTATTCTGAATACCTGGTGTGCCGTAACTAGACAAAAAATCTAAGAATGGCAAGCTAAAATGGGAAGTGCCATCAAAGCCACATCTTAGCATGTTAGGGATTCATCTACTCAATATTAATCCATTTTATTTCTAATAGGTTTTTGGCGCGTATCCAAAGCACTACAAGAATACAAATAAAATACAAGAAAATAATAAATCAATACATCAAATAACTCATCACCCAATTAAAAAGCATAAGTCAATTCAAGCATTGTAAGCCATCAATATGTGAGTTTTAGCAGTTACTTAAAACATATTTACATGGAAGCATTTCCAACTGTGAAGCATTGCCAGTTTTTCTATCCAATAACAGCGATAAAAGGAAAAGCATCTTCATTGTTTCTATCCAATAAAATGTCAAACATCCAAACATAAAAACAAAAATAAGCTCCAGCAAATGGTTGAATCCACTCTACTGTCACCAGAAATGACCCAACACTCTGGTGACATTTGCCCAGCAGTAGACACCATACATTTGGCAATAGGCCAGCCAACTAGCCAGAAGCAGATGCCTCTTAGTGGATTAAAGACTTTAAAGCAGTTCAACTCAGTAGGGGGAGGTATCGCATGTGGCTGCCCCCTAGTGCTTTCAATGAATCATAGCATTTACTGCTTGGCAAGAATCCATGGAGTCAATTGTCCTTGCGGTCAGTCACCACTTTCCCAGTTCCCTTGTGTTGTCACTTGGCGAGTGGTACTAGCTCCTCAGTGGATATGCAGTTGTAAATCATATTCATTCAGCAGCCCGCTCTGAATTCTTTCAGCACTCTAATTAGCTACTGGTAGAACAAAAAGGCTTTTGAAAAGAGGGTGCTGTCTAACAGAATCTATTTTATTTATTTTTTCACCATTAGTCCAGGGCCATGTGGATTTTGCTTCTTCAGCCCTCAGTACACAGTTAACACACACACACACACACACACACACACATGAATTGTGGGAACTTTCCATAGATTTCTATTACTTTTATACTATACTAAGACAACCCTAACCCTACCCCTTACAGAAAACCTGTTTCCATTGTTAAACTTTCAGATAAACATAATTTACTATATTACAAAAGTTTGGAAACATTACTATTTTTTTATGTTTTTGAAAGAAGCTTCTTCTGCTCATCAAGTCAGCATTTATTTGATCAGAAATACAGAAAAAACAGTAATATTGTGAAATATTATTACAACTTAAAATAATAGTTTTCTATTTGAATTTACTTAAAAAAATAATTTATTCCTGTGATGCAAAGCTGAATTTTCAGCATCATTACTCCAGCCTTCAGTGTCACATGTAACATCCAGTCTATCACATGATCATTTAGAAATCATTCTAATATTCTGATTTATTATGAGTGTTGGAAACAGTTCTTCTGTCTAATATATTTGATGAATAAAAGGTTAAAAAGAACTGCGTTTATTCAAAAAAAATTGAATAATATATATTCTAATAATATATTTTCTTTACTATCACTTTTTATCAATTTAACACATCCTTGCTGAATAAAAGTATTGCTGTTATTAAAAACAAGAAAGAAAAAAAAAATTACGGACCCCAAATTACTGACCAATGGTGTATATTGTTATTACAAACTATTTATATTTTAAAAACAAGCTTTTTTTTTTTTTTTTTTTTTTTCACCCCTTCTAGAGGCAAGCCTCTCGGGTGGCAATGGATTCGAACATCTGCAGATACATTGTAACATAATTGTGCACCATCATCATTGGCAGCAACTGCATCGACTGGACACAGGGGTCAGGTAGCAGAGTTTGCTAAGCAGCAACGATGTGGAGTGGGGCAAGCTCGCGTTCAGTTTCCTCTTGTCGGGAGGCCATGTTCTCCATAATTTGCTGCTGGCGGATGCTCACCTCGGTGAGGTGCTTCAGCAGATCTTCCATCTCGGGGGAGGACCGCCACCTAAGGAAAAAGAGAGGGTATGTGAGCCAAAAAAAAAAAAAAAAAAACGTCCTGATCAATCCAAGAGGGATGACCCTGAATGTGGAGGGGTCATAGTCGGTGACTTTTTCACTGCTGTGCCCACATTCTCCACCAGTGTGATGGGGTGAAGAAGCACACAACACGAGGATGCAGGTAAGTTCCCCGAAGGGTGGATTTATAAAGCCAGATTTATAAAGCCGGAGCTTGATGGGACACAGGTGTGGCCGCTCAGCCTGTGATTAGCAGGTGCAGGTGTGACTGCTCGGTTACCAGGGCGATGATGATGAGAGTTCGGGATACATGTCATAGGTTGATTTATTCATGAACAAAATCATGTTGCTCTGAGATGAAAATTGGAATTGTGTTTTTGGCAAAATAGAGCGAAAGCAGTCAATAGAGAAATAGGTGCCTTCCAAGATCTAGTGATTCTTCATGCACCTCTGGGAAGAAGGGAATTGGAGGTGGCTGGGGGAAATTGGCCTGCGTCACCCCTAGGAACCAATCATTCAGTTTTGAGCATCTGGGAGATGAAGGGGCTCTCCATTGCAACCTGATGCTCTCAGCAGCCCAGGAGCGCATAGCAGTCAGCTCTGGATCTGACTCGGGCAACGCCACCTTTCCTGACGGAGTCTTCATCTCCAGGGCCTAGCTTGTCCCTTGATGCATTGATCATCATCCTGTCATCTGATGGAGTTCCGAATGAAATGCTAGACCCCATCAGCCACTTCATCGCGGAAAACTAGAGGGTGGAGATGTACTTGACGGGGAAGACCTCGTTGTAATACTCAGATCACCTTGGCCACACGCTGAAGTAGTCTTCAGCTGGTTTTAGGGATGAACTACAACAGAGCATGGGGAGAGGGGCTCCTCCTCGTTTGATGACAATGAGCCTCGATTGCAACATCCTCGCAATGAGAACATGAATTCACGAGCACTGCCTCAGTGTGCTCAAGGCCCAGACATGAGATGCAGCGATCGTGAACATCAGATGGAGCCAGGAAGCGTCCACATCCAGAAACGCACAAGAGGAAGGCCATCTTTAAAAAAGATGGAGCTCTTTTAGAATTGCTCTTTTGTGAAAATAAGTGATGAAGCACCCAGGAGAGGTCGCAGCATAACCGCAGATTGACAATCTGGAGCACGCTGTCCAAACACCAAAAGGCAGCAGCACTGGTCCAGCAACCAATGCTGATGTGGCTTAACACCAACACTGAAAGATGCTGTCTTGTAGGCCCCAAGCAAAATGGACATAGAGGCCCCCCAACCCCCGCACGCACGCGAATCCTACAGGAACCACAGCATAGCCATACAGTTTAAGTACACCCACACTTTATATAAATAAAAAAGGTTTACAGTGCAAATACTGCTTGAAAAAATAGTTTGGTGGGAATTCAATAGTGATTTGCACTGTTTTTTTTTCTAATAATTTGACAGCACACAAAAGGCTGTGCAGGATATCAGCTATAATTATAGAGCACTGAGAAGTGATGCATCTGTTGATGTTGATGTTGAGGATGAAGTTGATGGTGTAGCTGGGAAAATAATTGAAAAAAAATCTGAAATTACCTGTGAAGTACCGTCAATTCAATTCAATTCAATTCAAGTTTATTTGTATAGCGCTTTTTACAAAACAAATCGTTACAAAGCAACTTTACAGAAAATTATGTTTCTACAATATTTAGCAGTAGCTAGTAGTTTGTGCACATTTGACAGGATTTTAGAAAAATTAAAAATATTAATAATAATACAAGACGTAGTCAACTAGACGATGAACTATCAATATTATTAATTAAGTTATTATTTGATGCAGTCACACATTTAGCAATAATTGTTAGTTCTGTTTGTTGATTCAGGGTTAGCATCATCTGGGGTCCTCTGAGGGTCAGCATCATCTCTTCTCAGGTGTTCTGGATCCAGACTGGAGCTTGTGTAAATCCTAGTTACCATAGAAACATAGAAACATAGAAACAAAACAGAGACATCATTAGCATAGCTGCTGATCCAACAAAGTAAAATTAGTTTAACCCAAGCTAATGAATAAAAATGCACCTTTGATCAGATGCAACTACACCAATTTAAAAGATACATTATTCAAATGCTTGGCCAAAGAGATGTGTTTTTAATCTAGATTTAAACAGAGAGAGTGTGTCTGAACCCCGAACATTATCAGGAAGGCTATTCCAGAGTTTGGGAGCCAAATGTGAGAAAGCTCTACCTCCTTAAGTGGACTTTGCTATCCTAGGAACTACCAAAAGTCCAGCGTTTTGTGACCTTAGGGTGCGTGATGGGTTGTACCGTAATAGAAGGCTAGTTAGATACGCAGGAGCTAAACCATTTAGGGCCTTATAGGTAAGTAATGATAATTTGTAACTGATACGGAACTCAATAGGTAGCCAGTGCAGAGACTGTAAAATTGGGGTAATATGATCATATTTTCTTGACCTCGTAAGGACTCTAGCTGCTGCATTTTGGACTACCTGTAGCTTGTTTATTGACGAAACAGGACAACCACCTAGAAGTGCATTACAATAGTCCAGTCTAGAGGTCATGAATGCATGAACTAGCTTTTCTGCATCAGAAACAGATAACATGTTTCGTAGCTTGGCAATGTTTCTAAGATGGAAGAATGCAGTTTTTGTAACATTGGAAATATGATTTTCAAAAGACAAATTGCTGTCTAATATAACACCCAGATTTCTGACTGTAGAGGAAGTAACAGTACATCCGTCTAGTTGCAGATTGTAATCTACAAGATTCTGTGTAGTGTTTTTTGGTCCAATAATTTGTATCTCTGTCTTATCCAAATTTAACTGGAGAAAATTATTTGTCATCCAATCTTTTACATTTTTAACACACTCTGTTAGCTTAGACAATTGTGAAGTTTCATCTGGTCTCGTTGAGATATATAGCTGAGTATCATCAGCATAACAGTGGAAGCTAATTCCGTATTTTCTAATAATATTACCAAGGGGCAACATGTATATTGAAAATAGAAGGGGACCTAGGACGGATCCTTGTGGCACTCCATATTATACTGATGATAAATGAGATGACGAAAATGGTAGCGATCGGACAGGTAGGATCTAAACCATCTTAGAGCCTGCCCTTGAATACCTGTATAGTTTTGTAATCGATCTATGAGTATGTCATGATCTATGGCATCGAACGCAGCACTAAGATCAAGTAAGACTAGAAATGAGATGCAGCCTTGATCTGATGCAAGGAGCAGGTCATTTGTAATTTTACCGTTTTACCATTTCACTGTTAGCATATTGAAAAATATCACTATTAATTGCTCAGGGGTGCGTTTCCCAAAACCATAGTTTCTAACTAAGTTAGATGGTAGACACTTTATAATAACAATCCTTAATAGATGGTAAATTGATAGTTAATTAATCTTTAGTTAATTGTCATTTAACAAATAGTACTTTTAGTACTTTTACTTATTATAAAGTTTACCGAAAAATTAAAGATATGTTAGCATTTGCATATTTTGATATTAGAAGGGAAGGGATGCAGGCAGCTGCTTTCACTACCAATGCTTAAAAAAACATCCCAAGCTAATGTTTGATGCACTGAATTTATTGTGTGGTTTTCCTAACCCCCATTTGGTAAATAGATTATCACGGTGGAATAGTATAGCATGCTATTTGCTATGCCACTTTAATCTAGGGCTGTAGCTATCAATTTTCGAGTATTGTACCAAAAATCCCATCAGTTAATCGAGTAATCGGATAAAATGTGTTTTTGCTTATTAATATTAATTATGCAAGAGAAAAAAGACTCCTCGGTCTCTTAAAATGAACAACTAAGTTTCCTTTTTTTTTAATGCATAGAATGCAATGCATACATCAAAAATAAAGATTTATTATCCATTGTTTCTCTGTCTGTACTTGTACTGTGAACAATGACAATAAAGTTGACAGATGAATTAAGTGCATTTAAGTGCCATTCAGTTGGGGTTTTAAATAGGCATTTTCTGAGATGCACAGTAAACATTAAACACAAAACATTAATTTAATTTATATGTTAATTATTGAAAATTAAGCAAACTTATTTTTTTGGTAAACAAAGGGGATTTACAGTTAAAAATAAAACATGGAAGAAATTTTGTGTGATTAAACCTTAAAAAAAATGTTAGATTTTTTTTTTTTTTTTTTTTTTTTTTTTTTTTTTTCTTTGTAGTAGGCTATTTACATTCTGCTGAACAATAGTAATACATCTCTGGCAAATACTTGTCTAAAACAAGACTTTTATTTTGACGGGTTGACGTACCTTTACAGTTCTGTAAATGCGATGTGACGCTAGTTTTACTCAAATCAAACGGTCAAATGCTCACAAAGTGACCGTCAGAGCAGTTCTGGAGATGTTGTTCATGTGTTCTCATCTTATTTAGTGAGACAGCAGACGCTGAAATTACTGCGAGCGTCACGTGTGCTTCAGTGTGTGTTAATAAAGGAAGTCGCGCTTCTGCTCCATTCAGACACACGCAGAACATGCAGGATTCATATTTAAATAGACTGTTCCGGCTTAATATTTACAGATATTAGTCCATCACGTGAGATCACGAGGTTGGCTGGCTGCTGTCAGTGACTACTGAGAGGGGCCCCCTTGAGGGGGATCCCGATGCATGTTACTGCATTGACAAAGGGGCGCTCACACAGTGTCGTTGCATTTTATTCTTAACCAGTCGTTGTCTTGGGGCCCCAGGCCAGCTCGGGGCCCCAAGCAATTGCTTGGTTTGCCTGCCTTGTCGCGACGGGCCTGTGTAGGCACTCTTGCTTGGGTAACCTGATCAGCTGAAAGGCTTGGCTCCGAAGCGAAAAGCTGAATGTGTGACTGCACTTGCTCTCCTTATACACTCAGGGTGGCAGGGTGTATGATTTAAAGATCGCACTACAAAACTTATTGGCTTGTTTTGTTAACATTCAAAGGTTATAGCAAGATCCCAATTCGTCAGTCACTCACTTAACGTCGAACGTGACTAACTGAAAGGGAACTTTTGTTTTATGCCCAGCCAAGCATGAAATAACATAGGAAATAAATATGGGTCAATTTAGACCCATGTTGCTAATTCATCAGAAGGGGTTTGCATAGCTTGTGCATCAAAGGGTTAAAGGCAGTGAAAAGGTTATTAATCAGTAATAGAATGTTTTAATAAAAAAAAAAAAAAAAAAAAAAATTCCAATGATATTTTCATAGGAGCCTGATAAAAATTAACATTTATAATAAATAAATGGTTGCAACTGACCAGACAGAATCAAATATTTCAAGTTTAATAAATACATGCATTTACTTTTGTTTAAATTACCCAAAATTTTCAAAAGAGAATAGTACTAGCAGAAGCACTTAATTAAAGAAGAAACTATACAAATATTGTTATGCCTCACCAAAATAAACTTCACCCATGAAACCAAGGTATTATTCTTGTTTTTGAGTCCATGTTGAAACCTGGTTCCTCAAAAATTTTGGTAGAACTCTTTTCCCTTGCACTGTCACCTTTAGCTTGTTCTGTCTAGCTTTAGGAAAATTTTAGTAATCTGCTTTGTGACAGTTCCAATTGCTAAAAGTGCTATACAAATAAATCAGAAATTAATTGAATTAACTCTCCTTACTCTGCGCTCATAGCATGTGTAAAACACGAAAGAAGCTTTTAGTGTTCTCGTTTACTGGCATAAGCAGGCCACAGTATTGAACGCTGCCTTAGACTTCCAGCCAACACTACATGTCCCATGAGACCGGGAATGGTCAGCTTCAGGCAAAGGCACAATAACTCACTTACTCACAAACGGGGACAACATGATCTTCAACTCCCTCTGTGATACTAATTGGCTTATCGACCTCATTTCTGATGTACTACCTGCCTCTTAAGTATAATAAATTAATAAATAAATAAAATCCATCCTCTTGAAGCAGATGTTTAACCGCTCACCCAGATACAGTAAGTGATGTTTTAATGACGTGGATACAAGGCACAATTGATACAGGGAGACCCATATTTTGAGTAAAATGTAAGTTAGTGGCAATTATACAGTATAATCTATAGTTAGTATAATATTTGCAATAGTGCTATTGTCCTGAATATCGGCATTACTGTGATTATATGCTGCCAGGAACAGTGATACACAGAACAACAGAAAGTCAGCTCACATTAACTGTTCTAGTACTAGACCAGCAAATTTCAGCTCATCCAAGTAATGCAGGTTTGAATCTGACCTATGAGTTGTCCTGGATCTGTTCTAATATCTCTTCCACTATCTAATAATTTTATGTCTCATCTCCATGGTCTATCAAATAAAGTGGCAAGAAAATAAATTCCTGTAAAATCCAAATATATCAGAATGCACTGCCAATTTTAGACAGTCGATGTAAGTATGCCAGATTTCATCAGTTTGTTGAGTGTACAATCAATAACTTCAGAGGTGTGATTATTTATGTGGAAACATGAATGCAACGGCATTCGAAATTGAGTTAATATTGGTGAATGCATATAAGAGAACGAACTGATAAATTTAAAACATTGTCAAATTGTTATTATTATTAGTTTTTTTATATTATTATTATTATTATTATTATATACAGTGTGTGTGTATATATATATTATATTATATATAATTATATATCATTTAGCACTAGTCATCCTCTTTCAGCATATCTCACTGAGTCTTTAGGCAGATGCAGTTATTTTTAATAAATCATTCAGAGCTGTGAAGCACTTAGCCAAGGTCAAAAATGCTGTGAGCAGTGTTGAACAGAGGCTAAATAGCTACTCTAGTAATACTTGGTGGCACAGCTAAATGGAGTCTGTGAACAAGCTGTCTACTGCACTGTTAATTGTAGTGTAAAAGAGCCTCTTTATGACAGCATTAAAGCTCCTTGCCGGTGACCTTGGAGAACATTCCACAGTCTTTGAATGTAAACAATGCAATGCCTGAATGTGCCATGCTTGTTTATGTTTTTCTTTACATAAATCTGTCTTTCTGTTCTGTCTGTAAGATTTCAGGTCAAATTGTATGTGCCCTGATTGCCTTGAATAGAAACACACTGCAGTTGGGCTGATGTACGACCCTGGATGAAACAACTTGACATGCCCTTCATGTATGTGTCTTGCACACATATAATCAGCAAGTGTGCATCTGACACAATGTCCCCTGTGTTGACATTTGTCTTCCAGGACAGGAGAAAAGTGAAAAGAATACTGCATTAATAAAGACGTGTTACTGTGTTGTGTTGCGAAAATAATGTTTGAAAAATGTAAACTGATATTTCCTACTGGCACACTACAGCAAAAAATAGAAATAACTGACTTAATCCACCTCAAAATGACAATTTTCTCATTAATCACTTACCCCCATGTCGTTTCAAACCTGTAAAACACAATTTAAGATATTTTTGATGAAAACCTGGAGGGTTGAGACTGTCCCATAGACTGCCAATTAAATAACAGTGTTAAGGTCCATAAAAGGTATGAAAAGGTATGAAAAGTTGTTGTCAGAATACTCCATCTGCCATCAGAAATACACGGAAGAGCACATGCAGCACAGCGATATGGAGTGACACAGATGAGACCGTTGACAAAGGAATTATACAATAAAGTCATTATTTTTGTTTTCTTTGCTTACAAATAGTGTTCCTGTCACTTCATATAACCCAGATTGCACGTCTGATGGCAGTGATTAATTGACAAAATTTGTTACCTAACTATGTCCGTTGCTTCTGTTGAACTCTATTGGTAATGATGTAACTTGTGACTATAGTTGCTTTTGGGAAATGCACCCCAGAAAAAAGAAAAAGAAAAAAAACACTGAGACAAAGAGGAGCCACTGTCCACTTTTACTACTTCGTTATGCTAAAAAATGAACGTGAAAAAAAAAAAAGTATTCTGTTAATCATAAGAAACTGAAAAAAAAGATTCACTTTACCATAACCCACAATCAGTGATACATATTACTTTGTTATCCCACCATTTCCTTTTTCTTTTTTCTTTTTTTTTTTTCATTCTACAAGGTGCGATTCTGTCAGAGCGGTTGAATTTTCATATGTACTTGCATGTTGATTAATTAAAACACCTTTAACTTTAAATATGTTAAAAGTCACAATATATCAAATGTCACATAATATGTGATAGAATCTCTTAAGGTGCTGATCTTCCCCGAGCATCTTTCCTACCAGAAGCCTTACCTAAAAATAATGAAGACACATGAGTAATGTTGTCATGATCCCCTAGCTTCCTTCATCATTTCAGATGTTTTTTTTTTTTTGTTTTGTTTTTTTTTTGTTCAATGCTACAAACTGTTGTTGGTGAAAATAATTTGTAAAATAAACGTAAAAAATTTAAATACAATAAATGCAACAATTTTACTAAAAGTGGTAGCTGTGGTTTAAAGCGTGTCAAAAGCCAGAAACTCTTACTTCAGTAATGAGATCTTGGATGGAGATTCTCCTAAAGCTGATTTTGCGAGCTGTTGCTCTGGTACTTTATGGAGCTCGGACACAGCTGTCAGTGCAGCTGAGAGGAGGGGAGAGAGGGGGCTCCTCATTCTGTCTCCTGCGGTCTACATCGATCATTCTCCAGGGGGAGGCTGTGGGAGCCCTCTCTGTGAACCCAATCAAAGGGGGTGTTCATCGAGAGTATCTGCCAAAAAACTCATTCATGGCTGGGTTAACCTCCAGCAAGCACAAACAGTAACTTACCATTCTTCAAGCTCAAAGTTATCAAAGCTAGATCTATCAACTGATATTTTAAGCAAAAATGTTGTTTAAAAACTAATGTGTGTGCATAACTAATGTACAGATTCCTATGAATTTTAATTCAGGCTACATCACATTCCTACAGACAGCCAATTTTAATTTAATTATAATTGTATTTTTATAAATAGATTTTCTATTGCCAATTTGCATAATTTCAAGGCTGTTTTCAATCTATGAAAAAAAACTACCTTTTTGCAATGCTCGACACAATATTTTAATTCTGCATGTGATGGAATGCCATACACCTAACCCTAACCCTCACGGGGAACTTTGTGCATTGTTACTTTCTCAAAAATAAATAAATAAATAAATAAAATAAACTCATTCTCTGTGGTTTATAAGCGTTTTGAAAAATGGGGACATGGGTTATGTCTTCATAAATCAGCCTCTACTTATAATACCTGTGTCATACCCAGTGGTGGTAAGTAACGAAGTAAAAATACTTTGCTACATTACTTAAGTATTTTTTTCGGGGATCTGTAATTTACTTGAGTATGTTTTATTTGCATCTACTTTCACTTTTACTCCACTATTTTATTAAAGACAAAGTTTACTTTTTACTCCGATACATTTCCCCATGCCCGCTTCAAGTATTTATTAAACTGATTTTAAAAACCAATGAAAAATGTGGTTTTCTTTTGAAAAAAAGAACGCGCGACTTCGTGAGTTCTTTGCCAACATACGCTCACGCAGCAGTTAGTTTGAGGTGGAAGATGATCGCTAAAATAGGTGATAGTGCAGCTCTTGCTGCCCGCAACGATCCTGAGAATCCCGACAGGGATCACCCATGCCCATATCTCAAGGATATGTTTGAATTCACTGAAGTCAAGGGAGATTCTTATTGGCTGAGATGTCTTCTTTACCTGCCACGGGTGAATGAAATTTCAGTAGGGCTGTGTCGAATGCGATTTTCACGCTCATCTCATCAGTAACGCTCCTGTAATTAGTACTATATATTTCCAGCACATGCGTTCAGATCAGGGTTGCCAGGTTTTCACAACAAATCCTGACCAGTTGCTTCCCAAAACTAGTCCAAAACTTTCCAGGAAGTTCCCCGATAAAAATTGCTACCCGGGGTTAAAATATAAGTTTAGTGGAAGGGTTGCCTTGGTAAAAGTCAAATTTTAGGCGCTAAATATCAAGTTATTGGTATTGGGGTTTCTTCGACCGGCGGACTTGAAAAACAACCACGGATGTGGCAACACTGGTTCAGGTGGAGCGGAAGTTACTACACAGAGCCGTAGTCCACCAACAACTAACACAAAATCGCTTTCAAAATCGAGAAAAAAAAAAAATAGATTTTGTGTAGATTGTCAGTGAATTACGGCTCTGTGTAGTATATGCCAACCAGTGTTGCCAAGTCTGTGGTTGTTTTTCATGTCCGCAGGTCGAAGCGACAATACCAATATCGTGATATTTAGCCCCTAAAATGCGAATGACAGAATTTTCATTTTTGGGATAACTAACTCTATAAAGAGGTGGTTCTTCCTCATTGATATTCTGAAACAGTCTTACCTTGTATCTTGCACATCTTCTGTTTGAGGCAGCTATGATGTTATGGAACATGTCTATTGAAAGTTCAATCCCTATACTGCAATAAGGTTCTTCATTGTCTCTTTTGATTGTAAATCTAACAAATTCTTAAGTATCTAATCTCATCATTTGTTCAATTAAAACACTGCATATCACTCCCAAAACAACTGATCTGCTTAATTATTGATATTTACAGTTAATTTGAATATTTACTTTTTACTTATGGTACTTAAGTATATTTTAAATCTGATACTTTTGTACTTTTACTCAAGTGATGTTTGAATGGAGTACTTTCTACTTTTACTGGAGTCATTTTTTATTTAGATATATCTACTTTTACTTGAGTATAACTTTTGAGCACTTTTACCACCCCGGTCATACCCATGTCATTATACAGAATTGAGTCCTGATATGTCACAAAAACAAGAGTACGCACACACACGCACACACACACACACACACACACGCACACTAAATCTAAATGGGGACATTCCATAGGCATAATGGTTTTATACTGTACAAACTGTATTTTCTATTGCCCTACACCTAAACCTACCCCTTATAGAAAACGTTCTTCATTTTGTTTTTTAAACCAGTTTTACAAATAAGGACGTCCCCAAAGGGAGGTTTATTTTTTGAAGATTTTGTCAGATCTAGCTCACTTTTGGGTACAACTTTGTCCCCAAAATATGGTTAAGTAGGTATACACACACTCTCTCACACACACACACAAATAAACAATTGCAGTAGTAGCACATCTGCAGACCTCCTGTTGAAGACTCCTATCTTAAAGAGTAATGCTCTGTCAAGGCTGTACTGCAGTCATTCATGGTTCCTATTTGTTTCTGGACCTTTTTGCTTTCAGACTCACATGAACTGAAGTAGAGTGATTATATTGCCCTGTGGTGATCATTCTGCTCTTTACCCTTGAAAATTCCTTGGTCAGTTCAGCAGTTTTTTAGGTCCCTGTCTGACACCATGGCAGATGGACATTTAATTAATTTTATGACATTTGTTTGTGTTTGAGCCAATTATTCTGCATACTGCAAATCTATTCTGCTTTCATCAGCAACTTCTTCAACTTAATATAAATGTTTTTAGTCATGAGCAGTGGCTTTCTTTCTCTGTACTTTCCATTTTTCATTATTAGAAAATGGCCATTCTCACTGAAAAAAAGGAACCTCTTGGGAGCCGTTGACGAGTTAAAAATGAATAAGAAAAATGTTTTTCTGTTTTTCTGTCAGTGAGAGATATCTTTGCCTGCGCTTCGTTCACAGACATTATGTCATATGAGTGGCAGGGATATTTCTTCCATATCAGTGGCAGAAAAGGGATAAAGTAAATCTCATGCAGCAATTGTGTCACTCACTTGTGATAGTCATGTGAAATGTATATAGTATCATGTCAAGAGAATAAATCATCATATCATCTTTCTGGGGATTAAAAAAACAGCCTGACAGCAACTGAAAAAAAAGTAAATAATATTAAGAATTTTGTTAAATAATAGTAAATAGTATTTATTAAGCAATACAATTTACAATAATATATAACACTTACAACTTATGTAATACAGCACAAAGATATGGTGTGCATATTTGGATGCAGCCAAGGATTTCCAGTAAAGCACTTCCAGTTAAAGTCTGTGAGACATTGACTGATATAAATGCTAAAATGAAAAATGACTTATTATATGTGACACCACAATACCAATGTGATAAAATAACTTGTTTAGTCTGTATGTGCACTTATAGATGCTGCCTTTCTCTTTGTGTCTTCTGTATAATAATAAGTTCAAGCACAACAGAAAGAGAGCTTATAAAAACATTCCACTCAACATAATTAAATATTGGTAGTACATATAACAAGAAGTAAGCTTAGAAAGGTATGTCATTCACTATGATGACTGACTATTTTACCATTAAAAATGACAAGAATGCAACTGGTACATTTCTGATTTTAATCAATTTCCCCACTAGGCTATCATTGTAAAGGGAACATAATTTCTGTTTGTTTTACAAAACAAGGAACATGGAACATTCATAATCAAAATGTAATTTACATATTTTACCTTTTAGCTTTGAGGTTAACTTAACATCTATGTTGGTATCGTACTAAACAGGTAAAACAAACTTTTTATTGTACATAAGAAATGCATTGAGTCTTTCACTAGCAGGAGTCTAGAGATATTTCTGAATCATCTTGCACACATATTTGTACAGTATTCTTGTGCAATCAAATATGCACTAGGATAACTATTTCTACTCAATACCACCTGCCACTGAATAGCAACAGTAGGAAGCGAATTGTGGTTCATGGCTGTAACATATGCCAAGTCCTAATTACTGATGATAGCTTCATGTACTTGAATTTGTCTCATAGCACCAAACTGGATTTACATTTAATAACAACATTAATTAATTCATATATTTCTGTATGTTGAATATATATTTCAGTGGAAAATAATAAATAAATAAATAAATAAATAAATAAATAAATAAAATCAGTCTCATCTCTGAACGAAAATTTTATATTAAACATATTAAAGTTGACTTAAAGAAATTCTGTAATTATTTACTCACTCTCAAGTTGTTCCAAAATGATAGTGGCCATTAACTTATGGCAAAATGGATGCTGTCAACGGTTTGGCTCTTTAAAAATATCTTCTTATAAACATATATATATATATATATATATATATATTATTACTATTATTATTTTCTCTCACACAATCAGTAGTCGTGCTATTGGATGGAAGTTATCTAATAACATTCATTGTATTTCATTTTAGATTTTATGTTATTGTTACTTATTTATTTATTTGATTTTGATTTTGGTGTAAAGACCGTAAATGCTTTCTATGCATTGCAAATTAACTGAAATAAATCTGCTCAATCTCTCAAAGACTAATCATCTAGGTTAAGTAAGGGCACAGATAATCCGTATAGAATACTCTCAATTCAAGTTGATCCGACACAATCGGACATCCTGCGTGTAAACGCAGTCAACCCAGATCGACCATTCCCTCCAAAGTCTAATTATGTAGCTTCGGTGAACGTACAGATAATGCGTAAATCCGGACGCCTTGGCATACGCCATACGTCCGTCTGTGCATTACCGTGATCCCGATAAGCTTCTCTGAGTTGTCCCTGCAACGCACCATGTCCGTTCTGACTCGTTTGTGCCATCTACAGATTTGCACAGCTCTGGAGAGCTTTTGATCACCGTGTACACGCGTTCGATACATGTTTTATCTGACCTGCGCTCCTCGCGAACCATTCTTTTTCTTTTTTAAAACTAGGCTCAATCTATTTCCTCGGGGTGCTCTGGATATCGCTTTAGTGTGCGAACGGAGTTGTCTGTACGTTACCGGATTCACTACTAAACAATGGAGAAACAGACAGCAACTGAAATACGGGAATAAACGGTTGACGTTGGGAGAGGAATACACAATTTAACGAGAGATCTGGGATAATCGTCTGATCTAGAAGTGCGTGTGGCCGTTTTCAGTTCAACTTGGTGGAAACTACACAAGGATGGTGTGTTAGGACTCGGATTCAGCAGCACAGGTCGGTGTGCAAAAGAATACACCTTGCTCCGTTTCTCTTTTCTTTACATGGCACAAGAAAAGAAGATGTATTGAAGCCGCATAGGCTTTTAAAGCGCCTCCGTTTAGAATTAAGTGGAATCAAGGCGAATGGATACGTGTCCAGTGTTTAAGGTAGGAGAAAGGCTTGTCACGCTGATTATTGAGCACCTGTCATTTGTAAAATATTTTCAAAACCATTACTAAACACATCGACACGGCTTTTAGTGTTTTTACATCAGTTAACGCGTTCAGTCGATTGCAGTTGTTCAGAAACTCTTCATTTGACGTGCTCGTATTAACTATCACCATCGATCCTATAAAAAGGGGTTCTTACACTTCCAAAAAGGTTAAACTATTGGTGATAAGGAAAGTTGAGTTTAATAAAAAAAATATACAAAGTGTCCGTTATTGGTCCTTTTTAAGCGTCTGTTGATAATTCAGGAATTTCAATTTGCTATACCCACCCAGCATAATTACCAGCTGAAATCCCTCACGTTTCTATTACGTATATATGATCTCCTGACCACCTAGGTTTCACGCCTATAATTCCATTGATATAAATACTTGATTTATGTCGTTTGAGAGGTAAAATCTGCCTCATTCTGAAGGCTTATTAATAATTGCTGCTTTTCATTGTGTTATTTCCAGTGCACAAACAGGCAATATATAATTCACATCGTGTTGTGTACATAGTAAGCTTATGCAAACTGATACCGTCTGTACTCACCTGTGTTCATGGGAGTGGTAGTTGAGTTTCTAATCATGGCTGCATACTCCTTCTATTGCACTTGCTACAATGCTATTATAACCTTGTAAAACATATAATTCACATTCACTGGGTGGTCATCAAGTGGCACAATACCACCCAAGTTCACACTGGCTCAGATAATTATAGTCTTTGCAAAACACACCACACAAGTGCACAGAGGAATGGAGAGACTGGATTTCAGTACCACGGACAGCATCTGAGTCTAATTTCACTTGCTTGCCGTTTGGATTGCAGAGATACCGTATCTACCAATAGATTGCAAATATGCCACTTGAATGAGAAAATTATTTTATGGCACCTTAATGAGACTCTCTGGCAGATGTCAGTGATGATCGGGAAGGCACAAAGAGCATTCACCTTGAGAGCCAGTTCAGGCAGCGTGTCAATGTTTGAGGAACAGATTCATTAGATGAACAAGCTTCTAGCACAAAGCCAATTTGATTAGAACTCACGTGCACTGCAGCTCTAAGAAGTCCCCTCCCTTTGTGTACCTGCTCCCAACCTTTCCAAATACAACTGAGAACAAAGGCTGCAATTGTCAGGAGTAGTTAAATATAATGGCAGATCAACCATTTAGAGTATTGATTAGTGTGCTCTATCTATAGTTCCAGTGTATAATATAATATTGAATTAAATGTTGTAAAATATAAATTTGCCTGTGTTGTGAATATGCTCATGCACACAAACCAGAAGAAATGCCTCAAGATGATAACATTAAATGGAAACCATAGGGTCAGGAAAGTGAGAAGAGTTCAAACCAATGGTCAACTTTTAAAGCCACTCCACCTCTCAGACAATTGGTTCCAATTGGCCTCTGATTAACCTTACATCCACCTTCTTAGCTTAGACTTAGCCACTTAAAAGGCTCTCACACCATTCCAGTGGGTTGGACAGATGGTTTACCATCTTTTCATGGGCTGCCCGAGCATAGCAGGGATCATGTACCCCCCCCCCCCCCAAGCCCCCCCCCCCACCTCATCTGGTGTCAGTGTAAGACTGTTGACACAAATGTCCCATGGTGCCACCATCATTTGTATGCCAGAGTGCTCTGAACTGCTCAGCCTCATTTGTCTTCCCTATATCTAATATATGCAGTTAAGCAGTAATTTCTATAGAAAGGGATGCAAATGGTGTATCGAATGGTGGTTTACATTTCAATAGTTAATTCCGTATTTCAGGAATATGTAAGGGATGTGCGTATGAGGTCACCATGTCTGATTGAAAATTTGAGTTCATCTGGTCCTTGCTGTACTGCTCATCTTAAGGAGCTGACATTATCTAGACTAAGACTGTGTAATCTCTGTCTGTCGGGCAATTATAATTTGAATTCTCTGAAGACAGAGATTATGCAAACTCATAAAGGGCCCTCCAGATGAAGATTCAACTAAAACCTACTATAAAAATGCTATAGAGACCTCTGGGTTCTTAACTGACGTCCACTCAATCAGAGGAATGGCGGGCTAAAAGTGCTGCCAACCTAATCTCTGTGACTGGCAGTAAAACACTTACACTGCCTTAGCCCACAGGGGATTAGGGAAATTTCCCTAATGAACTTACAGTTAAAGCCTCTCACCCACTGGACCCAATTTACAGAGCCTTCTTTGAAGCACCCTGGACGCTGCATATAAATGCATCAGTCTGGAGTGAGCATTACGCCAGTATTCAAAGATATATCTGCAGGCCTCATTATTTATGATTTGTTTGTTAGTTTTATAAAGACTTCATGCATCAAATCTCCATGCATCTTGTCAGCTATGAGCACCACACCCATGCGCCTTCAGAATTCTTCGTCTCTGACATGGAACCATTTAGCGTTACTGGGTATACAACGATTTTGTAGATCTTGCCATTGAGTTGTGTGGGCATTTGGTGATAAAAGAGAACACCTGTAACTTGTCGCCATTTGTGCCACGCCACATTGACCCATGCACGGGCATCGAGGAGGGAGTCGCTGTCGCTCCTGATGAGCAAACCTAGATATTTAAATTCAGTAACCTTGTTCAGTGGCTGCGCTGTAATTTTAATTGTGCCGTCAATCTGGGGCCCACACTCTATATTCTATGTACTATCTCTCTATAATTAGTATGTATGCTGCATTAAAATTACAACATATCACCACACAGTACTATAATGTCAAATAAGGTTATAATAAAGCAGCACTGTTCATATTTAATATTACTTAATATTATTTTTTAATAATTATGAAGTACATTTACTTAATGAATATTATATACACTTAATATTAAGTACTTACATGTACTCACTAAATGGTTAATATTAAGCTTAACAAGATTTTGTTTAGGTTCAGTTGCTTGTAACTACTTTAATTATTATACAGTATTATAGCATCATTATAGCACATGGTGTGTAACTTCATCACCTTAAAACAAAGTGTTAGCGTTTATTTTTTTATTATATTTCTTGAGAATTTCCAACATTTTCAAGCTAAAATTCTACAGTAATTAAACAATTTTCTAATCTGTTTAATATATCAACATCTGAATAAGAAAAATGCTAACAATAACAAAAAAAAAACTGCAGTTAAGGGGCAAAATCTGAAATACCTATGCCACATGCTGTAAGCATTTAGTCATCCTCTAGCGTTTTATTATAAAACTAATGTGTCATGACCAATAATACTGCCTTTGGTGGCAAAAGATCATGACCATCAGAGCTGATGATATTTTCTGTGTTCTACAGTGTACAGGGTCAGATAGTTGGGAAGATACAATCATTTTTTATAGCCATTGTGACAGAGGAAAATGCAGTGTGTGTATAAAATGTGTAGCAGTGTTTTTGTGCAAGTCTAGGTTTATGTGTGCATGGTCAAGTCAACATTACAAATTGTCAAATGTATTTGTACAGCACTTTTTGTTTTAAAGCAGCTTTACAGGAAACTGTGATGGTAATGTTTAAAATATCTTATTAGCTTTTTGCCTAATAGGCACATTTAGAAGATTTGAGCTGGGCAATGATATAGTTCATATTTAGTAATGATAAAAACGATCAAGCATTGAGATATGCTATATGGTATATTGCATTCTTCTGGATAAAGCCACACATTCTTATACAATATATCCAACAATTGTGGGGAAAATAGAATGTAAAATAAATGCGAAAAAACCCTAGTTAGACAGTGTTGGAAGTTTGCAAGCATGTGCAAGAGCGAGTGCACTTGTCTTCTTGAATATCAGCAATAAATAACTTAATT
Organism: Carassius auratus; assembly: GCF_003368295.1. Taxonomy (NCBI): domain Eukaryota; kingdom Metazoa; phylum Chordata; class Actinopteri; order Cypriniformes; family Cyprinidae; genus Carassius; species Carassius auratus. Next base: position 5,804,274 of record NC_039259.1, on the reverse strand, counting down.
GACTCATTGATTGGTGTTTAAAAAAGCTCTCAGAAGTTCCTTAATTACACAGAACATAACCATCCGCTTAGACTGCTTTCACTGCATAATAAATGCTAGCAGAACTCTAGCCTATTATTTTTAGGCCTAATCAAAACGTATTTTAAATGTTTAAGTGTGCAGGCTGACTATAAGAATTGTAATAGCTTATGGTCAGATACATGCAAGTAACACAGAAATAAGTGTGTTCAGGATATCATATGAACTTAAACCTCTAGATTGTGATTCTAAATTGGAACCAGTTAGGTGGCCTTCAGCATAAGCTATTTACTGGTTTTCACTGTCCATTGAAAAGATTGTGATCACTTTCCTTTTGGGGAAATAAACTGATCTCAGGTCAGATTTGATGATAAAGGCGATGATGAAGAAGCGGCTTTCAAAAGCTGATTTCTGACAAAGGCAGAAAGTAACTGGAGCAATGACACCTCAGGGACATTGAATGGAAAGGAGCTAGGCCATGCCCTGCAGCCACACACTGAATTAGAGACCCCTCCAGGGACTCAAGGGAGCAGTTCTCATCTCACCGTGAAATATAAGAACATCATTACTCCCACCCACGATCAGAGGTTCCTAGAGATGAGGCCTTTGCGATCAAGTTCAGACATGGAATGGAGTCAGGTTTATGACTTCATTTCTCCATTTCCCCAACATGTAAAGAAGGGCCCTCTGGCATATGCTATTTGCATAACTAATGTTAAGATTACGCTATAGTTGTTTATGTAAATATGAATATTGTAGCATTTGCAAAAATAAATAAATAAATACTGTATGTGTGTATATATTTATATATGTGTGTGTGCGTATATATATATATATATATATATATATATATATATATATATATATATATATATATATATATGCACACACACACACACACACATATACAAACACATTGTGGTATATACATATTGTTGGATGCAAGGGACATAACAGCATAGTGTATGTTGCTTTGGTGTTCTGTGTGGCTTCTTATTGATCTTTTGTCTTTCTGAAATCGTTCAGAAAATGACTTTTGTGTACAACTCCTAGAAAAACTGCAAATTTTGAAGCACTGTATCATGATGACACAAGAAGTAGGGTATGGGGGAAATGCCCACTTAAATCTGGTGTGATTTTTTTTTTTATTTTTTTCTGTGAAACAAAAGTGACATGTTTTCAGAATTGATGTCATATTTTTTGTGACAATGACATAAATAATAAACCAAGTGTAAAAAATATTCAATGTTTTCCAAGTTATTAGATTTATAAAAAAAATATATATATATATATTATATATATACACACCAAGGTGTCATTTTGCCACCCACAGTATATAATTAAAATACTTGTATTAAACTAACTAGTTATTTGATGGAAAAGCAAATAAATTGATGGTTAGAACATATTAACTACAATAATGAGGAGATACCCCCTGACAATGTAAAGCGCTTTGAGTACTTAGAAAAGTGCTATATAAATGTAAGGAATTATTATAATTAAGCCATATCCAGTGGGAGGCGTTTTACCCCACAGACTATTATATTATAAAATATTATATTAATCTGTAATTTGTGAAAATATAATTATACATTTCACAGCAATACATGCTCCCTATCTACAGGCCGAACTGTTCTCATATTATATATAACTGTGATGTTCTACAAAACGATATTTACTGTCAGAAACTATAATAAAAAAAAAAAAAAATATTTACAATTTTAATTAAAACTAAACTGTGTTTTCGCACAGGTATATCACCAGTGTAAGCTTTATGGTGAATACATCTACATCACTCAACCAAGTTTAGCTAGGTTTTGGAACCAATCAGATGTTTGCTGACCAGCGCATTGATGCAATTAGTATCCTCTGTCAAGAGTATAATTGTTGTTGATTTTGAATTGCACGCAGAGTGGCCTACGAACTCCACCAACAGTACTGAAGCTGCTTTTTGCTGATGAAACTGAAAACTATGTTCTTCAGTAAATTTTTCTTTAATTGAACGCATCTCTGCCTGCTGGTCTCTATTCCTCATATCTGGTCCTTGGGTTTTAACTGTTAATTCCCCTACAGTTAAATGATGCATAAGGTGCATTTTACCTCATGGGGGCGTTTTCCCCCACTTAGGTTGAATGTGTTTTTTTTTTTTCTTTTTTTTTTTTTTTTTTTGTGGTTTTAGTTTCAGTTAACGATAATAACCAGTCAGCATGAAACTGAAGTTGCAATCTCCTTTTCTACCATATTGTATACCCTATATATATATATATATATATATATATATATATATATATATATATATATATATATATATATATATATATATATATATATAAGCAATTTCATTGGATCTTTTGCTTCATTTTTTTGGCTTGTCCAAACAATATGCAAGTATGTTCTGGAGAAAATAAATATAAAAAGACAAGCTTTTAGATGCTTAGAGTCTGTATAGCTCCCAACCTCTGCATGTGGTAATGGGAGCCCTATTCCTTTGTTATATTCCCTGAGGGATCGTTGTGTACTCATGCTTGAGTTCATAATGTCCAGGGAAACCAATGTACTACGATGCCACCAGGGTTTTACAGCACATAAACGATCACACTAAAAAGAAACTGAATGTTTAGACAAGAGGTCAGAGTATCATATGTGGTTTTATCATCCACCCTTGGGGAGTTGGATCCAGCTACATTTAACAACGATGTTTAGATTTGTATCAGAACGTAATACACCAGATATGTATGCATAGTAAAGACATCAGATGTTTTTGGACACTGTCTTTCTCTGGTCTCACATTCTGAAGGATTATAGGGTGGGGGGTGGGGGCTACAGCCCTTTAGGAAACTGTTAAAACAGTTTTACTCTACAGCCTGAAAATGGAGAGCTACTTGTAGAACGGCAGGGCGATAACATTCAGGCTCAGCTGGGGACGTTGGCTCTGTGAGGCTGTAATTTAGAAAGGATCCAAGGCTTATCAGTTGGCATCCTGGTGTTGGTGAAAAAAAAGAGAGAAAAAAAAAAACACGGATGAGTCACTCTGAGAGGAAAATATAGCTAGTAACACACACACACACACACACACACACACACACACACACACACAAGTTCTGTTCCAAAACATAGTGAGCTGCATTGCTGTTACTCTAAGTCAGCTTACATTATTGTTTCCAATAGTTTAATGTTAGCATGTTGTTAAGCTAGCAACATGTTGTTATTATAAAGGAATGTTTACACCAATAATGACAAGTAAAATTATTAGTCTAACTATAAATGATTAAACATTAACTATAATTGCTGTACTGTATAATTCTAAAAATCTATGACTAGTTAAATCTACAACACAGGTTTTTTTTTTTTTTTTTTTTTTTAGCTGATGAGCAAACAAATTAACAGTCAGAATCCACCCAACTTTAAAGCGCCTGAGCATTTGAAGTGGCTGCTGATACACTGTGACTGCATGTCTAACAACCCACAAAGTAATAATCGTGTTGTTTACGTTTAATGTAAAATAAATAACTAAATATTCAATATTCAGGGCACCAAGACATTGTCTGTTAAACATATCTGCATACTGTATTCTAAAGATCTCTGATCCTGTAGTATTAGAGACACATAAAGACTACATAGAGAAGACAAGTAGTTTTATTAATATATTTACATTTACATTTACGTTTGATGATATATAAATTATAAGTTTTAGTGCAAGTTTAAGAGCAATAATAAAGTTTTGCATTCAAGTAATAATGTTACTTATTAACATTATGCAAACATTCAGGGAAATAATAAGAGAAGGCTAGATTCTTACCTAGCACTGTTATTATCGTTTCAGAGGTCTTACTGATTCATTATTTTTTTATTAATTTTTTTTATTTTTGTATTTATTTATTTATTTTTATTTATTGTCCCCGTCTGACAGCAAAACAGTCTAGAATCAAAATAGAATGGTCAGTCAGAGTATTTGCATGCCATGAAAATGCTACTAATGATCCTCAACAAAAGTCAAAATAAATGAAAATGTTATTGAAAATAAGAATTGATTGCTATCACAGATATCCAGTCCAGACAGGGTTAGACTACTATGAGGACCTCAGAGTTAGCTGAACAAAGTACTTTACCGCATAGTTCCTCCCACAAAACAAAACAATGACAACAACAACAAAACACAGATGTGGTCAATTTGTGCTACACTGCTTGCACTGTGTGCTTTTTAGTCTCCCCCCAAAAATAACTAGTCCATAATAGTCATTCATATGTGAATCAGACTGCACTGGTGTGTTGCAGCCCCATGAGGACAACTTATAAAGAAACCTGCCTTCTGCTATTATTGTGAGGTATGCAGTCTTTTTATGTCGTTATATTGAAGTGGCACTGCTGAAAATCGGTCCATGAAAAACTGCTTACATCTATATTTTATATACTGGGATTTCAAATGCTGGAGTGGCAAATCCTTTCTCTTAGGATGGCAGCGGTAGTAGATCTGCCTCTGATACTGTATAAAAATAATACTGATATTCATTTTTTTTAGGCCTTAGAAAAGAGATATCATTTTAGCTTTAGGGTTAAAATCCTACTGGTGTGGATGTGGTAAAAGGTCACTGGAGTGGCGTGAGGGTTGCGTATGGGGAGCAGTAAGATGATTCTCTGCTCAAGGACACAGACAGAAACATCTCCATTTATTTTCATGTCAAGAGCCTCTGGGTGTTGTCTGCTCTGAAAAACATAGAGATGCTGTATTCTGTATGCTGAGCCTCTGCAAAGCAAACCAGCTCTCTGGAGAGCAGGGTCTGTCATCGTCCTCCAAGCTTGAGGAGAGTCGAATTGAGTAAGTGGGTGCACTGATTAACTCTTTATACTGTATGATCAGGTAGGCGTAGCTTTTGAGGAATCCAGAACACCACTAGTAAAACAGCTGTCTGAAAGTCTCCAGAGTGGGCCCAGAGCTCCTTAAGAACAACCTGATCTGAATGTATTTTGGTAGAACAATTTGGGTTATGTGCGCCATTCAAGGATACACTGCTGGCAGGCAGAGGAGGGCAGAAATACTGACGTGCTCAGCATCAGAAATCTCCAAGCGCCCTGCCTGGGACCAGAACCAGTAACTTGACTCTTTCCAGCAAAGCGGCTAAACCCCCTGTGGCATATAAATATTCGAATGCATGAAAACCAGAAATTGTTTTTGTTTTACAGGATTCTGTTGTACTTTGAGAATGCAGTATAATAAAATTAAGGCTCTACAGTAATTCAATACTATTTCTATATCGTGAGGCTGAAAGGGATTATCGATCTTCATTGTCTAAAGCTGAACAGACAATGCAGAAGATCAATACCCCTAAGAAACTATGCTAAGGTTTTTGGTTTACTGTCATAGTGACCCACATTTCAGTCATAGGCTGTGCCTTGTGCGTTGGAGAGCAGCAGGGTTAATCAAGATAGAGAAGGACAGCAATGTTGAAATGAATTCAATTACAGTCATACAAATATGTGACACTGGAACACAAAACCAGTCATAAGGGTCAGTTTTTTTTTTTTTTTCGAAATAGAGATTTATACATCACCTGAAAGTTGAAATCAAGTCAGTTAAGTCACATTTATTTACATAGCGCTTTAAACTAAAAAGATTGTGTGAAACATGAACAACATTAATTAGGAAAACAGTGTGTCAATAATGCAAAATGACAGTTAAAGGCTGTTCATCATTGAATTCAGTGACCTTGGAAGAAGAGAACAAATATGCGTTCCATTGATGTATTGATGTTTGTTGGGATAGGACAATATCTGGCCTAGATACAACTATTTGGAAAACTGGAATCTGAGGGTGCAAAAAATTTAATTAAAGCTAAAAATAACAAATATTGAGAAAATGGCCTTTAAAGCTGTCCAAATGCATGGTGTGGTGGTGAGGAGTGGATGGGGGTGGGGGGTGGAAATGAAAACGTCAAAACATTTTAAGACTGGGCACCTGAATTATGAAAGTAAAAAGAAAACAAGTTAAGATGTCCAGCATTTGAAATTCTAATTTAGTCAGTGAGGTGAGTTTTAGGTAAACTTTGGCAGGATGGAAGGGGTGGTGAGAGTGTAGTATTTCAGTTTCTATTCTGTATATGCAGTTTTGTGAATACTAATTTACTGCCTTTACTAAAGAAAACATTGGCATGTTCAGGTCATACCCTTCCGTCCGTAGCATTTCTTAGCAGTGTTTCCTTCTAAGCATGTTGCTGCAGCTTTTCAGCAACACTTATGATGCTCATTTGTCTCCATCAGACACTGTTGTCACAACTGTGCGCTTGTCAACTAAGCAATTGCAGTGCCTTGGCTTCTTAACTTCCATTGTGAAAACAAAGATAATGAATTTCAATTATTATTAATATATATATATATATATATATATATATATATATATATATATATATATATATATAAATAATCACTTGTAATGGAATTATGTTCAAAAAATATCATTCTTGCATACTGTCATGATAGTGCAGATATATATATCTCGCTTAGTTGGGGACACTTCATCTATAGCGATATCGTTGACTTGATTGCAAATGATTGCACAGATACTGTTTAAACTGAACTGAGATGAATGATGACATCACTGAATTCAATGATGAACTGCCTTTAACTGTCATTTTGCATTATTGACTGTTTTCCTAATGAATGTTGTTCAGTTGCTTTGACGCACTGTATTTTGTTTAAAGCACTATATAAATAAAGGTGACTTGACTTGACTTCAGAGACTGCAGTAAGTGTTGAAGCAGCCATGTCAGAGAGATGCTGTGTGTATCTAGGCAAATGCAAAATAACATTATTTGGCCTTCCGAAAGTAGATGCATTTAGTATTCTTTAAGACTACTTACAGGTTACAACAGAACAGCAATGCATTTTATGGATGACCATTCCGTGACCCTAGGAGAGGAGGTAATTTTGAATTTGCTACGACAATCTGGTTCTTCTGAATCAGCTACTGTATGTTTTGTTATTAGTTTAAGTATTTGCTATTGTCTGTTTAAATGCAGAGTTCTGCACATCGAGCATCTGTGTGAGAGAGAGAGACCGGTCACTCACTTAATTGTACGTGGCTTGTGTACTGCAAATACATACGAGCGTCATCACTGTTTCTGTCATGCCACTCTGTTCTGCTTTTGGGCTTAAACTGATGGTAAAACTAAGGAAATTATTAACTGTATTTATATATATTTTGAAAGATGAAGCTCACGATTATGAAAAGGGGCATTTCATTTCCGACGAGTGCTTCGGCCAATCACAATGCACTGGGTCATTTGGCCAATCAGAACAGACTGCGCTTGTTAGAAGGAGGGACTTCAATGGATGGTAGATTTCAAATAACATAATTTTGTTAGTCCTGCCATTGAGATGAATAGGAATCCAATCAAATTAAGTAGACATCTTGAAAAGTAAAAATGTTACATGCCACACCCCTGACAGATAGTGTCCTCAGAACATAATTGCTTTCCAAAAGCAGCTTTAGCATCATGGTTAAATAGTACACTTTAGGCAGATAGCACTAATCAATAAATCAGCGTAACTGACTTAAATAAATGCTTAACAAGCATTACTTGTTGTCAGTGCTCATAGCCTTGTCGTTATTGTGATTATCTACTTATCATGATTAGTAGTATCTTATTTATTAGAGTTGTATGTAACAGGCAAACACAAAGCCTGTTTTAAGCACAAAGTGTGTTAGTCTCCATGTCATGATTTGTTTTTTGTTTTAGTTTTTTTTTTTTTCATGCTGATGATTTGCAGTGTTATCATGGCCATGCTGATTAAAACACAGACTGTTAAAAAAGCAATGATATAGAGCAAATAACGATGACAAAGTGCTGCTGGCATCTATAAACATAAACTCGCACAGAATCCATGTACCTCATCAACCACTCACAACGATTATTGACACTGTCATTCACAAACATGGCAGGCATGTAACAACAAAAGCTTTAACCGTTTCTCACATAAATGCACACACACGGCAGAGAAGTCGGCTCCTCTGTATTCTACTGCCATCTAGCATGTGTCTCATCTCGAAATTACAATTTTTCGCCTGCATGCTCCATAGCCACCCATCTGAACGTGGCATGTGCCCTGTTGAGATGTCAGTCATGCGACAGTGATGGCAAACAAGCTCAAGGTCTTGAGTGCCACTCCAGTGATCACTGATGGCTGACAGTCCATCACTGCTGCCACAGCAGACCCTGTGCGACTGATCGATTCAGCTGGACAATGCTGTTACACGGCTTCCCAACAAATACAGAAGAATACCAGAGAGAGAAAGATTTTAACTTCTGTTATTGTATGATACTCGCTGAGGTTTGATCTTGAGTTTTGAGGTTTGTTGAGTTGCCAAACCATCTCCAGACACATAAATACCAGTTTGTGTCAGTTTGGTGTTTGCTGTCCCAGCAAAACAGTAAAGGACTCAAGCCTCCTTCATCCAAATTTACAGCCCTTTCCTCTTTTATGGGCTTTTACAGGAATGTTCATAAGGATTACTTGTCCCAGTAGTGTGGCTTGTTGTCTAACTTTGTCACAACAGCAGAGGTGTTGACTATAAAATGAAATGAAGTTGTGCAGTTGTTGTCATCATCTTTGACATTCAAAGAGATTTTAATTCAAGCTAATGCATCTTTTAACATCTTCCACAACTGGCATTATCAATTATGAAATAATTGTGTTATCAGTTTCAAAGGGATGGAAATACAGAGTGCCGATTTTCACGCTCCCCTCTGAGCGAGATACGTTCCCTTCTCATGTGATGTCAAGTGATTTATATCTCATTAGTGTCTCTTTCAAAAGGATGCTCCATATTCAGTAGTGTGATTCTTCTGGCTTGGTGCCACACCCCTACGGCAAAACCAATTAGTTGAAAAAACAGCTCTCTAGAACTTCTTGCTACAAAGCTAACTAATAATCTTCTTCACAACATCTTGACTAGCATGCAGTTTTTGCTAAAGTCTACAATGAAAACATCCAACTATCTCATCACTAGCCTTTCTCGGGTTTACCAGGACGGTAGCTAATTGTTACGTAAATAAATAATGAGGAGGTACAATATTGAAAGCTTTTGTAAGAGTAAATTAGTTTGGAAGCACAACAGCACACAGTGTTTATATTGTATATCATAAAATAAAAAGGAAATAAATACTGTAAAAGAAAAAGGTTTGTACACACACGCACACACACACACACACACACACACACACACACACACACACACACACACACAGAGACAAAATGTAAAATGCTAAAGTGAAAACCTGTTAATAGGCCCCCACTAAGATTTATTTCACCATATTATGTAAAAAAAAAATAATCCACTTTTCAATGAACTTTATATATAATCTAGCTGTTTACTGTCAAAATAGTTATTGCAATTAAAATCTATGAATTACTGAACCATTAACCATAATATATAATTATAATTAAAATTATTCTCTTCCTGTTCCTTAATATGTCCTGCTGTGTTTCGTATACTGTAAATAAGTAGCTCGAAAAAGACTGTCTGTACAATATTATATATATATTTTTTAATATTTATTATTATTATTATTATTATTATTATTATTATTATTATATATTTTTATCTAACAGCTAAGCCTTTTGTTGGCAAGAGGCAATGGTGAGATTCAAGTTATGCTAGTTGACAGAAATTTAAAAGTGAAAGAAATCCAGGTAATTATGCAGTAGCTATTCTTGCCGGTCTAGAATATGTGCGGTTGTAAGCGATTACTTCGGAGGCCACATATTGTATCTGAGAAATATGAGGTGCGTGGGTGCAGTATGCTTCTCAGGGACACAACAGAGGGGGGTATGGGTAGGGAGCAGAGAGGTTGCCAGAAGACTTCCAGGAACATATGGTGCCTGCACCACAGCTCCTTGACACCTTTCAAGCTGCAGCTGTTTTGAGAGGTTCATAGATTTTATTTTCTGTTTAAGCAGTATAACACACATCACTATTGGCACAAGGCGATACTGTGCTAATATCAACAGCATAAAAAAAGAACATATTAGTGTTTTGTTAACAGCATATGCTTTAGCAAGTTTCTTTGAAACACTTGATCATGTCCACAGTGCTTTTTATGATATTTATACATATTTATAAGGGTGGTCAATATATGGTCAAATGTTTTTTATTTAGTAAATATTACATCAAATAAATGCAAACTTATTTCATGAAACTATAGATGGAGCAGGCTGATGGGTTCATAATGTAACCTTGATATTCACAGTGTTAAACCACTTGGCACAAGCTGATTGGTTTATGTTGCATACACAGACAATGAGCTTGCTGCTTTATATTTAAATAGCTTTGCATAGAATTTGCATAGAGATGTAAAATTTACTTTCATCAGAGAACATAACTGTGGACCACTCAGCAGCAGTCCAGTCCTTTTTGAAGCGATACGCTTATGACGCTGTCTGTTTTTCAAGAGTGACATGACACAGGGAATGTGACAGCTGAAACCCATGTCTTGCATACATCTGTGCGTAGTGGTTCTTGAAGCACTGACTCCAGCTGCAGTCCACTCTTTGTGATCTCCCCCACATTTTTTATTGGGTTTTGTTTCACAATTCTCTCCAGGGTGCAGTTATGCCTATTGCTTGTACACTTTTTTTCTACCACATCTTTTCCTTCCCTTCGCCTCTCTATTAATGTGCTTGGACACAGCTCTGTGAACAGCCAGACTCTTTTGCAGTGACCTTTTCTGTCTTGTCCTCCTTGTGCAAGGTGTCAATGGTCGTCTTTTGGACAACTGGCTACATAACTAGACTGAGAGACCATTTAAAGACTTTGTAGGTGTTTTGAGTTAACTGATTAGAGTGTGGCACCAGGTGTCTTCAATATTGAACCTTTTCACAATATTCTAATCTGAGATACTGAATTTGGGATTTTCCTTAGTTGTCAGTTATAATCATGAAAATTAAAATAAATAAACATTTGAAATATATCAGTCTGTGTTTAATGAATGGATATACTATACAAGTTTCACTTTCTGAATGGAATTAGTGAAATAAATTAACTTTTTGATGTTATTCTAATTATTTGACCAGCACCTGTATATAAAATATACTCTATGGAGAAGATGCTTCCAAACCGTTATCACTCAAATTGACTCTCATATTTAATATACATGAGGAGAAAGCATTTTTGCAAATCGCAGTACTAAAAATTGCAGCTCTTCTCTAATCTCATGTATATGCAGAGTGGATGGATATCAGCTGTGGTTTATCATCTGTAGTTGACTCAACTTTGAATCTTTTATGTAGTAACCATATATGAAGTTTCTCAATTATGTTTAAGTTGGAATTTTGAATGACCTGTTATCACGTTAAAAGTTGGGATGGATTATATATAGCCTAGACATGACATATTCATTCATAAATTACTTTTCATGCAGTAGCGTATCTCATTTTTTACTGTGTGAGTATGTGTGTCTGTGTGCAAATAAGTGTGTCTGTGTGGAGATAATTCAAAGTGAGTTGTGATGGGCCATCATAAGTTCTGGGCTGTTTCTGAGTGCCATCCTTGACTGCTGTGTCTATTGGCATTCAAATAAATCCTTTGGATGAGATTCTCCTTGGAAGCATCTGTTGGTGTATTGACAAAATATCCACTGTGAAACTTTCATTAGAATGACTAATTTGTATAGTTACAACTCCAATGCTCATACAGGCTTAATTTAATTCTCCTGTGGATAACCACATAGACCATACAGAGCCGGCCCTAGGCATAAACGAACTAAGCGGCTGCTTAAGGCCCCTTGTGGCCACCAGGGGGCCCCCGAGAGTACATGAATTGACAACTTTATTATTATTATTTTTTTTGTTATTGTGTCAATGGACAATGGTAACTATACAAAAAGACAATATTTAATAATTAAGTAATCTATATGTATCATCTTATTATTTCAATAGCAATGTGTCATGTACAAATCAGATCAGAATGAGATCAGAGGTGTTTACCGTAGGTTAGTCAGAATCCACTCTGAACTAATTGTTTTCACAAGTTTACGGAGTTCTACGCACTCACCAATCTTCCCATTATAGCAAGAATAATGGTTTCTCTTAATCCATTTAAAGTTTGAATAACATTTTTATTGGTCCACATATACTGTTTCAGGAATGACAAACGCGAGTATAAAAAATAGCGATTGAAAATGCGATTCATTGCTATGATTGAGTGATAAATATTGTAATAGGGACAAAACGAACTCTGAAATCTGACTAGCTAATGTCAAAATAGAGTTGTGCATTAAGTGTTTGCAGGGTAAATTTGCAGTTACAAACCTACAGCAGCGACTAGTCTGTGTTTGCTTAATATATTTAGCAGCTTCTCCCATTTAAAGATAAATTACTTAATACATTATTATTTAATTATTCATTAACTTATTTATTCACACTTTAGTACAGTAAAAGTAAAAGTAAAAAAAAAATAATAATAATAGTAATTTAAAATAGTAATAAAATGTCATTAATCAATTTATTCAATATATTGATATCAATATATATTGCTATTTAAATTACAAATATAGCCTATAAACAATAATTAGCAAATTTTGACAAATTCAAGTGCACAGTTAAATATTAATTCATTTGTTTAGTTATATAATTTATAGTTTGAATAAGAGAACAACACCATTAAACTTGGGCAATCAAAAACAAAGTTGAATTCATTACATCATAAAGATCGGATTTTTATTTTTTTATTTTTTTATTCAGCAAATGGCCAGACTAGAATATCAACACAGTAGCGAACAATAAACGATATGACAAGACAAAAAAATGTATAATTAAAACAAAGTTTGACCAATTAGAGTAATGTTAAGCTTAAACATTCAAATATGATAGTAAATATGATATCTGGATCACTGTCAGATAAGCTGTCAGATGCTAAGCTGAACCAGGATGCAACTTACCATCAGACTCTCCATCACTCATGGCATTTAGTGTTTCTAATACCTACCTTCCATAAAGCTTTTTTTTTTTTTTACTTAATTTATGAAACGGATAACCAATAACTCAGGGAGTGAGAGGCATTGCCTAGAAATGTACAATGTTAAAACATAAGTGGCAAGTAAATCACAGCGCGAAAATACACGCATTCAATAGTGACCCACTGGCGCTTATAGGTATAAATGCCCAGGTTTTTTTTTTTTCTTTTTTTTTCTGGTTTTATCTAAATAATTTTGTACATTTTGAATGACTTGAATTTAATTGACTTTTATTAAAATTAAAATTGTCCCTGTGGCGGTTCTATTGTTAAAAGTCTGAAAATGTTTACTTTAAAGTGAATTTTACAGCACAACTGTAGAGATTATATAAAAATTATATAAAAATATATTTTAAGTTTTTAAAAAATTACTCTTTAGATGAACAGTGGATAAAGGGCAGCGTCTAATTAATATACATCACTCCAGCAGGGCAACCAATATTGACATCCATGATATATTACTATAGAACATTTTACTTGCCTAGTTTAAGATTAAAGTTTTTGTCTTCTGTGTAAAAATTACTTTCCTGGGTATATATTGTTTTGTAATAAAACAACTATTGTTTCATAAAAATGTTACTGATAACAGCTTAACATTATTTACCTTAGCCTACCTTTGGGGTTTTTGCTATTATATTCCAATAGCACTATGCCTCAGTTAGCTAGTTATAGATTAAGAGTTGTTGTTAGATGGCTTGCTACTGTGTATAATAATTTATGTTGTTAAAATAACATTATGTTCTGTAGATGCATTGTCTGCTGATTTATTTAGCTACTTTTCAGCACATTTAGTATGCCACTTAGAACTGACTTTGAATGTTAAAGTGCAAATTAATGCCTCAGCACTCTTGTGGGATTGCTACTGGGTAAAAACATTGGTATTATGTATGAAACATAGCTAAGACAAATAACATTTATAATGGGTGTGGTATATTTATAGTGTGTGAATATTCAAGCATTGAAAATTATCCGTCATATTGGCAGCACCAAGTGGCCCCTGATTAAAATTCTGCTTATGGCCTCCATAAAAGCTTGGGCCGGCCCTGAGACAGTGAGTTCTAACTTGATTATATATATTTATATACAACACTACAATGAAATTGTAATAAAAAGGAAGCATAAACATTGGGAACAAATTATTTTGGCTATGCAAATTCTTCTGTAGTTTTATTATTTATTTTTCTTCTTCTACTTCTTGGTTATGATCAGTGCTGGTCAGTGTGTGGCATTTTGAAAAAAAATTCTTCATATTGTTTTAGTGACAAAAGTGGTAAGATAATGTTTCCAGATTGCATTGTTCTTATATAATTTAATTTAACTTTTGAATAATCTGTTATTAAGCAGGCAAAACCATCCTGTACAAAAAAAAATAAAAATAAAAATGTAGATTTTAATCTGGACTACAACATGGCATGTTTGAAAGTATTTATTGCTCGGTTACACTTTACAATGACCTTCATTAGTTGACATTAGTTAAATAATTAGTTAACAAACTGTCAATAAAAATAAATAAATAATAATAATAATCTGCTAAGCATAAAATAATGTAATTCCAACAGAGGTGAGCCGTGACTTTTTAATTGGGTATGCTGAGTGATAAGATCCCAAACACCACCCCTCCCCCCAATCTCCTTTTTAGATCTCTCTGCATCAGGTTTTTTTTTTTTTTTTTTTCAGTGAATATGAGTTTAATCTCCCACTCGGGTGATACTACTCCAATAGCAATCCATGCAAAATACCCCAAAATATATATTTAAAATATTGACAAGTACGTGGCAACCTTGCAAACAATAATAAAATCAGAGAAAGACTTTGACTGTAAGTGACACGAGCATATGGAAAACATCTTAATGTTCAAAATGTTCATAGGATTTATGTGCCTTACTTTTCCTGATGTTTGTCAGAATTAAAAATTTATATAGCAAAATTTTTTATTATTATTATAAGCTCTAAGTTACATTTCAAATGATAAGGGATCAACTTATAATCATGTTTATATGACTTATCCTACGAAAATGGCCAGGATATTCGGAGCAATCACAGCTTACATGGATGGAACACCACTAAATTCCAATAATTAACAACACATTGTTAAAGTGCCTCTATTATTGATTTTTGAAATTGACCTTTCATGCAGGGTGTAACAAGTGAATGAAAACATCCTGGAAAGTTTTGAATCTGAAAGTGCACCGTGTATAAAGGTATTGTCTCTCAAAAAAATAGTTGACTCTGAATCATTGAAATGAGTCATTTTGTTAAAACGCATCCCAAGCTGTTTCATTTTGATGTCAACATGAAACATTAGCATATTGCCCGCCCACTTGTTGGTCTTTTCCGGTTGGCCTGAATGAAAATGCAAATTCATTCTTTGCCAGTAGATGCCGCTTAAGAGCGGTAAAATAGTGTTTCCCTCTGGTAACGCTATCAACAAAGAAGTGCCGAACTCACAAACGCTGCTTTATCAGGCATTACAGGCATGATGAAAAATGAGATCAGTCGGACTGATCACCACAGATTAGAGTCACACAAAGAAGGGGTTTGGAAAAATTAATCGTTGAGTGAATGGTTTAGGAGTCGTTGAGCAAGTAAGGTGAAAATAAATGCATATTATAAGGCAATGCAAGTGTTTTTTGACCTTGAATGAATATCAACCTGTTGTTTGAGACTTTTATAACCAAAATATGAACCTTTTAATATCCAAAATAGGGGCACTTTAAAATCAAAAATTGCAATATATATATATATATATATATATATATATATATATATATATATATATATATATATATTTTTTTTTTTTTTTTTTTTTTTTTCTGTGTTAAATTATACATTTTCTATTTATTGTTTTTATTGTATTTAAATGTTTGGCTATTTTAGTTTTTATTAAACCTCTTATACTGTATTAAGACAGCACTTTTTTGCAACTAGATTTCAATATTGTAATAATACCATATTAATATGGTAATGATACAGTGATAATGATAAAAGCATTAGCAATTAATTGCAACATGTAAATTTGATACTGGCATATCCCTAATGACTAGACATCAGGTAAAATCATATGTGCATGTGTGATGGTACTGTAGATGTTTACACAGATTATAATAATTGACTACATGAAATTCTAAATAGTTATTTTGCAAGTTTGGTGTGACTCGTGATTTTTGTGGAATTAGAGCTTTGTTAATGTGGTGCAGGAAATTTCAGAGACCAAAATTAATTTTGACATGTATCTCTTTCATTGGCTGGGCTCGCAGTGAACTGCCCCACTGCTGCTTCCAGCATTGATATCACAGCTATAAATAATAAAGCAACCCATGGCCCAGGGAATACATGTTTCTGAAACAATGAGAGTGCCTAGACTGCTCTTTGGCAGGATCAGATCAGTATATATTAATGAGACTGAAGCTCAGAACCTTTGATTATTTTTTTAAAAGTTTGGCTTCATGTAGCCTATTACTTCAGGAGGAATGATTTTGATGGCAGTGGTAACTATGTTGTAACGTTATAGATTTATACTATATTTTGTCAACTAGTGAAATCACAGTTGTAGTAATAGCTGGGTGCTGCAAAACCGACTTTTTTGACTTTTCTCTACAATTACCATAGTCAATATGTCGAAGATAAAAACTTTAAATGGAGTATTTGCCCCTCTCTAGCCTTTTCTGGTGTTTAGTGTTCTATAATGTCCATATTTAATGATGAAAATGAATCTACTTCAAATTGTAACTTGCATATTAATTGGGGAGCATTTAAGAGTTTCCACATTGTAAGAAAATGGTTAATTGAGGTTTAATGAATTATTAATTAATAAAGTCTATCTAGAAGGAGAAGGCAACATTTCCAGATTTTTCAGAGAAAGTGCTACCTGTTTAAATGCTAAACATCAATTGCATAAACATATTCACATCACCCTTCCATAATCATAAACTATTGACATTTTTAATTTTTAATTAATTTATATCACTTATACACACACACATATATATATATATATATATATATATATATATATATATATATATATATATATATATATATATATATATATATATATATATATATATATATATATAATTTACTCAACAAATGTTTACAAAAGGACACATGTGTCAGCAAACTGCATTCTTGAAATTTTATGCAAACCGAAATGTAAGATGTGGCCAGAATAATTTGATTGTGGGTCATTTCCAATCAAGCTGTAATTTTGTCAAGTTATTTGTGGAAATATAATTAAATTGTGTGCATTTAGAGTTTTCAAAATGCTAACTAGGGAATTTGTTTTATAATACAAATGTGGTACATTTTAGATTAAAAAAAATGTCATGCTTTCAAAAAATTAAATTAAATATTTGACATTGCTAGTAGACAAATAAACAAAATAAAATGTGATATAGTGTTTTCAGAAATTTTCTAAGGAATCCAAAAAGAAAAGTATTGGAACAAACACTCATAAATTACATTAAACTTTAAAAAAAAAAAAAAAAAATTCTTTGTACTTTTAGAAACAATCAAGCAATGTCTGAAATAAACAGAACAGTCATCATTATATAAACTGTAATAAACTCTGTTTAGTGAGCCATGTGTTTCATACTTATGCAAGATTGTGCAATTAAAAAAAAAATATCACTAACATTCAGGGAGACAAGAACTTCAAACATAACGGAGCTGAAGCCATATTTCCATTAGATTTGTTCTCTGCTTTGCCATATCAAACAAACTCCACACACTCAGCTTCTAAAGGACCAATTCACAAGAAAATCATAAATAAATACAATAGAGACCAAAAGCCTTATTTTCTCACTCAATGACTTCCATGACATTTGCAAAGCATGCAATGAAAAGGGAACTGCCATATTTGGTGGAGATAAATTTACTACCCAAATGGCAATGGGATCGCTCTTTGAAGGAGAAGGAGGTGTTTTATTTCACTGGATGATAAATGCAGCCATTGTTGTTGTGTAAATTGGAAATTTAACTGCAAAGTTTTGAGGTTTTCCTTGAGGCCGTGCAGCACACTGTAATAACCAGCCCATGCCCTATTATAAACTGTGGATAAAACTTCACTTGGAAAAATGTGAAAAAGGCTGCATTAATGTCTCAAAATATGTCCTGGTGGTTAAAAACAAACAGCATTTTGTCGTTGACATTTAGGGTTATGGCAATGAGCAGAGAGCTCATGTTTATTCCATTCCAATTTTACAGACTAATGGTAAAGCTTCTCTTGAAGTCTCTTAAAAGCTTCAGTTCCTTGCAAACATATCATTATTGTGAGCCCATGCAATAATAACACAGCCGTGGTTAGAATGCACAAACCTTTCAAATATAGTGTACCAACATGCCCCTGTGGCAAACTTGATGTGAATGCTGCAGCAAATTTTCACATGCAAATTAGCTTTGTGCCAAACTGTTTGCTGCAGGTTTGACATGACATACGGCCAAGTGTGGTGACCCATACACACACACAGCAGTGAACACACACACACCATGAACACACACCAGCAGCAGTGGGCAGCCATTTATGCTGCGGTGCCTGGGGAGCAGTTGGGGGTTCGATGCCTTGCTGAAGGGCACCTCACTCGTGGTATTGAATGTGGATAAAGTGCTGTACAGTACATTCACTCCCCCCACCTACAATTTCCTGCCAGCCTGAGACTCAAACTCTAAACCTTTTGATTACGAGTCTGAATCTCTAACCATTGATGCAAACACTCACACCTTTGACAATGCATTAATGAAAATTGACAACAAAACTTTAATGCTGAATATGCAATGTATATTGTATTCACTATGGTTCATAAAATGTAAGTTTTTGTGAATAAAAGTAAATCTGAAACAAAATCCTGTCTTAAAGGCTTTTAAACAAATGTGTGTGAGTCCATGCAAGACCACAAACAATGCAGAAAATGCACAATTTAGAATTTTACAGGGCAGAGTGTGTGGCTGGAAATCCTCTTCCCATATTGCTTTCTGCTTTGGAATTGGCATGAGGAGATATCAGATTGCATCAGGCTTCATCGAGTCCCGCAGTCAGTGTAAGAGGCTTTGCTGACTGACTTCTATTGGCAAAAAGGGATAATTCAATGAAACATTATGAGCCCACTCCATACTCCATAAAAAGATTGCCTCCTTCCCTGCAGTGACAATGCAGCTCTCAATTTGGAAAAACTGGAAAGCTTTCTATCAGAAAAAAAGAGAGAGATGGTGAGAGAGAGAGGAAGAGAATTCCACAGAGGGAATAGAATGTTTGAGCATTTAGAGAGAAGACTTTATCTTGTGTGCAAGGAGGGGCCGGCTGACCTGTGGGGATGAAGGACTGGATTAAAGATTTCCTGCCACACGGGCTTTAGCAGCTTTGTCAGTGGTATGCCAATGACTCGCTTAGCGCTGTGGTCTTCCTGCACAAGACTACTACAGATATGGTGTAGTTTGAACTAAAAGGAAGGTGAAATTTGAGTTTTCAGTGGCATGACATAGCTGATTTGATAAAGAACTAGGCTGAGATGGGAAAAGTGGGGCAAAGCTCAGAATCAGATTCATTAGACTGAGACACATGACTAGCAGCTCACATGTTGGGATGTCAGAAGCTGTTGTGGCATTCCAAACTCACTTTTGCTTTCTTACAAATACAGGAATGCCAAATAATTTAATTCACTGGCTTAAATTTGTGGTTGTTTGCTATGATATATATATTTTTTAAGGAATCATGAGAAGAAGTAGTGTTTGCTCATGGAAAACTTGTCATTTCTTTTCCGAGTCGTACTTAGCGCAGTGTTATGATGCTGCAAATGTGTTCTGAATGATTGTTGTTGTGTTCTTTTTTTTTAGGCTAAGTTGTTCTTGGTAAATGGGAGGATGTTAAGGAACTGGTCCAAGACAAACAAGCTCATCTTAAAGTCACTCTGTTGTCCTGATCTCCACATATGATTCGGGTTCCTCTGTGTTTGTGATTTTTTTGTTTGTTTGTTTGTTTGTTTTTATCATCAACCTTAAGTCTACTCAATCATCTCCCCAATAAGCCTCACAATTCATTCATATCAGTAAAACAAATGGTGCAGGATAAATGGTCTGCCAAAGTAGGATTAGGTTTAGGGGTTTGTTCAATTCCTTAAACTTAAAGATGAGCGGTAGCAACAAGTAAAACATACATTGATGTTCTTTGAAATTTTTAAATAACTTTTAAAAGCTTGGATGTTACTAACATGTTTTAGCATGTTGCTAGTATGTTTTAGCAACAATTATGCTTGCACGTTTTAGTACATTATTAGCATTTGTAAACCTCTGCTTCTACTCACCATGTTCACTCTGAGCAAGATTCGAATCAGCATTTCTGAAATGGTAGAAGGGCGTGCTAACACAGAGAAATACTGTACCCTCTAGCATCAGTCGCTAGTGCACCTCTTGAGATTTGGGGAGAGATGTTTAGCCACACAGCTTTTACCAGCTGGCCTCCATTACACTAACCCTTCTAAACCTCACTCCCATCCAGGTCATGGCACCAATGTCACACCTCCAGTTCTACTCAGCACACTCACTCTGAACAGGATTCAAACCAACGTTTCCAGCATGGCAGTCACTAGTGCACTTCTCAAGATCAGGGTGGTTATGTTTACCCACACAACTCTTTCCAGCTAGCCTCCATTTTAAGCATGCTTTAGCACAGTGCTAGCATCATGTTAACATATTTCTGGAACATATTCTCATGATTGTAGCATTTAAGCATATTGTTAGCACAAGTTGCTAGCGTTTATTGTCATGTTGCTAGCATGTTTTAACACATAATTAGCATGTTTTGAACTTGTTTTAGCACATTGCTACCATGTCGTAAGGTGCTGGACTTGATAGCTTGATAGATTGCTTGCTCTCTTGCTTTCTTATGTTTGCTTCAGAGATCCCTATAGGTCTGCTTTTCATCTTAACTCATAGTATACTGTCTGCACAACTAGTATGCACAATATGACGCATTAAGATTAATGTTCAAAGCACCCTCCATACCAGAGCTTGTTCTCCACGATTCGTCGATTCTACATGGATTCCTGTTTGTTCCTTAATGAAAGGCATTGCAAAAGGATGTGCATTGTGAATTTTTATGCCCTGTACTGGTGAGGGAAGCATGGTAAGCTGCATATAATGAGGCCATATTGTTAACTCTGTATAGAAGGATCCTCTACATTACCTGCATTTGTCTGGAGAGTGCAGTGAGGCACTGCTGATCATTGTAATAATGCAAGAAACACTGCACATAACAAATTATTGTCTTCATGGGGGAGTAACAGTTCTGAAAATGTTTGCAGTAACTTTTTATACCTTGTCATTTTGCAAAGAAATAAAATCATCTACAACATCTACAGATTGCAATTGAAGTCAATAGCATGTTAACAACAAGTTAATAACAAGTTAATAGCATACATTTATCTAGAACAAACAAATTAATTATGAAAAGTGTCAGACTCTGTGTTAAGCTTGAATAATTTTTTCCTAGATAATAATAAAGATAATATTAACTAACAATGAGTAACATATTTTAACCATATTTATTGATCATTTTGATTTCATGTGTTCATTGCTTTAATTCTAGAAGATAAAATTGTATTTTTAAACACACCCATCTGTTAAGATTAGATTAGATTCAACTTTATTGTCATTGCACATGTAAGGTACAAGGCATGAAATGCAGTTAGCATCTAATCAGAAGAGCAATTAGAAATAAGTACATAATATACAGTGTCTACAATACGTTACAAATGTACAAGAAAATACAGATATGGCAGTACTATGGACATAATTTACAGATTTGTAAATACTATCAGCATGATATAAAGATAGGTGTACTATGAACATACATGTTAGTTATTTAGTTAAGACGATCAGTAATACTCCCAGCTGTCGAGTCTGTCAATAGTACAACTGGTATTATTGCATTTTCTTCTCTTTTTTTTTTCTCTCTCTCTTTCAAACTGGCAACAAAATAACAGTACTTTTGACATCAATGTTTGACAGCAGTATACAGAAACATCTGCCAAATCAGTGTAATCTGTACGAAACAATTTTGAGCACAGCAATCAGAAATAGATTATTTGAAAAGTAACACCTATTACACTCTCAGAAAACAAAGGTACAAAAGCTGTCATTGGGTCAGTACCTTTTCAAAAGGTACAAAAGTTGGTTGCACTTTATTTTGCAGTACATGCACTTACATGTACTTATAGTTTACTTACAGTGTATGTATCAAAGAAAGTTCTGGTAATACAAGGTAACTATATGGGGTAGGGTTAGGCTTGGGGTAGGTTCAGGGTTAGTACCTAGTTATTACATAGTTATTGTAATTACTATAAGTACATAATATGTACATGAGGAACAGGACTGTAAAATAAAGTGCTACCCAAAAGTTTTAGGTACTAATAATACTGTATGTACACTTTAGGTACTAATATGTACCCTTAAGGTACCAGTATGGACTGTTTGGGTACACAGGTGTGCCTTTTGAAAAGGTAATGCCCCAGTGACAGCTTTTGTACCTTTTTTTCTGATAGTGTATAACTACACTGACATACAGCTGTACTTGTGCACAATGTTATCATTCTGGTTTTGTTCTGTATGGTTTATGTCACGACTGTCTTGCCTCCTCTCACCTCTAAGCGTCGCCCAGGAGACAGATAATTCTGATATTGCCTTTGTTTTGACAGTGTGTCACCTCTTGTAAGTGATTTTTGTTGTACACGTTCTGTCATCACACTTTCTCATCAGCCACTGGGTTATTTTTTATTTGATGAAAATGTCACATTGATGGCAAAGTTGAAAAGAGCAGACAACTTGTAAAAAAAGTTTTTAGATGAAATCAAAAAGTAAAAATTTGACAACTGCACAGGTAGTTTTTGGTTTGTGACATTGGCAAATAATAATGTGGTTTTCAAACATTACAACACACTGGGGAACTTGAATTTTGTGCATGAGGTCAGCTTTGGTTTTAGAGTTTCGTAAATAGCTTACTAAGCAATTTTTTCTTTGTGGCCCATAGATCTGAACATTATAGGATAAAAACAGACTTAATCCAACACAAATGTGCATGCAAAGCTAACATATGTGATATTTTCGCATAGTTTCTCTTTAAACATTCAAATCAAAATATTTTCAGATATAATTACTCAGGATATAATTAATCAGGAAACATTTTCAGTCATAGTTATGGAGATGGCTGTAATAATAATCATATCAAATTGAGCATATGTAATAATAAGGAGAAATTGAGTTCAGGCAAAACACATCAGTCCTGCTGATGTCAGTGAGCTCATAATCCTTCATTCCACAATATAAAAACAAACAGTACATTTGTGTTTTGCAGCTTTTCCCATACATCACATGAATTAGGCGAACTGTAGGAAAACACAGTCCTGTCTTTCTCTCATTTACTCAATTAACAAATGTCATGCAGTAATGAATGGTTTGCATTTGAAATCCATTATCTAGTTTACTGACTCTGAAATAAATACTATTAGACAAGGTCGTAGCACTTAAATGCCACACTGTTTTGCTCTGAGCTACCACACAGAAACACTTGAGAAAAATATAGTAATACTGTGGCACATGGTACATGGTCTTTGAAGAGAAAGATTTGACTCTGAATCATAAAAACAAGTCCTTTTTAATACTAAGAATGTTTGACATCAACATGTCAAACATTAGCATATTGCCCGCCCATTTGTTGCTCTTTTCACATTGGTCTGAATGAAAATGCTAATTTATTCTTTGCCACCTGGTGCCACTTTTGGAGCAATAAAAATAATGGTTTCCCCGGTAACGCTGTAAACAAAGCAGCACTGTGCTCACAAATGCTGCTTTATCAGGCATTACAGGCATTGAAGGGGTTTGGAAAAATTAATCACTGAATGAATCGTTCGCGAGTCATTAAGCAATTAAGGTAAAAATAAATGCATATAGACAATGTAAGTGTTTTTTGACCTTGCATGCATGTCGACCTGTTGTTGGGGACTTATGAACCTTTCATTACCCATAATAGGGGCACTTTAATGAAAAAGAGATGGGATTAACTCTTTCCCTGTCAATAACAGTGTTTCCATGTTTTCACATCTTCTAAAATAGTACAGAATCGCAAGATCAAAACACAGGTGAAGAAGAAGCAAAAACAAGTGGAAGTGTATGTAAGCAGAGGCATATGTAAAAATGATCATCAAATTAAACAGCACATAAATCAAAACTGACCAATGCTGCTGAATGAAATATCAACCAAGGAATTGGTACAGGACTGTGAAAGCTTTGGGGGTGTTAATGAAAGCAATCTACTCTATCTAGATTTTGATTATTGTTCTGAAGCTTATTGTCAATGTGTCAAAAATAGCAGAGAATCATTGGTAAATATTACACTACCATATTACACTATTACCCTACCCTAATATTACATGACCCTACCTTCCCATTTTTATAGTGCTATTAAGATCAAAGATAAACAACTGGAATGGAAATGGAATTCAATAGATTGTTTTCTAAATCAAAGTGAAAATATTTCCAGAGAAATGTGTGTAGATAAACACAGAATGTCATTTCGTTTTGGGAGTGTGTTGATGTGAGGCTAACAGGGTCTAATTTGAGTGCAAATAGGTGACGTGTTAGTGTATTGGTGCGTTCTCACCTGTGTGCAAA
This sequence comes from Carassius auratus, assembly GCF_003368295.1. Lineage (NCBI taxonomy): Eukaryota > Metazoa > Chordata > Actinopteri > Cypriniformes > Cyprinidae > Carassius > Carassius auratus. The sequence continues at coordinate 5,779,592 of NC_039259.1, read as the reverse complement.
GTCTGCCATCTGCTCCTCAGCTGTCCAGATGACTGGAAGCTGTCTGATTATAAGTAAAGCTCGTCTTGACTTGCTGCCAGTGAAGGATGAAGTGAACATCAAAGCTTAAGCCAGACTGTGTCCAAGCAGGGCTTAGATCTGTCTCTCTATGCTTACCAGTGCTCCAGGGTTCTTTGACTAATATGAAATGCAGAGACAAGGCCAGCCCATCATACAGGCAGCCACCTAGGGCCCTGACATATCTGGGGGGCACCACAAGATGGTCCATAATAAATGAGCAGATCATTACTTCTGACACAAAGATCTTCTTGTTATAAAATGTATACTGCTGGGCCTCATCTAGGGCCCCACAAAATACTGGTAGCAACTCCAAAATGCAATCTCTTCATAAAGTGTATGGAGAGAATTGTAACTATGTATATATACACTCTAAAAAATAATGGTTCTTCAGCGGTTCTTCAGGGGTTCTTTGTGGTGGATATGGTGCTATATAGCACCACTACCATTTAAAGAACCTGTTAAGCCCAGTTTGGTTCTTCAGCGGTTCTTCAGCGGTTCTTTGCGGTGGATATGGTGCTATATGGCACCACTGCCATGCAAATAACCTGTTAAGCCCCTAATTCTTAGTGATATTAGTTCTCTTATATCCTAAGTGTCTTAGCTTTAGTTGGTGATAGGATTAGAAAAATTACATTAAAATACTGTGATTTTCCTGAACACAAGGCACATATCAAAGGCCTCCACACAAGACTTTTTGACCACAGAAATTTTTTTGGTATGGATGTGAAGTCAGATATATACCGAAATTATGTCACAAACTTCAATAAAAACGTATATTCATATTCATCAATGCTTTTTGTTTGTGTAGGTATAGGCCTCAAATAATTAGCCTAAAATAAGTGAGAAGTTATGTTTAAAAACGTGTTTCAATTTCTACTTACAAAATGTGAAAATGTGTCAAGAATTTTTTAAGTTCAATAAAAAAAACTATATATTTTTTTTCCATAAATATATGTTATATATATAAAACATTTAAATTAAATTAACAAATATATTATATAATATATTATATATTTTTTTATTATATATATATATATATATATATATATATATATATATATATATATATATATATATATATATATATATATAACATTTAAATTAAATTAACAAATATATTGTATGCGCCGAATAGCGTGCACTGTGCAGTTCAGGTGCACGTGAGCGAGGGCGAGCGCCGCATTCCTCAAAGAACACTCTAGAAAAACCGTTGGACTCGACGTCAATCAAAACCAGGACGACGACGACGAACACATTTCTAAAAAGAGACGGAAGATATCTTTCGAGGTGAGTGTCATAGCGCATACTGCGAGTGAAATATACAATAAACGTTAAGTTACTTGTCAGGGGAAACTTTTCATTGTATTTTGCAAAAGTTTTACCGTGTTTTGTGACATTAATGCTAAGATTAGTATCAGTCTACTGTTAGTTGACTGAGGAGCCTGACCAACCGTGTTGGCTAATAAATATGTTGTTTCACAAACACTGAACTGTATGTTAAGTTAAGTAACTTAAGTGTAAGTTAACTGGGGTCGTTCTTTTCTTGACTTTCTCCAGATATAAAGTTATAACACTACCGTTTAATATCTTTTCAAATCACTAATAGCGAAAAGTGGCGGGCTGTATCGCTAGCTGCATCGTTACCATGGATACTGTGTTGTCTTGTAACGTTAGTGTCTCGCCTGATAGTGTAGAGTCCATTTAAAGGATTAAGTTTAGTTCACCTCAAAATGAAAATGTCCTGATAATTTACTAACCCCTATGTCATTCAAGATATCCATGTCTTTATTTCTTCAGTGGAAAACAAATAAAAAATTTTGAGGGATACACATTCAGACTTTATTGGCAACCAACTATCAAAATGTTCAAATAAGGTTCAAATGTCTGTGTCCAATCATAAAATACTGTCAACATGCTTAAATTTTTTAATTATTAATGTTTGTCATTACTGGGCTGCTGTAGATGGGTAATAGGCTTACATTCATCCTAGTGTTTTAATTTGTTTGTTTTGTTATTTTGTGTCTTTCTTCAGGTTATGACAGACTTCACAGGTTGGACTTCTGTCCAAGTTTGCCAGTGGTTGAAAGATATTGACTTGGGGGAATTCTGTGAAACTTTTGAGGGTGAGCTTCAAGTATTCTGTGATCAATGCACCAGTGCCCTAACTGCCATGTAAGAACAGTCTCTTACAACAAATACCTCAAACACCTGCAGTATTTCCATGAGAATGAGCCACATTTCTTTGTTGTATGTGGCCACGATGGGTGCCAAAAAAGGTACAAAAGAGTAAGTTCTTTACGTGTCCATGTTTTTCGGAATCATAAAATCGTGAGAGACGCAGAGGATTCAGAGAACAATCAGGAGATTCCAGGCACCTCACCTACTTTTAATGATTTCGAGGAAACTTTTGATTCTGAAGAACCAAATATCTCTTTTTCTGAAAAAATATGTGGTTTCAGATCACTAATTGAGAGACATTTTGCATTGTTTTGTTTAAAACTTCAAGAAAAGCACATCCTCCCAAAAACTGTTCGGCATACTATTACTCATGAAGTGAAAATACTCATTGAACTTTTTAATGAACAGTCCCAGGACCTTCTTAAGTTCTGTTTAGAAGAAACAAATATCAATATTGACAATCATTCAAACTTGAAGTCCTTGGTTGAAGACAACCTTTTTGGGAAGTGTTTTGATGTTATTGCATCAGACTTTCAGTTTGAGAGATACTGTATAAGAGAGTTTGGGTTAATTGAACCAGTAGAGTATTTACTCGGATTTGACTCGACAGGAAGAAAAGAGACTTTCCAGTATATTCCCATTTTGGAAGTTTTAAAAAATATTCTGAAAAGAGATGATGTTTTTCCTTATGTTTTGGAAGACACAGTTTTTGATGGTGAAACACTTAAAGACTTCACAGATGGATTAATTTTTCAGCAGCACGCCTTTTTTGATGGATCTGAGACACAGCTGAGGCTCCAGTTATATACTGATGAATTTGAAATTGTAAATTGTTTAGGATCCAAAAGGCAGATCCACAAAATTTTAAGTGTCTACTTTGTTCTTGGAAATATTCCTCTGAAGTATCGTTCCAGTCTTCAAAATATACATGTGGCTGTACTTGTCAGAAACCGATTGCTTCAGAAGTATAGTTACGAGCAAATTTTGGATCCTCTTCTTCGTGACCTTTGTGAACTTCAGTGCCGTGGTGTATCAGTTGACATTGATGACAAGTCCTGTGTTTTCAAAGGCTCCGTGATTTCCATTTGTGCTGACAATTTATCAGCCCATTCCTTGGCTGGTTTCAATACTTGCTTTAGTCAAGGACGGATCTGTCGTTTCTGTCTATGTCACCACCGTGACATTGGTAACAAAACTGAGGAAAGTGAGTGTATTCTCCGGACTCCTGACACACACTGTAGACATTTACAAGTGCCAGATGGTAAAACTTTGTATGGTGTTACTGGACGCTGCCCTTTTGATAAACTGCCTCATTTTGAGGTTACTGAATCCTTTCCGCCTGACTTGATGCATGATATTCTTGAAGGTGTCATCCCACAGGTTCTGAAATTAGTCTTGCTAAATCTTACCCGTGAAAGGCTGGTAACAGTGCAACAGTTTAATGACCAGCTACAACAGTTCCCCTTTGGACAAAATGATATAACTCACAGGCCTGTTTTGCTGAAGCCATCTGCTCTGCAGCAAGGTGCCATCCCAGGAAAAGCTGTTGAAAAACTGACCCTTTTCCGACTCTTACCTTTTTTAATTGGAAGCTCCATCCCTCAGGACAACACTTACTGGGCTCTTTATTTGCTATTTAGATCTATATGTGACATAGTACTGGCACCTGTGATCAAAACAAGTTGGTTGAGTCCATTGTCTGCTCTCATCACAGAATTTCTGAAGAATTTTCAGAAGCTTTTCCCTGACAAATTCACTCCAAAGATTCACTTTCTGGTTCACTATCCTCGATTAATCAAACAACATGGTCCACTGAGAGCACATTGGTGTCTCAGGTATGAGGCCAAACACCTGTACTTTAAACGCCTTTCATCAATTGTAAACAATTACCAGAATATTGCAAAGACTTTGGCAAAGCGCTATCAAATGCGCCAGTGTTGGGAAGCACAATCAACTGGACACCATGTCTCGGAAGATGTCCCGTACTCTTTAATAGAGATACGTTTGAATGCACTACCCTCTCAGCTTAGAGAGATTATTGCAGAGGACTCTGCTGAACTGAATGATACACTCTGGAAAACCAAACAAGTGATATATGACAGAGTCAAATACACCACTGGAGACTTCTTGATCCTTGACCTTGTGCATGCTGAGGAAATCCCAGTTTTTTTGAAAGTTCTACATATTGTTAAGTACCACAGTCAGTGGAAATTGTGCGGAAGACTCTACCAAACTTGGTGCTTCTCTGAGCATCTGCATGCCTATGGTGTCCGATCAACAACTCAGTGGGTGGCCATTACACCTGGGGAGGAAACTGACTTCCATGCCCTTGACGCATACACAGATCAAGAGGACAACCTGTTCATCACACTGCTTCATCGCCCTGTGAGATATACTAAGTTATTTGTAATTTCAACTTGATTTAAATTTAGGCTAATGATTTGTTGGATTTCAGTGATGAACAGAATCAGAATCTTGTTGTTAGCGATGCAATGTGCTAGTCAAGCTTTAATTTGTGATTAACCAATACCACTCAACCTATACCATGATATTTTTCCAATGGTCTCCTGAAAGGAGAGTTGCAAGGTTATAAATTTGATAAGCTACAACATGTTTCATTTAGCTTTGATTGCAGCAATTGATCAACAGAATACACATTTTTCACAAGATTTTGTCACTTCCTGGAATGTAGCAAGGCAAGGTCTAATTGGTAAATTCATAACAATGCTTGCTATTTATTGAACCTCTCCTTCTTAATTAAATGCTTTTTTGATTCTAGAACATGAGATAGATGGAGCCACTCTTGCTGTTATCTCAGAGAGGATGTCTGAGAGGCTCTTTCCGGTCATTCGCAAACAGAGTCTGTTTCTGACCCAGTTGGAGAAACTTAAAAGCACACCAATGAGCAGGTAATCAGAATGGTATCCCATACGCCAAAACACAATCACTGTGCCCACTCTTTTACATTGATGTTCATGGTAGGTGCGCCGTATATTTTCCTGCTTTTTTGTCCTTTACCAATCACACCTATGAATTTGATAAGTCTCTTATTGAATTTCCCTTTTCTTGCTCAAATTTTATTTCTCTGTAGAGAGAACCCTCCAAGAAACATTGATAACTCCAGCCAAGCACAGTCCGGTCCAGATACCTCTTTAGTTTTTCCAACAGTGCTGAGGATGGCCATAGACAGAAGAGATTCTGATCTGAAGAGTGCAAGTAAAACAAAACTACGGAGTCTACTGATCCAGTCTCTTTTTGACCACCTCAGTAAGAAAACAATGTAAGTTGCTACTACTTGTGCCTTTCTAGCTTGATAAATGCTTGATTAATTGCACTGCAACAAATACAATATCAATACACGATTCTTGCCAGACGTACATAAGGGTTATATGTAACAAATAGTAGAAATCTCCTGTTGTTGTTGTTGTTTTTTTCTTGGTTGCCTGGTTGCGCATATTTAGTGTGAAAAAAAGTGAACGTACAGGCCATACTATGTGTCATGTTTTAACCAACATTGTAAACATAATCATAGATGACGCCACAGGTTTTTATTTAAAAGAAAGAAAGTTGCCTGTCTATGTATCTAGGCCTAGGCAATTTATATTCTCAATACTTATTAAATTAAAATTAATATTACTTTATTGGATTTGTACTAGTTACTTGAATGCAATAACTTAATCGATCAGACTAAATTTGACATGGTCGAACCTGTTACGGCAAGCAATAATATTTTTAAGGATGGCCTAAATGCAAATTGAGGAAATGAGGAAACTATCCAGACACAGGTGGATGAAGGTTAACTAATCAGTGACTAATGAGAACAGGTACAGACTAGACAGAGCATATTTGTGACAATGTTCCCTTACCTTAGAATTCTCAGTGTGTAGTTGCTATGGCTGGTATAGTTACTAACAACTAGTATGCTTTTCTCCTTCTAATGTTAGGTACCCAACTCATCTTCAATACATTGAGCTTCTGTCAAATGTGATAATGGATTACCCATATCTAAGGGAAAGTATTGGGTCTGGATATGTAAGTTTTCAATTGTATGTAATGTTCTTCAAAATGAGTTCATAGTTTTTTCAAATGAATAATAATAATTAGAAATGAATTATTGGGGATACCAGTTTTTTTGTCAAGAATACACTTTCTAGTAGGTCCATTTGGTATTTTATTTCATGGCAGTAAACTGTTTTATGAGGAAGAAAGCTCTGTATTTTCATGATGCGTTTAGGAAATTCTAAAAGGCTTTTAAATTTATAAGTCAAACTCTTCAAGAACATACTGCAAGTATGCATATACCCAAAATGCACCTGGTCAAAAAATTGTGTATACAACAAAATAAACTTGCTCCATAGGTTTTTGCAATGAGGCTGACTGTTAGCATGAAGGTAAATGTTTCATTAAAAACTACAATCTCTTGTTGTTTCAAGGATGCCCTGCTTGAATCACTCAGAAATAAGTTTAAGAAGGAAAGGCAGCCTCTTGTTGCCAACAATGAAATACAGCGACTGAAAGAGAGATGGGCAAGAAGGAAGCGACCTCTTCAGACAGCGGAAGCTTATCCAAGTACCATGGTAAAAATCTTGAATTTGGCAGTAAACTTTGTATAATTGCAATTTCTGCGATAATCCATGGACATCATCGTCATTTTAAAGGATTAAAAATGGCAAGGCCTGCAAAATATCTGTTCAAATCCTGTCTTCATATTTTCAGCCCTTGAAATTAATTCAGTTTTACAGTATGAACATCACATGAAATATGAAAAGCAATATTATATGGAAATCAATATTTGGACATAATGAAAAGTATTATTCAATGGCATTATCTATACTTAAAACAGTGATACATTTTGAAAAATTAAACTTGTGATTTGCTTATACCTGATCCTTCTGCTATTACGAAAACATTTGGCTGTTTATAGCATTATCTCTTTTAATGTGAAAAAAACACTAAATAATAATTTTAACGATGTATTGCCATAAAAAAATTATTCATACCCACCTATTAAATTAACTTTTTTTGCATTCAGTCCTTATTTAAACATAACGTGCATCTTAAAGGCCATACTTTCACTGATTGCTTTATTATTAAGAAACTTGGCATTGTGCTGCATCCTTTTTCCAGACTCCAATACTCTCCAGGAGGACAATCATTTTGGCCTTCAAAAACCCTGATAAATGTTATTTTCCAAAATGGGAAGCTAATAGTATAATAAGATGCATCTTATGTTCTACTAAAGAAATGATTGTATTGTGTATATAGTGTAATTTGTGACTACAGGCCAATGTCATGCCAAAATTTACAGTTAACTCGAACCTGGTTCCAACGAGTTGATTGGTCACTGTACATTTCAACTGAGAATATTTTGGCTTTTTTGTAGTTATAAATAAGTCTATGCAGAATGACCATTGGTCCTTTTCCCCTCATATTTTTAAAGTCGCTGCTCCCAATGTTGTAGTTTGAGAGTTTGTAACAATTTAACTACCCCAATAGGTTGATGCAGGAGAAGATGAAAGAAGCATCAGGGAACATCTCCGAGTAATAAAGGAGGAAACCGAGAAGCTTAGACCAAACTTGGAGCTTCTTAAAGAAAGGATGGCGCTGATAAAAATCTACCGGAGACACTTTGTGTCTAACCACAGCACGGAGGAGATTATCTCTAAATTTCCATGTTTCAGACTGGCCAAAATGGTAAGTACAGTAGTGTATTAATTTCCTCCATAGTTATAACTTATGACTAACAAGTTATGACTGTCTTTTCTACTTTGCCTTCATCTTAACATAAGCTCCTTTGGGATCTGAGAGACCGTACCAACGTTGATGTGGACCAACAGATTCTCTCTCAGCTCTCGGTAATGGCACCTAAAATCCTTCAAGTTTCACGGAGTCCCCTGATGGAGAAGTTCAGGTGTGTGGTTGATGACTGTGAAGATGGCAGACTGAAAAAAGGTAATTAAATCTGCACTGCTTAGATTTTCTGTGTATTACTGTCTGACACCCATATCTGCCTGAGATCATACGTTCCTGCATGTATCTGTCTTGTGTAATAATAAAGACTAATTTCTAGTTTATTAAAGGTAGTAATAATTACTGTCTTGGTAACTAATTGAAAAACAAAGAAAACTAGATAAAAGCATCCACCCATGTTATGTTAACCTAATTCTTGTTTTATTTAAAGGACTACAGTTGGAAGCAGCTATTCTGCTCTTGCCTGCACTGTTTAAGGAGGACCCGGGGTTGCTGTTTGAAGTTGAGGTGAGGCATGAACAACAGTTGACTGAGTGTAAAGCAAGTCTAATGAAAGCACTACAATTATTGCTCATTTTGCTGTGCAAATGACTTCAATGCAAACATTAGTTTTTGTTTGCTGGTCTACACAAACTATGCTGTCAAAGTTAAGAGAAAATTACATTAATTTTCAGTTAATGGCCAAAAGTATGAGCAGTTGTATGACAGGAGTTAAAATTAATTATAAAACTGATAGTTCCGGTCCTTGATTCTGATTGGTTAAGCGTTGTAAATTACTCAACAAACATATACCTGTGACTTAATTACTTTAAAGGTACATTGTGTAGTTTAAGTGTATTATTAGCTAAAATCAATGTCTTTATAATTATAAAACGGTTAGTTCCAATCCTTGATTCTGATTGGTCAATAGCTGTGTTTTATTGCACGATAAAACGGCTATGAACACTTCAACCAATGGTTCTCTATATTACTACAACACCCATAGCAACCACTCTTGGCAACCTAAACACATGTTTGTGTCACGCTGTCTAGTCTCTGTTTCCCTGGGTGTCCACTAGTGGGCTCACTTCCCCTTAGGCACTTCACCGTAGGCACTAGAAATCCTCTAGTCTGGTCCTGTCTTCACAGTAATTGCACTCCTGTTAATTGCACCAGGTGCAGAAACTCTAGTGTCATTAGTCTCCCTATATATTCCAGTCTTTTCCTGTTGTTTGTACGGAGTCCTTACCCTTCGTGTGTCCAGCATTCTCGTCCCCCGAGATTCTTCCTGTCTGCTCGTCCTCTGAGTCCTCTCATATTCCGAGTCCCTTTTCCTGTCCCTTTCCTTTGTTTGTTTTGTTTGGACTGTCTTTTTGGTTTTGACTTTGGCTGTATTTGACAAAAGATTTGGATTACCTTTTTATTAAAATACCTGCAATTGGATCTCTCGCTATCCCTGTGTCTCTCTGGGTACACGATCGTCACAGAAGGACTCCATCAAACAGATCTAGCGGTATGTCCTTTCATGTCTCCTCTCCAGCCAGTATGGTGGAACGGAGGGCGAAATACATTAAGTTAACCACCTTCTGCCAAGAGGGCAATGATGTGGGTGCCATGGCGCTGGTGTTCTGGTCCCTGGCCGAGGGCATGGGGTACAATGACACGGCCCTTAAAGGGGGGGTGAAATGCTCATTTTCACTCAATCTCCTGTTAATCTTGAGTACCTATAGAGTAGTACTCCATCCTTCATATCTCCAAAAAGTCTTTAGTTTTATTATATTTATAAGAGAAAGATAGTCGTACCGTTTTTTCCGGAGAAAGATAGTCATACCGTTTTTTTTTTTTCTGAAAAACACGAGCGGCTGGAGGCGTGAAGTGTGGGCGGAGCTAAAGAATCACGAGCGCGAGTAGGCTTTTGCGTTGAGAGCGTCTGGAAACTGACATTACCGTGAGGAAAAAAACATCATCCAAAACAAACCATGGCTAACAGTCAGATTCAGCCGTATATTTATGATCCAGAATCAGATCAGATCAGACTATATTACAGCAGGACGTATGTGGTATGTATTGAAACTGTATATATCTTAGCGATTTTTGGAAAATGACTAAGTTCCACTTTTTGTCGTCTTTCTTTTTTTTTCTTTAAATGTGGGAAGTGCAGTTTGATGCCAACATCGCATGTTGTTTACTTGATGTGCTTACGCCCCGATAGTTAAGTTAATAACACAGAGATATTTGAAGCAGTTTTACTCACCGCCTGCGGTTCCAACACATGATCGTGACCCTTTTTCGTTTGGACTGCATCATCCTTAAGAAATAAACGATGTGCAAATCCGGCGTCAAACTGGGCCTTGTTTGTAAAACAAGCATCTTCGAAATGCAGGGAAAAACACAAACACTTGCACAACTCCGTTGATGCTCTGTAAAAATAAACTCCATCCACTGGTAATCTGTGCGGGGTTGTCTTGCCCTGGCAACCAAAAACACACTTCTTTTGTGACATTTCGCTCTCTCGCTCTGGTCAGTGAATATCTCTGCTCTGCTCTATGGGCGCGCGCGCTCTTCCGGGAGAAGTGGCCTTAGGACCCATATAAGGAAATTCCGCTCCATCTAACGTCCCACAGACCCATACTCGAAAAAAACTTTCCGAAACTTATGACAAACCGGTTGTTTATGTTGTTTAACATGGGAATCCAACTCTTTAACAGTGTAAAAAACTCTGTATGCATGAAATAGCATTTCACCCCCCCTTTAAGGACTATTGTAATACTGGACTGGATGACTCGGTTCCTCAGAAGGAACTGGATCAATTGGACACATTCGGGTTCTGGGAGTTTGTGTGCTACTTGCAGCATCGGCGTCCGTGGGATGCCCCAGCCACTCCTGTCTCTTCCGGTAGGATGGCCGCCAGCCCAGCGCCACTGCCAAAGATGGCCGCCAGCCCAGCGTCACAGCACAAGGTGGCCGCCAGCCCAGCACCATGATGCAAGATGGCCGCTGGCCCAGTGCCACTGTCCAAGATGGCTGCCGGCCCAGCGCCACTGACCAAAATGGCCGCCGGTCCAGCGCCACGGCCCAAGATGGCTGCCGGTCCAGAGTTATGGCACAAGATGGCTGCTTATCTATCGCCTCTGTACCTGATAACAGCCACAATTGACCCTCCAGAGTCAAGTCAGGTTCCTGTTGACCTTCCAGAGTCGAGTCAGGTCCTTGTGGACCGACAAGAGTCAGGGTTAATCACCGTCGACCTTCCAGAGTCAGGGCTAGTTCCTGTTGACCTTCCAGAGTCGAGTCAGATGCCCGTTGAATTTCCAGAGTTGAGTCAGGTTCCGATTGACCCTCATAAGTCGAGTCAGATGCTCGTGGACCCTCCAGAGTCGAGTCAGGTGCTCGTGGACCCTCCAGAGTCAGGGTTAGTCACCATAGACCTTCCAGAGTCAGGGCTAGTGACCATCGACTTTCCAGAGTCAGGGTCAGTCACTGTCAACCTTTCAGAGTCAGGGTTAGTTCGTGTTGACCTTCCAGAGTCGAGCCAGGGACTCGTGGACCCTCCAGAGTCGAGGCAGGTGCTCGTGGACCCTCCAGGTCAGGGTTAGTCACCATTGACCTTCCAGAGTAAGGGTTAGTCCCCTTTGACCTTCCAGAATCAGGGCTAGTCACCGTTGACCTTCCAGAGTCAGGGCTAGTTACCGTGGACCTTCCAGAGTCAAGGCTAGTCACCGTTGATCTTCAAGGACAGAGTCAAGTCACCGGTGACCTTCAAGGACAGAGTCAAGTCACCAGGGACCTTCAAGGACAGAGTCAAGTCACCGGTGACCTTCAAGGACAGAGTCAAGTCACCAGTGACCTTCAAGAACAGAGTCAAGTCACCAGGGTTCTTCATGGGAGAATTCAAGTCACCACTGATCTTCATGAACAAAGGCAAGTCACCATTGATCTTCATGAACAAATACAAGTCACCAATGATCTTCATGAACAAATGCAAGTCACCAATAATCTTCATGAGCAAAGTCAAGTCGGCACCGATCTTCTGGAATCCAGTATAAACACCATGGGATTATCAGAGTCTCGTCACTTCTCTATGGAACTACCAGAGCCTCTTCACGTCTCTGATGAACTACCAGAACCGTTCCACGTCTCTGCTGAACTACCAGAATCTCTCCTCGCCTCTGCGGAACTTCCAGAGACTCGTCATGTCTCAGTCAAACTCTCTGAGCACCCGACTGTTCCTGTTGTGGCCACGGAGGCTACCCTTAACATGCTCATGTTCTATGTTTCAGACTTGCCCAACCAGACTTGTCCTCCTGTTGGTTCGGCCGCACGGATGTGGTGGTCTTCTGCTCCGCCCTGGGGGCTTTCTGCCTCGACCACAAGGATGTGGTGGTCTTCTGCTCTGCCGTGGGGGGCATCTTGTTCAACCACACGGACGTGGTGGTCTTCTGTTCCGCCCTGGGGGGCTTCCACCCTGACCACACGGTTGTGGTGGTCTTCTGCTCCGCCCTGGGGGGCGTCTGGTTCGGCCGCACGGTTGTGGTGGTCTTCTGCTCCACCCTGGGGGACTCCGATCTCGACCATACGGATGTGGTGGTCTTCTGCTCTGCCCTGGGGGGCACCCGTTCTGACCACACGGTTGTGGTGGTCTTCTGCTCCGCCCTGGGGGGCTTCCGTCCAGACCACACGGTTATGGTGGTCTTCTGCTCCGCCCTGGGGGGCTTCCGCCCTGACTACATGGTTGTGGTGGTCTTCTGTTCCTCCCTGGTGGGCGTCACGTGATGTCCTTCTTGGACTTTTTGTGTTTTTTTTTGTTTTGTTCTCCTGTCTGTGTCTTTCTGTTTCCTCCTATGGACCTGGCCCTCCGTCCCTCCCCCTGATCCTCCGCCGGTCCACCACCCTCCAGGACTCCTTGTTTTGTGTTGCACTTCTCTTGTCTCTGTTTCCCCATTTTACTTGGTCGTCTTGTCTCTGTTTCCCCATTCTACCTGGTCCTCTTGTCTCTGTTTTACCATTTTATCTGGCCCTCCGTCCCTCCCCCTGATCCTCCACCGCTCCACCTCCCTCCTGGTCTCTTTGTGTCTTTCGTTTTCCCTTGGACACAACACAACTGCGTTGCGACAGGTTTAGTCTGTCTAGTGCCTATACAGGACATTTGAACTCTGTGTCAGTACCTCACAGACCAGACGGGGATTTATCATGTCGTGTTGTGCTGCATCCAGTGTAGCATCACTGATTATAATGAGTATTTTGTCACGCTGCGTCACTCGCGTCCGTTAGACAGGGTGTATAGCCTAAATAAGAAAGTTAAATACACCCTGTCTAACGGACGCGAGCGACGCAGCGCGACAAAATACTCATTATAAGCATTATTTCTTTGATATTTATTTTAGTGTTTTGCAGGCGGCGTTCACTGACAGAGTGCTCAAATAAACACGAACTGACGAGTTAAATAGGATGTGTTAGATGAGTGATTTCTAGACGTGCATACATATAAATATATCCTGTATATAGGCCTAATATAGCCTATATAAATAATATTACATGCATGCACAGTTTAAGTCAGCTTTAATCACCTTTTTTGGTAATTCCATGAACACTGCTTGCATAGTTTATTTCGCAGTTTGATATGAAAGGATACGCACAAAGGAAGCGCGCACCGTCTTTGAGCACAGGACCGTCTGCGTTCGCTTAACTTGCACCTGATAATAAAGTGAAGTGGAGCGCGTGTCTGAAACGTTTCCTGTTCAGTCATTCTGACTGCGAATGAATAAATTCACTTCTTGTCATGAGAAAAAGTGACAGAAGCAGCAGTTGTGAGTGGATGGCCATCCCTGCCACCGTCGTAATATAATTTGAATAAGTTAAACTGGAAAAAAATGATCGCTTTCGTTAATGAGCAAATTTTGACACTAATGTTTTATATGTTTTATATATATATATATATATATATTTATATTTATTATTATTATTTTTTTTTTAAACACCGCGCCACCGGCGGTTGTTGGTCCATGACCACCGCGGTGGTAAAAATCAGCCACCGTCACAGCCCTAGTGGAGTATTGTGAAAGATCGAGAAAGTGAGTGTACTTGCATTTACAGTAGACATGTAGACATGTATTCAGGAGAGTCCTATATTCGTAATAAAATAATCCGTTTGAATGTCTGCTGCGATTACCTTGTCCTTTTAACACAACGTTAAGGGGTTTTCTCATGCCTATAGTCATGTCAGTTGCATCTTCCTTCCTCGTGATAACAAGTTTGACTCAGAGCCTTCCAATATAAACGTCCTTCTCTACCGATTCCAGATGACTCACTCATAAAGACAGTCTTTGCCTCCATCTTTTGGCAAAATAATATATGTAACTTCTGTTGCTGTTTACGGCTGGACAGGGACTTTTTTTTTTTTTCAGCAGAAGGAATGCTTTTAGTGATTCTACTTCATGAAAGTTGAATAGATACACATTTTTCGCCTTTAATATTGGTATTGTGTGGCAACCGTTTTATAAAAGCAATAAGGTACTCGAGGCAAGTGCTGTTTTGTGATTCCTACACAGTGTACCTAATAATATTACTGCGCAAGTGCTGTTTGTCACGGTCTTTGCTGCTGCATATGTTGCTTAGTAACCTCTTTAAAACCACATTGCTTGGCAGATGAATAAATGTGTAATTTTTTTGTTGCTGGATTTTATTTTGTGAATAAAATATTAAAATATTTTTATGGAGTAAGTTTTATAAATGCAATAAGTTCTTTGAATCCATGTTTTACATTGGATGTAGAACAGCAAGGGGGTTTTAGGCACTCCGCTCCTTAAATTCACAAAAACAACTGCTTCAATGGGCTTACTGTTTTATTCAACTATTTAAGGTTTGCCTTTCAAATAAATGAAGATGGTTAATGCTATTATCCCTTCTCCCCCAGGGCCATGCTCAGACCTGCCCTCCTGACACACCAACACCTAAAATGGTGCTCAAAGGCTGCAGGGAGGGTAATCCCATGCAATACGACCACATTGTCGTCATGTTGGATGGCCAGTCCATTACTGAGGAGAGTGAGGACATCTCAATGGCACTGGGCCTCATCCTTTGCACATATTTTCTGTTTGGGATCCAATATCCTAAAGGACTGAAAAAGACACTGACCTTCCTGGAGTGCATTGTCTTAAAAATGAAGGATGCAGCCGGACTTCCCGTCACAATTAAAAGAGTGTACAGCTCAATCTGTGCATAGAGTCTCTCTGTCTCTCTCTCATATTCCATTTTCTATTTTTTCAGCCAGTGTTGTTAGTTAAAAAGCACTGATTATATTTGCAACTAAAATAAATGAATTAAACTGTTAAAAGTGTAATGTATTTTCTTTATCAGTAAGCTTTTAGTACAGGGTTTTGAATCTTTCAATCCATGATTTGGTATAAAATCGTCATTTAGAAGCATATTGACTCAAACATTGAAGTATAATGATATGATAATGGCCTACTACCTAAAAAAAAGTTTCTATAAAGCACTATTTGACAAATGTGCTGTGAAGCTTAAGTGCCATTAATGCCAAAAGAGGTTCCCCTATAACGACCCAAAGAACCAATGTGGAGCGCCATTTTTGTTGAAGAAATTGTAAACAATCAAGGTGCTTTATGGCACCTCTTATGGTTCTACATAGCACCATTTGACAAAGGTGCTGTATAGCACCTTTAAAGATAAGTGCTATATGGCACTTAAAGTGGTTCCCCTATGATTACGAGCCAAAGAACCACTTTTAGTGCTATTTAGCACCTTTTCTTTTTAGAGTGTATATGTTCATAAGCCATTGTGTATTAGCTGATATACACACACGTATGCCTTTATATCAGCTGTATTCTGTATTAATACAGTGAGTTCCTTGTCAGATTTACAAAACTTACCATCAGGGAACTTCTGTTTGTTACAAAATGTTTGTTTTTTCTTTCTCGTAAATATTATTAATACAATCGAACATTCATTCATATTAATCCATTTTTTTTTTTTTTTTTTTTTTTTTTTTTCATATTGCTGTTCATAATCTGTATTAAAATGGTTTTACCTAGATAAATGGGTTTCTGTCTAAGAACACCCAAAAAGTTATTATCATGTAACTTCCACACCTCGCAGTGAATTGTAAGTCAAATTAGATGAAAGATCACATGAGAGTGTTTTAAATAAAACTGCAGACATTGCATTCACCATTCTGTTTCGCTAATTCAAACATCCTGTTACATCTTGTTAAACTCACATCAATTATACATGTTCCTCATAGTACACATTTCATTATTCAAAATGCATAATAAGAACCAGCAACATGTTCCCACAACTATGTCGTATTTAAGCATGTTCACAGGTTTTACATGAATGTACATCTGAAGACTGAATAAAATGTCATGAGACAAAATTATTTTTGTATTTAGTATATTTTTGTATTTAGTATTTTTTTATATAGTATAGTATATAGCATTTCTGCTACTATAATAGTGCTCCTGTATGTGCTGGGTTTGAGGAATGATATATTCTCTACAAGTGGTGCCTGTTATTGCTTCATTTACACTCATGCTCACATTTGAAAATATGTATCAGAGACACACCAAAGAAACATATTAGTCTAGTTCTGTATCTGTATTATATTGCCAAATAGCCAATGTATAGACCTTTTCAAGAGTTTGTTGTCTTTCTTATACAAAGTACTGTATGCACAAATCAAAACACAGAGAGCTTTTTAATTAATAAAAAAATACAAAAACAAATAAATATACAAAAAAAATAAATTAATAAACACTGGCACATGGCATAAACAGGAGACTGAACAAATTATATATATATATATATATATATATATATATATATATATATATATATATATATATATATATATATATATGAGGTTTGTAATGAAGTGTACTGTGTTTTTTTATTATTTTTTTTATTTTTTTATTTGTGAAACGGCAAACTTGAGCTGCATGCAAGCCTCACATTATCAAGTTAAATGCCAAGTGCTGGATGAAGTTGTGTAAAGCACCCTACACACTGGACTCTGGAGCAGTGAAAATGTTTTGTGGAGTGACAAATCACGCTTCAATTATTATTTGCCCGACTGCATTGTGCCAACTGTAAAATTTGGTGGCATATTACTGTTTTCTATGGGTTGGGCTAGGCCCCTCCAGTGAAGTGAAATTTTTATGTTTCAGCAACCAGTACCATAATATTTTGGACAATGCTATGCTTCCTACTTTGTGGGAAGAGTTTGAAAAAGGCCCTTTTCTATTTCTTTATGATTGTGCCCCATTGCACAAAGCAAGGCCCTTACAGACATGGTTGGATGAGTTTGGTGGAAGAACTTGACTGGCCCACCTCATCCCCATCGAACACCTTTGGGATGAACTGGGAAGGAGATTGTGAACCTGACCTTCTTGTCCAATATCCGTGCCTGAGCTCACAAATGCTCTACTGGATGATTGGCAAAAATTCTCACAGAAGCACTCCAAAATCTTGTGGAAAGCCTTCAAAGAGGAGTTGAAGCTGTTTGAGATGCGAAGAGGGTACCAACTGCATATTAGTATTTAGAATGTGACATCATTAAAGTCTTCATTTGTTTGTTTTAAGATTTAATCATTTACTCTAGACTAAGAATCATTCAGTCCAGGACTTAAACTCTCCCAACATGGTGAGAATTATTATGGGTTAATTAACTAAGTAAACAAAATAGCTGAAAACTGTTGTTTTCATTTGCAATGGTTAAATTATTTAATACTATGTAATTATGGTTTCTTTGATAAATTAAGTGTACAGTGTGTCAAAACTATGCTATGATGTTGGATGTTGCTTATGTGAAGCACTTCAAGAGTAATACTTCATCCTGCAACATCTCAAGACAACAAGATACTGATGTGCCAAATTAAATAAGTGTGAAAATAGAACTGTCAAATGGTCAAACAATACAACGCTATAATTATTCATGTATAGAGATAAAACAACAACAAAAGACCACAACAACAAAACAATAGAGAAAATCTTTATTTGTTCAGAGTATGTGAGCGGTGTAACACTTTAGGGACCAATTCTCACTATTACCTAGCTGCTTAAGAACATGCATATAACTAGCTTATTAGCGGTTTATTAGTACTTATAAAGCACATACAAACTTCATATTTATTTATTTTATTTTTTAAATATTATATAAAACAAAACTTTATACTTGTGTGTGGTTATAATGATTATTTTGGAAATCACCCAGCATGTTAACATAAATTTGATGTTAAACAAATAATAGTATGTGGGCATCTAGGAATTTTTAAAACATTTCAACATCTGTAAATATTTACAGATCATATATGAAAAGGTTTGTTTTAGTTTCTGCTTGTCAATATGTTAACACTGTGCCTATGAATACAAATCAGACCACATTCTATACATCAAAGTGTTGTGTTCCTGTAGCTCAATTGGTAGATTATTGCGCTATCAAACTGGGATTCAATTCCCCAGGAACACATGATAGGAAAAAAATTGATAGCCTGAATGCACTGTAAGTCGCTTAGATAAATGTGTCTGCTAAATGCATAAATTTTAATTTGATTTAATCAAAGCTTCTGGGTTTCTTCAAGCAAGAATATCGCACAGCACAATACTTAAGACAATGGAGAAACATCTCAGATGGTGACTAGCAAACGAGACTACAAAAAGCTGTTTTGCCAATCATGTTGAAAGACAGATTCATTAGGGAATTGTTTGAATTATGGAGCTCAAGGAATTCCTCATCCCCGAGACAACTTACAAATTGGGCCTTGACACTTGCTTTGGAGGGTTTTCGATTGCAGAGTGCATAAAAAAATGAAAAGCAGCCAGTCTGCCTTATCATTAGAGATTTTAATGGCGCTTATTAAACATTCCCTGAAGGGTGCACATTGTTGCAGATGTACAAGGTGTGTTGCTGAAGCATGTAATATAAGCAGAATTTCCCTCAGTGCATTTCACAACTGCCTTTTTTTATTGGAGTGATTAGCTTTCTGAATTAATTATTGTGATTAGTCATTTTCCAAAACAACACACGAGAGCTTAATTTCTAAGTCGTACCTATGCTTTTGTCATTTGATCTGGCTCTAAGATAAAATGTCACAGCTGAGGTACAATTTCAATCGGATTTCAGATTACGCAGAGCAGATTTATGAAATAAAATCTGTAAGAACTAATCCAACAATATAACTAATCAGCTTACTCTTTGCCTCGCTGCGTATGCAAAGTGGTTTGTGGTAAAGATGTTTTCAATGAAAAAGAAAAAAAAAACATGATGAAAGATAATCATTATGACAAATTCATTTATAATCTCAAATGTTATGAGATCTTTTCTTTTAAAATTCTAACGTATCAAGCTCAAATGTGTGCCTAAATAATGCAGTAGGCTGACATAAATGAGTCAGTAGGTCACTTTGATAAAATATGTACAGCGATTGGCCTGTCTTGAAGGTCATCACTGTGTGAAGCATCATATCATAAAATTAGATCTCTGACCAAAAACCACTCCATCATCACTCATGAATATTTCAGACCCCGGACATAAGTTGGCTGTCTGAAAATGTTATTTTACAACTGTTTAAAGATATGCCTCAGAAATCATAAATATTTATGCCGTTTCTCTGCCTCAGTTATCTAAAATGATTCCCGGTGTGGATGCTGTGTAGTATCACATCTCTGGGCAAAGCTTTGCCAGCAACATTACTAATTACTATAATTAATTCTCTATGTTTGGCGTCTGTTTATGTCACCTAATTAGCAGATGTGGTTCTATTCATTCATATTTCAATGGTTTGCTGTGTAATAAAAGGGTGCATTAGCTGTGCAATAGGGCTTTTTTGACCCTCTCAACCTTGAAAGACATATATATATATATATATATATATATATATATATATATATATATATATATATATATATATATATATATATATATATAATATGCAAGATTGATTCTTTTGTCTTCACCGATCCAACTTTCATCTTAAAGTTTTGAAGTTGATGAATGTATTTTGTGAACATCTTTTCTTGAGTGACTGATGAAATGTTCTGTCTTTTATTGAAAACTTCTTGGCCTGTTAATGCTGTGATAAGGGTTTCTTTGATCCACTTATCTCTTGTTCTTAACCTCAGAGAGATATATTATGGGGAAACAATGAGGGGAAGAGACTGTTTTTATGAACTATCATTATAATTGCTGGATCTGCATAAAAGAGTGAGAAAACAACTTTAAATGCGGTTGAAGTCCAGTTCACTATGTTTAATTGGACATTAATAATGTCATATTGAAGCTGCTCTCTATGAAGGTTTGGTTTTGTCCTGTCTTTTCTGAGAATATATATAAATTATAAACTAAATTATTGAAAGGGTTTGCCCTATACACATTTTTTGACTGGATATTTACTACATATTTGCTAAAAGTAAAGCTAGTGTTCAGCTGGTTTTCCCAATCTGACCAGCTAAAAAGCTTAGCTTAGGCTGTTTCAGCCTTATTATTATTATTATTATTATTATTATTATTATTATTATTATTATTATTATTATTATTATTATTATTCAGGGCAAACAGGGCAGATGTTACAATATAGAGAGATCAGAATATGTATCATAGAGATTAAGGACAGACTGTTTTGACTTGGGATATCTATCAAACACCAATAAAAGCTAAAAACAATTTCAAACTTATCACCTACAATTCCTCAGCTATCACATTTGTTTGCAGCAAAGGATGAGTTCTGAGTACAGGATCTAAAATTCAGCCAGCCTCTTTTTATTAACACACCCAAAATGAACATTATACTCAGGAATCAAAATAGCTCTTAACCAGGGCTGGGGAGTAACAAAATACATGTAATGGCGTTACATATTTAAAATACAAAATATGAGTAACTGTATTCCGTTATAATAACATTTCAAATAAGGGGCAATCTGATTACAGTTACATCTGAAAAGTATTTTAGATTTTATCTTGATGTCATTTATTAATTTAATATTTAAGTAAACAGTTTGGGGATTTTAACCAATACTGTGACTGATTATCAGTTGAAAAAAAAAAAAACTGTGCGCAGCAGCTGTTCATTTAGTGACTCCTAGTGAGTGGAGTCACTACATGCTCATCATCGCGACACAAATGTTCTCCTAGAACTCACACTTTGCATTTAGTTAAGAGATCCATACGAATCATGCAGGAATTTACAGTTTATAAAGTCAAACGATAGCTTTACATTTTTTAATCAACAGATGATTTTTTTGTGACAATCTTTTAAAACAATAATTTATTTTATTTAACGAAACCAGTGTAGGAACCAATGGTGAGGTGCAGGCTCGGAAAATCGCAAGCCTAACATCCCGGGGCCATTGTGTTTTCCAGTCGGGCTCCAGAATGCATCATCGCTCTGCCCAATGGGCTAACTTAAATAGTGATGGAAAATTCCTACATTGATTCGCGTTGTTCACTCGCTTGAAGGGGTGAAGCGGATCGTTTGCACTTTTTTTTTAAATCTTGCAGATTCAAGCTTTTTAAATCATTCACACTCATTCCAAGCACACGCTGAGAGCAGCATTTCAGACAATGTGCTTACAAAGAATTGATTCATCTTTCGTGAATCCTTGCTTCTGAATGAACACATAGACACAAAAATATCTCAAAATAATTGTGTCTGCAAGTATTCTCTCGTAAACACAGACAGTTATGTCTTAAGGGAATGCATAGAGTGGAGAAAGAAATCTCCTGTGCATTATTATATTGGATCCGTGCTGTCAGAGAGTGACATTTGCGTCTCAATAACAAAGGTAAAATCGGTCCATTTTGTTTTTAATTATTATTATTTTTTTTTTTTTCAAAAAAAGCATCATTAATAACGATTTGCTTGTGACCGTGGGAAACGAGCCCTGTCAATTTTGACTCAGCGATTCTTTTGCGACTCTTTTTCACATAAAGTTTGGTCCACTCATTAAACAAATCTATTGTATAACATGGACAACTGTGCCAGATGTTTTGTCTACTTTTATTATGTGTTTGGTGTGTCTGGATTCGTTTTGAAGCTTGGAATGCAGCATGAAACAGCACAGAATCCCATTAATTGTATTCAAATTGAATTTATATAGATTGGAATATTTAAATGAACTATTTTTTTTTTTTTTTTTTTATAGAATTGTTGTTAAAAATAAAATGCAAAGAAAACACAAATCGTATGGCTGGTAGATGTCAGAAAGCATAAAAACAAGACATCAAGTTAATATGTTCCTTTGTGTGACAAAGCTTAAGTATTTCTAAAGTATTTAGATTAAGTTACTAAAACTTTGTAATCTAACTATTTTACTGATTACGTTTTAAAGCTTGTAGTTTGTAATCTGTAGTGAAATACATTTTAAAAGTAACCTTCCCAGCCCTGCTCTTAACATATAAAGATAGCAACCAAACAAGAACAGACAACCAAGGAAACAGAGGACTATATTTACACTGGAGAACTAAGAAAGAAAGCAAGCTAACAAGCAACTCAACTACAAACAGGTGTGTGTCTTGAATCAGTAACCAATGCAACAAACAAGAAAAGACAGACGGACTGTAAGGCAAGCAAAAAACCAAACTGAAAGACAAAACAAATATAACCCCGACAATAGCAATGTGGTAGCAAGTTTTATACTTGCAAGCAATACTCACATTTTCTTCAGATAATATCAAAAATAACAGTGATTACAATATCTAATGCAAATCTTCACCTCAAAGCAGCGCACTGTAATTGTAGTTGACTTTCATCCCAATGATATATTGCACACCATTTTATAGCATAAATCATATTTTCACCTGCAGGTGTGTCCTTGATACTGTTTAATATTTTGATGACGCATTTTAGTCTTATAATGTTTCATAAGATAAAATCATCACATCGGTAAGAACATTTCCTTTTGTTTAATACTTTATAATCTATCTCAGCAACATTTTATGACTCAGATGCACCCAATTGCAACTATTAGAAGTGTTTAAAGATAAGATGAATAAATCTTGTCATTTTCTTGGCTTATCATAGCAGCAGCATATGATCAGAACATCAACATGTCATCTGACAGCTATTACCTAAATAGAATGTGTTGTGTCTGAAATGTTGTCACGAGTTACAGTGAACAAGAGCAACTGCGTCAGTGAAACACATGACAACATGGAACAGGCTACAGCTTCAGAGAGGCGAATGTGACAGTCAAAGTGACACTGATAGCAGAAGCATTATCACAAAAGTGTGAATCTCTAGATGGATAATAGTGTTGAATCCCCGAAGAGAGACAGTGGAAGAATACTGACTTTCCTTTAACTAATATGAAAAATAGCGTAGTGTGGTAAATGTTCTGCGCCATAAAAAGACATGTATTTATTTATTTTTATATATTTATTTGAGTACACTTGCTTAATTCCATTTGTGCACAATGGATCAGATCCAGTTTCAACACATCTATTAAATCAAATGTATCTTACTCGATAATGGCTGCCATAAAGCCAGTATTAGTAACAGTGTGTTCAAATGTTTCCTGGTAGTGGTGCGAGTGACCAGAATACTATAAAGTGACTTTGACCACTACAGCCACCCCGGAATACCTTTTACATGTACAAGCTCAAATTTTGTTCTGAAAATATACAAATCTAGGTTTTAAAATGAGACATACTTTGAGCCACCAAAGCACATGTTCAGACAAATGCATTTTCTGTGTCTCGCAGGTGAACAAGTGACCCAATGAGGTGGAATACTACTTTAGCGGAGTGCTGGAAGAGAAGTTACCTTGCCCCAGTTCTCCGAGAGCACAGGGAGAGACAGACATCTCTGATTGTTTGTTGCCAGTAGGGAGACGGGAAGGTCAGTAAACAAACTAGACTGCAATTCTTCTGCTGCTGTGTGTCATTCTGCCTGATGTTCAGCACACGTCAGCGCTAGAAGAGATGTTTGGATCCTCGCTTGATGTATAAGCAAGTGACTGCTGTCAGTGTAAACACTGCCATTCAAAATGCCATGCATGAAATGTCACTGAATACAGATTAAGATTTGGATTTCAGCTTCATTGAGCAGGTCTGAAATCTGCCTTTACCATTCAGAACAAAACTGTTGAATAATGATAATTGGACTAATGACTAAATCTACTTTAAACAGATTCTTTTTATATCCTCTCTGATTACTGTGTAATAGGCTGCACAATTAATAACATTTAAATCGAAATTGCATCATGGAATAGTGTGATTATTAAAGAAAAACGCCATCGTTTTTACATATTCCACTATGTTCTTCCCTCATCTTAGACATTTTGATATGTACTTTTCCCATTTGTGTATGGTGACACAAAATAAATAGTGGCAATTTCCAAAGCGGATAAAATTTTTGACTATAATGTATGGCGGAGGAGCAATTCGCAGCACTTCGACCTAAGCACAGTAATATCATCTTATAAATCATATATCATTACTACAACAAGAATATAACATTTGCTGTTTCGGTGTGATTTTATGTTCTTTTACCCCTGATATCTAAGCAACAATAATATGAGATGGTTAATGTCAAAAAATGCTAAAACTTACAAACAAACAAACAGTTGAAAAAAGGGGAATGGAATCAGAGGTTCAGCATTTTCATCCAGAATGTATTCTTGTTGTAGTAAATGTCTTGCATGAGCAACTTGATTTACAACTCCAGGCAAAAAGGTAATGAAAATAATAAGTAAATAAAGGATAAAATATATTGACTATGACGTGGCATATTATCGAACAGGTTAGCGCTAGTAGCATTAATACTCTTATGGCTGCTATTGTTGTCTAGTAAGACCCAATTTATTTGATGGATATGTGGAAGACCCTGAATATAATATATATATAAGAAGAAGAAGAAGAAGAAGACGCTGGGCAGTGCTATATGCATTGATATATATATTTTAAATGTACAAGATCTCACTCTGGGCAGTGCTATATGCTTTGATTCATGAGTTCGCCTGCCTATCTAATCCTAATGGTTAATGGCAAACAAACTTGGCTTGCTGTCGAACTGAGGCTCAGCTTGAGCACTGGGTTCAGTGGAATCTTAACTTATTTGGTTACACTTTGTTTCAGTAGTGCATTTTGGGCATTTTGTTGACCATAAGTAACTTTGCAACTACATGTCAAATTTGATCAGAGTATTAGTTGAGTATTAGTACATTCTCATGTAAGGGTTTTGGTGAACAGAAAAAGTTTACCTATACTTGCAAAAATGACTTTTTGCAATGTGTCAATATAATATCTGTTGGGAGTGAATCAATATCAATGCAAGCAAATATTAAGCAGATAGTCTGCTAATGCTAGAGTGACAGGTAGATGACGTAGTTGCAAAGTTACTTATAGTCAACAAAATGTCTAATGTGCACTATCAAAATAGTGTTCCCAACGTTTATTTATTAATTTATTATTATTTTTTATTTAACAAGAACAACGTCAACAAAATTGCTTTATTAAATGATATATGATTTATAAACTGTCTTCCTTGTGGGGCCTATAATTGGGGGATTTTTGCTGATAACAATAATTATACAATATTTTTCTGAGTGTATATTTGTGTTTGTACTTCAGCTGATTTAGGCCTGTCATGGATAAATAAGTTGACAACAAAATTAACAGTAGGTCGCTTCAAGTTCCAGTTTTAATAAATAATTAAATTAATCATTAAAGTGTCCCTATTATGCCATTTCCAATATTGCCTTTCATGCAGTGTGTAATGTAGCTGTATGTGAACATAAACGATCTGCAAAGCTGTAAAGCTGAAAGTGCACAAAAAAAACTAAGTTATTGTCTCCCAAAATAAAGAATCGACTCTGAACTGAAACAAGCCTTTAGTATTTGAATCATCACAGGGTACATTTGCATAATGCGCGCCTATGTTCTACATTGGCTGGCTGCAAACAACTTGACCCCACCCACAAACAAGTCAAACTACTGATGACTGCTTCTCTAAACTCGGGGAGTTCAATGTGGGATTCACAAAATGCTTGAAGTTGAAAGATGGATCAGTATCCTGTTTATTTAGACCATCTGCTCCACTGAATCACAACCTATGATCAATAATAGATGTTTATATTTTCTATAGAACGTTCAAAATACACAACTACTGAAATAGGTGTATAATTTCTGACACTCAGTGTACGCCATAGGCCAATCACAACAGACTAGGCCATCTGAACAGTCAGAGCAGAGCAAGCTCACGGAAAGGAAGGGTTTAGAGCAGGAGTGTCAAACTCAATTCCTGGAGGGCCAGAGCCCTGCAGAGTTTAGATTCAACCCTAATTAAACACACCTGATCCAACTAATCAAGTCTTTCAGCCTTATTTGAAAGCTACATGGTATCTGTGTTGGAGCAGGGCTGGAACCAAACTCTGCAGACAGTTAGACACCTAGTTTAGAGAGACTGAATATGTTCTACTACTTAATGAATCATTTCAGAATTATTGGAAAATGTTGTGATATTCAGTTCATATTTTGAGAAAACTAAAGCATTTTTGATCTTGCATGCATGTAATCCTATTGTAGGAGACTCCCAAAACAATATTAGGAACTGTGAAAATGGCATAATGGGGCACTTTAAAATTAAACGATCTTTCAAAATGACTTGATTCAATTAGAAATAAAGCAAGTGACTATCTTTATGAGTGGATTGTTGAAATAATGGTTCACTCGATTTGTTCAAAAACAGTTAAATGAACAGGAACAAAACAGTGTTGGTCTCACGCACAATGGCTCTGTTACAGCTTTGTTTGGAAATATTTTGTTTTGAAAAATATTTTAAATGCATTCTAATAGGCTTCATCATGCAGTGAATGCTTTTGGACTGTTAAGATGTGTTTTTGCAAAGTCAGTGACCACTCTCAATATCATCTTTCTGTCCCTCACAGTTACACGTGCAGCACACTAATGTATTTTATTTTATTTTATTTTTTTACAGAACATCAAAAGATGTGCTCGAACCTCTTTGTGCGAAAAATTAACATAGCTTGCAGCACATTACAATATTGAGTTGTGATTAGCCCATCACCGTTATTTAGTTTGTAAATTAGTAAGGAGATTATTTAAATATTTAATTTGTATGTCCAATTGTACATAATACACACCATTATTAATCTAAAGTGGAAAGTAAGGAGGGGGTTGGTTTTACAGAGGGAATTATTTTTTTCTTTTTTTTTTTCAACAAGGACCATCCCTCCACATTCACCCTCAAATCGAGCCCTAGCTAAGTCATTGAAAAGGTCAATGGTTTAACAATTATTAATTGCAAATTATTTTTTAAATATTTTTTTTTTAGGTAATGCTTTCCTGGAAACTCCAGCAAAGGGTTAATAAAATGTTTTACAATTGCAGTTGGTTATTGTAACTAGGTTCTTATAGTATAAAGATGACTCGCAACAGGAAGCAGTGGGCTTTAATTGCCTCCCAACAGATTGCTGCCTCACAGAGAAAGCGGGTTAATTGTGTGGGCTGGGAAAGCCATTTCATGACCTTTATCAAGCATTACCAAACACAACATTTCTGAAGCTTTAATGTTTACAGGTTTGTCTCCTATTTCGCATGAAATGAGTTGGCTAGCTTCCAAAATAAAAAGGCCAACCCTTCAAGACAACATTAATTTGTACACGTACTGTAGTGTCACACAGGACATTTAAAATGCTTGTGGTGCATTTCTGTAAAATTATATTACGTTGCTTCTTGCATGTTTCACAACACTTGCAAAGTGAAGTGTCCAGTGAATGTACTGCTGCTAAAGCATGTTCAATTATAAACAAAATAACTGAATGTAAATCTGGCAACACCTTTATTCTTGCACATTTTGCAGCAGTTTTTAAATTAATTGTCCATTGAATAACATTGAAAAATGCTAAAAAAAAAGAAAAAAAGAAAAAAACCTTTAGAAAATAACATATCACCTACACTTAACCCTAAGCTAAATCTAATTGATAACAAAATAAAGTTTGACCCGTAGCTCATACCTGTGTGCACTGCATCACAAATGTAATACCAGGAAATATACCAGTGTGTATATATATATATATATATATATATATATATATATATATATATGTGTGTGTGTATGTGCCTTTTTATCTGTGTTTTGTTGGTTTTAATACGTAGCTAACAAGAACACTCTAATAACCGCTTATCAACATACTAAAAACTACTCATAACACAATACCAATAATTGTGGTTGCTATTTTTTATCCGTTACAAACTGTTCTTCATAATGTAATATTATTAACGATGTAGTAAAGTTAACAGTATCATACAGAACCTTTGCCAAATGCTTTTCGATTGCTTCTGACATGCTAAAATATGACTGTGAAGTACACTGAAACGATGGCTGATTGTCAGGCATCAGCTTAGCCAGAGCCCCCAGGAGACTGGTTGTTTCCAGACTGTATAAATGTTTAGCACTTCAGGTAAACCATTAGCTGGTGACCTGCCAGTAAACTGCCTACATGTCACATGCTGTCTGCTGACAGTCAGGCAGTATGTCAGTGTACTCCGAGGGTGGATGTCTGTCCACCACCTGACCACTGTCTCTGCTGCTGTACTAGGCCATCTGGCACTGCTCTCTCTCTTGAGAAGGGATTAAGTGCACTCGCCTGTCACACAAATGACAACAGTTCCACTGCAAACTCCAAGAAATGAGTGTGAAAACCTGCTTAGTTAGAGTGCAGAGTGATGTTCTGCGTGTGTGTGTGTGTGCCTGTGTGCTTTTCCACATACAGTACTGAGTCCTTGAGCTTTTCACACAAGTACCAGACTCCCTTGAGTGTCATTGGTTTTGCCATTTCTATCCTTTGCCTCATGTGCGAGTTTTGCACATTTTGTTTGTATCAGCATGTTTTAATAAGTTAATATATTTTAGTTACAAAGATTGTATTACACCGTATTGCAACTGTGCAGATATAGTCGTGCTGTAGTGATGCAATTTCCAGAAACAAATTGCAAATGCAAATTTTGTATGTGTTTAAAATGAATTTCTCTTTCTGTTTCTTTACTAAATTTTGTCCTAAAATTTGGTATTATGAAAATCAGACATGAAATGCTGATTAAAAATAAACAAGTCAACACGACTTAAATGCAAGTATGATAACCAACATTGAAGATGATTAAGATTGTTTTGTTATTTCATTTAATGAGATTTCAAGCTATAACTTACATTACTAATAATATTAGTATTATCAGGTTATTTACATTTACATTTATTCATTTAGCAGATGCTTTTATCCAAAGTGACTTAGAAATGAGGACAGTTGAAGCAATCAAAAACAATAAAAAGAGCAATGATATATAAGTGCTATAACAAGTCTCAGTTAGGTTAACACAGTACACATAGCATGAGATTTTAAATAATATAATAAATAAAAAGAAAACAGAAAAGAGCAAGCTAGTGTTACACACACACACACAATTGCATAATAAATGAAAAGAAAATAGAATACAAAAAGATCAGAAAGGTAGTTAGATTTTATTTATTTTTTTAAGAAGAAAATTAGAATAGTGAGTGTTAAAGTTAGAGCTGCAGATGGGTTTTAAGCCAATTCTTGAAGATGGCTAAGGACTCATTCCATCAGGAGGGAACATTTAATTTAAAAGTCCGTAAAAGTGACTTTGTGCTTCTTTGGGATGGCACAATCAAGCAGCGTTCACTTGCAGAACAAAAGCTTCTAGAGGGCACATACGTCTGAAGTAACAATTTTAGGTAAAGGGGTGCAGAGCCAGTGGTAGTTTTGTAGAAAAACATCAATGCCTTGAATTTTATGTGAGCAACTATTGGAAGCCAGTTCAAATTAATAAACAGAGGTGTGACGTGTATTCTTTTTGGCTCATTAAAAATTTATATTGCTGCCGCGTTCTGGATTACTTGTAAAAGTTTGATAGAACTGGCTGGAAGACCTGCCAAGAGAGCATTGCAATAGTCCAGCCTGGACAGAACAAGAGTTTGAACAAAGAGTTGTGCAGCATGTTCCGAAAGAAAGGGCTTGATCTTCTTGATGTTGAATAAAACAAATCTGCAGGACCGGACAGTTTTAGCAATGTGGTCTGAGAAAGTCAGCTGATCATCAATCATAACTCCAAGGTTTCTAGCTGTTTTTGAAGGAGATATGGTTGTTGTTCCTAACTTTATGGTGAAATTGTGATGAAAGCTTTTTTTTTCAAGATGTCTTATTAGTTGGAACTTAACCTGAATAAATAAATAAATAAAGGCTATTGCTGCTACTACTACTACTACTACTACTACTACTACTGCTATTACTACTATTACGAATAATAATAATGAAAATAAATTAAAACAAATGTACACTGTCAAATGAAGTGTTCACCTTTATTTATACAGTGCTTTTAACAATACAGATTGTGTCAAAGCAACTGAATTTAAGTGTCACTGTCACATAGTAATAAAATCCAAACTCATTTGGATAACAGAATACTCTCATGTAAAATAATGGCATGATAACATGAAGGAAAAGCATTCACTAAATCTTGTGAATTTTGTCCTACCAGCTCTGCCAAGTAAAAAAAAAAAAAAAAAAAAAAAAAAAAAAAAAAATTGCAAGACGAAATAACAAGACTTTTATCTGAGGATGCATGAAGTATAGAACAATGTGCTTACTATCAGTAGTCTTCATATATATTGACATGGGCATACTGTACAAACAGATCTGACAAAGCTGCATAATTTGTACACAGATATAAGGAAAAGCAATCTGTTGTTCACTAATGGAGATTAAAGCCATCTTTACAAAGGCTGCACGGAATCTGAAGCAGCATCATGAAGACCGTGATATTTTAACTTCAAACATGTGCCATAAATGTGTTCAGTGAGTCAAAAATCACAGGAAAGAACATATAACACTGAATTATGATGACAGCCAGCCAGCCAGCCAGCAAAAAAAAAGTATATATATATATATATATATATATATATATATATATATATATATATATATATATATATATATATATATATATATATATACACATATACATATACATATATATATATATATATATATATATATATATATATATATATATATATATATATATAATACATTTTGTGTAGTGTATTATGTTTGAAAACAGTGATTTATAAGGAAGCTGGTTTGGTTTTAAAATAGAACTTAATTGTCATAAAAAGGCAACATCGGATGCGGTGTTTAATTTATGCAGAACCAACAGCTTATTACAGTTGCCTGAATACAACTTAAAAATTTTGGTCCAGCTAAAATTGGCATAGATACATACAGTCTGGGGTTCTTACAGAGCCACCTTGGCTTCACTGTTTAAAGATGCTTCTAATGTACTATGACATAATAGATACTTAAATATGAAAATCATTATGAAATAATAACTAAGGTCTTTTCAGAATCTGAATCAGAATCCTTAAAGTCATGAAAGTGAGTTGCGATTTGAGTTTTCCCAATTAATCTGCCCCTTTTTATCTCAGTTGAGGATTTTGGTCAGAATTAGATTTAATATACACCAAATGCTGTTCAACTTTGTCTTCCAATTAGCAGACTAACAGTTTTAGTCTTGTGACTGGCCAGGGGACAGAGAGAGTGTCAGGAGTGTATGAGAACTGCCAGTATGGGATATTAAATCCTGGTCCATTGAAAAAGTGTGATACACAATAGCTGGCCCTCTTTGAGCTCAGGCTTTAATTGCTTGTTATATAATTGTCTTGGAGTTCAGTTACTGATATTATGTACACTGCTTTTCAAACCCTAAAATCTTTCATTATTATTATTTTTCCAGACCTTAAACCTTTTCATTACCCCTTTTTACAGAGAGTGTGAATATCTGTGTTTATGTTATCATTGTGATGGATTGGCCATCAGTCCCAGGTTTCCTTGCCTTTGGCCCAAGATATTGGAATAGGCTCCAGCCTCCCAATGATGTTACAAGCAGTTTGAAGAATAGATGGATGGATATAAAAAGCTGTCTGAAATAATAATAATAATAATAATAATAATAATAATAATAATAATAATAATAATAATAATAATAATAATAATTATTATTATTATTATTATTATTATTATTATTATTATTATTATTATTATTATTATTTCAATAAAATTATATATATAAATTATTAGTGGTGGTGATTTTTCATTATCAATGTGCAAAAATTGACATTGCTTGTTTGTTTTTTTTCTTTTTTTTTCTTTTTTTATTAAGAAGGCTTATTTTAAATTGCATATTTTGAATTGCATTCAGAGGTCCTGCATCTGAATGCGATTTAGGAATTTTGCTAGTCATAGTTTAGAATGTTGAAGTTGTCTCCCATAGACATGCTCCAAAAAAATTTTAGATTCCAAAATGAAAAAAAAATATATATAATAATAATAATAATAATAATAATAATAATAATAATAATAATAATAATAAACACAAAACAGTGTGATTAGTAGTAGTCAAAAGTGGTTATACTTATTCACCCCATAATGCAATTAATGCAGCATAGTGATTAGGTAGTAAATTTAATATTGTTATTTTCATAATGTGATTATGTAAATGATTAAAATATCTATAATCTGGGTTTTATCCACTTATTTTTACACTTGAATTTTGTTGCATTGCATTGAAAAGTCTGCATGTCTTGCTGCTTCAGATGAGTGGCGTGTTATGCTCTAAGGTTTAAAAACATGGGTGAACAAATGAAGCTTTCAAAGACTTCATTTTCAGATGTCAAGTGCTTTACTAATGGTCAGAAACACAGCAATGGAGATATTTTTAGTTGTGTTTCTGACAATAGCTGGGAGGCTGAGTACCCTGGAGGTGACAAACATGTCTGTGTTTAAAAGAATGGCGTAATAGCTGCCAATAATAAACCTATTTTAAGCCAAAAAAAAAAAAACAACAACAACAATCAGCTGCTACAATCTTTCCATACTTTCACATTATGATTGTGTGATCACATCTAGAGATGCTGCAAATGAACAATATCACTGCAATTAGTACATCATCTCTGGCCCTGCTGAAAATGTATCATATTTGTCTGAGGACTGCATTTTGAATTTAAGGCAAAAAAAAAAAAAAAAAAAAAAAAAAAAAAATATATATATATATATATATATATATATATTTTATTTTATTTTTTTGAATATAATAATTTGTTTTGGGTGAAGGTAAAAGCAACACAGTGGTAGTAAAACAAGAAAAGTTCATAGTTCAAATCAAAGAAGGACATCTCGGTCTACATTCTTTACTTTCATCATTGACAATAATAACACTGTACATGTACACATACTTTAAATGCAAACAATCTCATCAGACATTGATTTGTAGCATCTGAGTCACAACAAAATCAGTCTGTTACATTCACATTAAATGTGGATCATGATTGTGTTGCTAAAACGGATGACCCAGATTCATTATGTATTAATGTTCTAATTTTCACCCATACATCAGATTTGGATAGAGCCTATCCTAGTATCATGGACAGGGAACACCCTGGATGGATTCTCAGTCCATCATATGGCTAAAAAAGACTTGTATGTAGGGGGGAAATAAAGCATTTAAAAACCCACAGCAACACTGACAGAACAAACTCCACAAACAAAGGACTCTTGGCTCAATCGGAACTACAGTCAGGTCCATATATTTTTAGACACAGACACAATTTTTATAGTTTTGAAAGTGTATGCTACCAGAGTAGAATTAAAATGAAACAATCAAGATGAAATTGAAGTGAAGACTTTAAGCTTTAATTCAAGGGGTTGAAAAAAAGTATAACACAAAAATATTAGTAATTACAACCATTTTTATACACAGTCTGCCATTTCCAGTGGCACATATATAATTGGACAAATAAATATAAACATACAGTACATAAAATGTTCATTTTAATATTTAGTTTAGAATTCTTTGCAGGCAATGGCTGCCTTAAATCTGGAACTCATGGAATTTACCAGTGACTGGGTTTGTTCCTGTGTGATGCTTTTCAAGGCCTTTACTGCAGTGGACTTCAGTTATAGCATGTTTTGGGGTCTTTTTGTCTTTAGTTTTGTCTTTAACAAGTTAAATGCCTGCTCAAATGGGTTGGAATCAGGATATTGACTTGGCCATTGCAGAATATTCAACTTTTTTACCTTCAAAGACTCCTGGGTTGCTTCTGCAGTATGTTTTGGGTCATTGTCTATTTGTACTATGAAGCACTGTCTAATCATCTTTGCTTCATTTTGGTCGAATCTGGGCAGAGAGTGTATCCCTATACTACAGAATTAATCTGCTGCTTCTGTACTCTGCCACATCATCACTAAGTACCAGTAACCCAATGCCACTGGAAGCCACGATCGCTCATGCCATCACACTGCTCCACCGTTTTGGATCATGAGCTGTTCCAAGCCTTAAAAAAAAAAAAAAAAAAAAAAAAAAAAGAAGAAATATTTATTCCTGTCATTCTGATACAGGTTGATCTTAATTTCAGCTGTACAAAGAATGCTTTTCCAGAAGTGGTTTTTAGGCAAAGTCAAATCTGGCCTTGATTGCACCTTGTGGTGAGCCCTTTGTTCTTGTGAAGTCTTATCTTGATTGTAGACTTTAACAGTGGCACACCTACCTCATAGAGAGTGTTCTTCACTTGGCTGCAGGGGTGGACTGGGGTTAAAAGTGGCCCTGGACATTTTGGTACAGAGCGGCCCACCACAACATAAACCCACCAGCTCATTAGAGCTATTTTTAAAGGGGTCATATGATGCGATTACAATTTTTAATTTAGCTTTGGAGTGTTGTTATAAGCTCTTGGTGCATAAAGAAGATCTGTAAAGCTGCAAAGACTAAAGTCTGAAATTCAAAGATATATTCTTTATAAAAGTTAAGAGTCAGCCACACATACCTAAAACGGCTTGTTCAAACATGGCCCCACATGTCTACATCACGACATGGGAAAATTTGCATAATGCCACTAAAACGTGCATGCAAAGAAAGAAGCCGTAACTTTTATTCTCACTAATGATATAAAAACATTCACTGTCATCTCATCAACAGATACAACTTCTCATGAAGTGCACTTAATTTGCAAAACGGGCACACATTTTCATCAGCATTGCTGGACATTCCATATTTAAAAGCCCTGCTCATTTATTCTGGAGTCTTGCTATATTGCGAAAGTATAACCCACCAAGCCACAGTGATCAAACTTGTCTTACTATAATTGTATTTTTTATGCTTATTGCAATGGATCAGCACTTCCCCACTGGAGAGTCTCTTATAAAATGCTCATCTAAGGCATTGCGTGTTGTTGTCCCTGTCCGTCAGTTTAGGTTGAGGGTTATCGAACTCCAGGCTGTTAGTTTTGCCACTTCAAACATGTTTATCTTGGATAGTAGCGTTCTTCCTGGAGTGGAGAGCAGTCAGGATAAAAACTGAAAGCGTGCTTGTCTGAATAAAGCAGAGAAGGTGCAGATGAGAAGGTAGAGAGAGCGAATCACACTCAACTTGGCAGCAAATTAAGTCACGGATTTCAAGCAGAACAGTCGCTCAAAAAAGATGATAGGAGCAAACAAATTAAAACAAAATCAAATCTCCTTGTCACACAAACAAAAGAGAAAAAGTGGGTTGATGAATCATTCTGTAGAACAAAATAAGCGAGCCAAAGGTGGAGGAAGAAGACTGGCTGCGTTAAACATTATGTGGCAGAATGTTCTCATTTATGTCAAGGCCTTTGCCTGGTAGTCTAAAAAGGTGGTATAATTAGAAACAAGGGTGGCAGGCAGTCGAGTCTACTGCCTCAGAGCACTGCTCCTTTCATTTCAATTAGGTTCCCTGGTGTTAAACTGCTGGCTCCGACATCTACAAAAGAATATCAGAGGAACATGTGCATGCCTATCTGTTGTCTTAATGCCTGAAAAGACATTTACACACTGGTGGTCTTTCTCTCAGCCCACAGAAGTCATTGCATCTGCAAATTTGAGATTTTCTTTAGTTTCTTGCCAGTTATGCTGTAGTAGGAGGTCACAGTCATAACAAGAAATGGCTCACTGTGGGATCTTCCCCTTCTCACCACCTATCAGTGCAGCACACCATCCATCGAGCCATTTTCTAAAACAAAATACAGGTATGACTCATAATTCAGCATTTGCCAAGTAAATATTTGAACCATATACATTCCTTAACTGTCTGAATTCCATTCAAAATAAAAAGTTGGATATTTATATTGATTGTCTCATGCTTGGAAGACATTTAGCCATTCTATCTTTAGACTTTCTAATTTTCTTTTGGTAAATAAAGCGAATAAATTCCATGTTCTTCAAGTTTTAACAGTTTAAACCTCTGATGTCGATTCACGTGTATATGCGTTATGAGGCATTTTATCCTGATAACCCCCGAAAATTACTTAAATTACACTTAATCGAATACAGGAATACATCAATCGAATCTGTAAAGGGTCTACTTTTTTGTATACATACATAATAACAACAAAACATTTGCGCATTTATAAAATAAAGATAACAAACACGGTGTGCTGTCTGCAGCCTTTGTCTGCGGCAATCTTGATTTAGAAACGCGTCATTTAAATGAACTGTAACTCAGTGAATACTCACAACGAAGGGACATGAGAGGTATATCTATATAAAGCTTGAAATGTCTACTTTTAAACTAAGCAAGTGCTACAGAAAACAAACATTCTGTGATTCAGTAATCCATATGAAAACAAAGCGATGTCCAGTCTTTCATGTCTCCCTTCATTATATCTAATGCGCTATTGAGATTCTAATGTTTCACTGAAGTGCGCGGCTTGAATGAATGCGCCCATACTACAGAAAACAACACAGCGAGACTGCGAGACTTCTTCAACTTTTTATTGTATTTTGTTGTTTGCTTCGCGATGAGAGGAATAAGGCCGGTGACACACTGGATGCGTGGCGCAAGCGTCTCAGCCGCGTGGCGTGTCGGTTTTTAATTCGGCTCCCATGTTAACAGGTTAGAGCTTACAGACCGCCTGCGTGAGACGCGCGTCTCAGGCGGCAAACGCTTGCTTGCTAGAAATAGAACCGACGCCTATTTTTACCGCGACACGCGCGCGTGTTGGAAGCTTTTCCAGGCTAAATATAATAGGAAAATGTGTTTAAATGTCATTTTGTACACAAATACATATGATTTCCTGATATTTTGATATTTGAAAGTCCATAGGTTGACATAAATTCAGATATAAATGTAATTAAAAAAAAAATAATAATAATTATCGATTTTCAAATATTGCACCTGTCAAACATAATCTATTTCGTCCTTTATCAGTAGGCGTAGGTGTAGGTGTGTAGAAAAAAGTATATATTGTTGTAATGAAGACATGAGCCTGGTCTGTCAACGGTCTCCCTCTACAGCAGCAGCGCGCCAGCGCCGCGTCAGGCACGCTTCTGGTGTGTAAAGACACAGAATCCGCCACGCTTCTGGGACGCTTCTGGGACGCTTCAGACACGCGGCGCTCACGCCACGCAGCCAGTGTGTCACCGGCCTAAGACATCATTTACCCAGAAACATAATGAAGCGCTTTATTCAGCAGAGATCATAAACATGAGTACTGTAAGTCTCTTTTTATTTATTTATATACTTGTATTAGGTTTCACATAATGTGTAAACATTTTACTAGTTAGACATTTTCCAAACAATGATTCCTGATTAACTGTATAATCAAGTGAACATTATGAAGTTTTAACAATATACACTATACCATACAAAAGCTTGATGTAAATAATACAAATGTAACAAATAAATGTAACTGTAACAAATGTAACAAATAATGCTGTTCTTTCAATTTATATACAAAAACTGTGCTCTTTTCCACATTAATAATAATAATAATAATAATAATAATAATAATAATAATAATAATAATAATAATAACCAAAATGTGTTTTTTATTATTAATTATTTATTAAGCAACTGAAAAAAGCACAAATGTCAGGGCATGACAAAACTTCTCCAGGCCCTAAAAATACCCGTAAACCCCAGAGGGTTAAAAGTTCTGAATCCCTTTGCTGATGTTTTATTATATCTGTCCCTCAACATAAAATTAATCAGACACCCTGGCATAAGGCAATAACTATATGCTACATACATAATTAAAAAAAAAAAAAAAAAAAAAAAACTTGGCTAAAGCGAATGCTGCACCCCTGCACTTTAGGAAATATCACTGCAGGGATGTTACATCGATAACCATATCTGCTGCATTGAGGCTACACTGAGCTCCGCATTAGAAGAACCTCCAGCAGTGAGGGATCCACTATCTACATCTGGGAAGGAGTAGGTGGTGGGAAGTGCTTTCCTGATGGCATTAAAGAATACCTGTTGTCCTTAGGGCAGGTGATACAAACAACCATGTTTTCCCCAGTAGAATTGGCCCACCTTGTTAGCAACCACTTGGACATCTGCCAACTACTTGCCATGTTTTTAGCTCGAGCCAAACAGGTTTTCTACTATGTTATCACCCTCAGAAGTCCTGTGGTTAAAATTGTGCCAGTTTGGTTGGAGGCCAGGTGCCCCTGAAGGATAAATCCTCTGTTAGCTAAGCATTATACAAACTAGGCAAATACCAGTACTATTCCAGTTGAGCATGCATCTTACTGCAAATTTGCAAAGCTTACATTGACTGATTTGGATTTTTTGGATTGGTGGTCTTTGGCTTACTTAGGTTTAAATGCATATAAGAGCAATGCAGCATTATTAGGATACTTAAAGCAAAATATATGTAATTTTTAAATTTACCGTATGAAATTTAAAAATTTGGGCAAAATAAAAAGTTTAGATATGTGATTATTCATGTCACTTGGTTTGGCACTCACTTAACAATTTAGATTATTATTTATTTATTTATTTATTTTTCTCAGGCTTTTTCC